>NC_140169.1:146388859-146513420 GCF_963971535.1 Notolepis coatsorum | reverse complement strand
CAGCCCAAATGGAATGATAAAAAAAAAAATATATATATATATATTGTACTTTTTATTTTTTTTGTCGACCAATAGTCGACTAATGGCAAATTTTGGCCAATCATAGTCGACCATCCAAATCCTTAGTCGGGGACAGCCCTAGTGGCTATGATAGCCTTCTGAGGAAAGCTATAGCGTGATGTCAGCTCTGCAAGCTCTCTCTCACTTAATGCTTTGAGCTTCTTCGTTCAGTTAACCTGTGATTATACATACTTTGTATTATAGCAGTATAATATTTGTTTATTATTATTATTATACAGTACATTATATATATACCATAGTTAACACACAGAGTATGTAATATGTTTGTATTCTCTTTCTTTCATTGTGTAACAGACCACACACACACCCTTGTGCATGTAAATAACCTCCAATCCTGTAAATAAAATAAAATCCTGTAAATACCCAGTTGGTCTAATGCTGTAGTGTATATATGCCCCGAAAAGTTGACCAAAATCTACATCCTGTTTCCTGTGTAAAAGCCCTCAAAAATGTTATATAAACTGTTACCTCAAATGACTACGAACAGCGGTGTCAGGTGGCGTAGCGGAGATTGCGCTCGTCGTCACCAATGCAAGAGGCTGCGGTCTCGACTCCCGGAGTCAGCATTGCCCTGCGGCTTGGGCTGATCGTCATCCTAACTCGTTTGGCTGGGTTAGGGGGAGGGAAGTCGATGGGGTGGGAAACTGGCGTTGTGGACAGCGACGCCTACAGGTCAGGTCTGGGCGCTTGCTCAGCAGAGGCAGGACTTGAGGAAGGCAGCGTGACCTCCCACGCGTTACACTTCACCAATGAGAGCCCTCGCTGCCAGGTGTTCAAGTTTTGTGCTAGACAAAAGGATAAGTATAAAATACAATAAGTATAGCAAGTATAAAATAGAAGTCACGTACGTAGACACAAGTGTTCAGTATGTACATATGTACAATGTTCAATGCAGAGTAGAAGTAACTGAGTTACCATACAATATACTATACAATATACTAATTAGGGCTGGGCGATAAAACGATAACGATAACTATCGCGATAAATTATTTCCTCGAAATAAACATGAAACGTGGTCGCAAAGTTTCGATATATCGATTTCCAAGCTTGGCTCCGTTCAGCCTCGGCTCATCACACTCACTAACAACAACCAACGTTACGTGATGACGTGACGTGCATACGCACAACAGCTAACAACCAATCAGTGAAGGAGATGGCCGAGAGCGAACGAGATCCGGAAGGAGACCCAGAGGTACTAGGACTCACTCAACAACAAGGCTTGCTAGGCTAATTAGCTTGCACGGCGTTGTTTTATATATTTACGTGCCGAGTATGTGTGTGTTTTGAACTCTGAGGCCACGTTTAAGTAGTGTGGGGTATACAGTGGACGTCGTTTCAATATATTGTGGCGGAAGACAGTATTTTAGTGTCATATTTAGCACATTGTCGTGGAATACACCGCTTAGAAGCAACAGGCTGGCTAGGATACCTAGCTTGCACGGCACTGTTTTATATATTTACATTGTGTAAAATTGCCCAAAAAGTTATTTTATTTACTTTCCACGAGACCTTTAAAAAAGATATATATATATTTTTTATACCAAATATACCATACATCAGCATATTATATAGCCAAAAAATTATCTTAACATCTTAATTAAACTACTGAAATATAAACACCCATGACCCATAGTAGCTGTCTTTCAATCATAAATATAAAGAATGATAAATAAAAATTATTAATAAACAATCGAATGAAATGAAATAATCCTCTAGGCTCTAAACAATCCAGAAAGTGAATATAAAAGCTTTCCCTTTGTAGCAAGAGCCTGTCTCTGTCGCCCCCTCTGGGCGGAATCACCTGTAATTCTGATGTTGTGGTTTACTTGCTTAAATGTCCTTGCAACCGTTACTATGTTGGAAAAACAAGAAGACGTTTTTTCTGAGCACAAATGTTCTATAAGAAGAAATTACGAGAAGTCTTCATTTGCAAGGCACTTTAATAAGTTGGGACATGATATTTCTGGCTTAAAATACATGGGTATAGAGCAAGTCGTGAGACCAGGCTCTTGCTACAAAGGGAAAGCTTTTATATTCACTTCCTGGATTGTCTAGACTGAGCCTCAATGAGGAAAATGTTTTGACCCGTTTCATTTGAGTATTTCATTTCATTCGATTGTTTATTAATTATTTTTATTTTCATTTATAATTTTTTATATTTATAATTGAAAGACTGCTACTATGGGTCATGAGTGTTTATATTTCAGTAGTTTAAGATGTAGACCTACTCTGTATAATATATTTAGATATATCCTTTTGATTTACATGCTTCTGAAAAGGTTGTGCTTGTAAGTGGTATTTTGTACTCTTGTGCAGATTTCTTGTTGGAATGTGTTGTCACTTCCCTGTAAATGTCCTAACACAACCCCCTCCAATGTACAGTAAAAATTACCAAGTATGGTCTTGTCAATATTCCAATGTACAGTTTTGCTTGTACAGTTGTACAGTGTCCCCCACCCACCCCTCCTACCCAACCCCCCCCCCCCCACCTACCCAACCTCCAATGTACAGTTTCTACATCAAATGTATATACTCTTTTTTTCTGGACTCTTTTCGTATCACAAACAGTACTGTATTTGCAAATCTGGTATGTCATAAATTTATAGATGTAGCAGTACTGACTATCTGTATGTCATGTATGTCATATATGTTACGATGAATTGAAAATGGGGGACCCTGATGTAAACAGGACGAAAGTCTTTCTCTGGTCTGCATCCCCTTAACAATTGTATGTATTGAACTGTACTGTACCCATTCTGCAATCTGTTAATAAAGTTTTCAATCAATCAATCAATCCTATATGTTAGATGTTTCAATAATCCAGTGGTCGATGGCTATACCGATAATGTCCGGCGTTGTGTTTATACGATGACCACTGTGTCTCGTGCTCCCAGAAACATCTGTTTATCCCCGGGTAAAATGAACAGTGCTCACACGGTCCAGTTGACGGTTATCAGAAAGACGTTTATTTAAAGGATAACTCCACTTTTTTTTAAAATTAGCTTATTTAACATCTTCCCTGGAGTTAGACAAGAAGATACATACCTTTTTTGTCTCTGTGCGTGCATTTTAGCTTTGGGAATAGACGCTCCGTTAGCATAGCTTAGCTTCATCACTGGAAGTGAGGCAGGACAGTAGCCTTACAGTGCCTTACAGTGTATTGCAAGGTCTGACATTGACCAAACTTGATATGCATGACCTTGGTGGGCTCTAGGTCAACTCCTGAAAAGGGGGTCAATGTCAGACTTTGCAATCAAAAGTTAGGGGGCTAATAACCCTTGCCATAATTTCAGTGCGCCCCTAACTTTTGATTGCAAGGTCTGACATTGACCCCCTTTTCAGGAGTTGACCTAGAGCCCACCAAGGTCATGCATATCAAGTTTGGTCAATGTCAGACCTTGCAATACACTGTAAGGCACTGTAAGGATACTGTCCTGCCTCACTTCCAGTGATGAAGCTAAGCTATGCTAACGGAGCGTCTATTCCCAAAGCTAAAATGCACGCACAGAGACAAAAAAGGTATGCATCTTCTTGTCTAACTCCAGGGAAGATGTTAAATAAGCTAATTTAAAAAAAAAAAGTGGAGTTATCCTTTAACTAAACAGGAGAGATTCACAGGAATGATTTATATTCATTGAAAGTCTCGACAGATTCGTACCATAAAGTCCATTGATAAAGTCCATTGATCAGTTTCTCTTATTCGCTCTCTCTCGTCTCTTGCCCATTCATCTGGAGAAGATTCATACATTCGTTATCTTAAGGAATGCCATATTGTGACTCCCAGAGTCAGGTTGCCTAGCAACCTGAACCCTGGCTGTCCTAGTTTACCGCTGCCGAGAGAGAGAGGTCATGACAGAGATACATCAACACTACCAGTGTAGAAGTGTAGTTGACATCATTAATTCATATTATAATCACAGACGAATCACCATAATTCTTCACTATGTTGTCACTTCCTGTTTGACTTGTATAAACTTGGTCACTTACCTTTCATGCTTCATGCAAGCCAGTGAATGGTAAGAAGGTGTGTTCACACCAGGGTTAGAAATTAACTATAAAAAATTATAAATGAAAATAAAAATAATTAATAAACAATCGAATGAAATGAAATACTCAAATGAAACGGGTCAAAACATTTTCCTCATTGAGGCTCAGTCTAGACAATCCAGGAAGTGAATATAAAAGCTTTCCCTTTGTAGCAAGAGCCTGGTCTCTGTCACCGCCTCTTGGTGGTCTCAAGACTTGCTCTATACCCATGTATTTTAATCCAGAAATATCATGTCCCAACTTGTTAAAGTGCCTTGCAAATGAAGACTTCTCGTCATTTCTTCTTATAGAACATTTGTGCTCAGAAATTCGATTTTTAAAAACGTCTTCTTGTTTTTCCAACATAGTAACGGTTGCAAGGGCATTTAAGCAAGTAAACCACAACATCAGAATTACAGGTGATTCCGCCCAGAGGGGGCGACAGAGACAGGCTCTTGCTACAAAGGGAAAGCTTTTATATTCACTTTCTGGATTGTTTAGAGCCTAGAGGATTATTTCATTTCATTCGATTGTTTATTAATAATTTTTATTTATCATTCTTTATATTTATGATTGAAAGACAGCTACTATGGGTCATGGGTGTTTATATTTCAGTAGTTTAATTAAGATGTTAAGATAATTCTTTGGCTATATATCTTATGCTGATGTATAGGGGTGTAAAGGTACACGGAATACCGGAAAGAAGAGTCCGGTATTTCACAATACATTGATATTTATAGACATTCAAGACCAGCTGATCACATGACCCCCCCCCCCCCCGATCTTGACCCAAAAATCCTGGTGACCTTCAATGTTCTAGGTTATGTTATATTGTCCTGCTTTGTACACATTTGTCTTGAATATTGTTTGATGAAGACAAACGCAACCCCTCCCACAGAGGTCTGTCCACGTCGATGTTTTACAGGTCAGGGCCTAAAGGGAAGAGTTGTGTCCTTACATGACTTCAATATCACCGAATTGTACATCAATAGTAATTATGATTTTATGGTATATAATCCATGCATTTTCTTCTACAGTATTATTGGTATTCATTCATTACACAAATGTGAACGAGAGCAACAGCGCCCCCTGTGTTTGATTCTTCACTTCTGAAAGGGATAACCTGTCCCTCGTGAGTCCTTGAATTGATATGGTTGTGGACCCGTCGACCAAAGATTCGCGGAAGACAGAGTATTTCAAACGGAGCTTTTATTTGTTGGTCACACAGAGAAGAAGAGAACTCTCCTGCAGCCTGCACGGGCTCAGCTCCTCGCACACCAGTAGAAGGGCAGAATATCCACATTACATGACATTTATACAGAGGAGGAGGGGAGGGGTGTATGTGTGTATATGTATTTGTGTGTGTGTGTGGTGTGTGTGTGTGTGTGTGCTAGTCGGTGTGTGTGCTTGTTTCAGAAGGGGGGCTAATGGGTTCCAGAAGGAGAGACCCCTAGTCTTGAACAACATCCCCACAAATCATGGGCGTGACAGCTGGGTGGGGGAGATGTGTGCGCATGTGTGTACGTGAGTGTGTGTGCGTGCGTGTGAGTGAGGAGGGAGCCACAGACAGTCAGGATGTACAGGGAGCCCTGTGTGTGTGTGTGGGTGTGTGTGGAAGGAGCCTACAGCCAGAGGTCAGCAGGTCACGCCACACGCAGGGAGGGAGAAGGCAGAGACACAGACGTTCACAGGCATATTATACATTATGGCCTTTAGATATATATAAGATATTCGACATCAATGAACTGAAAAACCTATCACTTCCCCTATGCAGGGGGTGCACCACTGGGCAGACTGGAAGGTTATAGGGTGGCACTATGCTGGATACTATAAGGTTATAGGGTGGCACTAAGCTGGATACTATAAGGTTATAGGGTGGCACTAAGCTGGATACTATAAGGTTATAGGGTGGCACTATGCTGGATACTATAAGGTTATAGGGTGGCACTAAGCTGGATACTATAAGGTTATAGGGTGGCACTATGCTGGATACTATAAGGTTATAGGGTGGCACTAAGCTGGATACTATAAGGTTATAGGGTGGCACTATGCTGGATACTATAAGGTTATAGGGTGGCACTATGCTGGATACTATAAGACTGTTCAAGGAAACAGGCAAAAAGTGATCGTAATTCTTGATCTGATAAACATATTACAAACAAATGATCAATAGGCTACTCTTTGGCTAAACAATACACCCTTTGGCTAAACAATACATGGAGTAATTGACATGTAATTGATATTGCTAATATAATATCCATTCCATTGAATATATCATTTCAGACTGAATGGTCTGTACTAGTGGTCTGTGTACTCTTAATTGCTCCCCAGAACAACACAAACTAGGAACAACATTGATATTGTTACAAGTACAGATACAACCACAATGTAATATTGCAGGCCTGTTGGGTTTTATCTCAGTATTTTATTAATGTTGGCCAATTTTCAATAACCGCCCTTGGAGCAGATCCACTTTTAAATCACATCAACAACTAAATTTGGAGGATACATATTTTTTTTAGAACTTGAGAAATACAAACTCAACAAATGCAAAACACAAGATCTGAACTGTTCATTGGTGTACTTCTCTCCTCTCCAGGTACAATTGCTGCATTGCTCCCCAACAACAAGCGGAGATATGAATGAGTCGAGGCCTCACTGCTGTGACCAGTGTGGAAAGAGCTTCAGTACCTCTGATGGCTTAAAGACACACCAGCGCATTCATACAGGAGAGAAGCCCTACAGTACATCTGGAGGCTTAAAGGAACACCAGCTCATTCATACAGGAGAGAAGCCCTATAACTGTGACCAGTGTGAGAAGAGCTTCAGTCATTCTGGAGCCTTAAAGCAACACCAGCGCATTCATACAATTCATACAAGAGAGAAGCCCTATAACTGTGACCAGTGTGAGAAGAGCTTCAGTAGATATGACCACTTAAAGATACATCAGCGCTTTCATACAGGAGAGAAGCCCTATAACTGTGACCAGTGTGAGAAGAGCTTCAGTCAATCTGGAGCCTTAAAGCAACACCAGCGCATTCATACAGGAGAGAAGCCCTGCTACTGTGACCAATGTGGAACGCGCTTCAGTACATCTGGAGCCTTAAAGTCACACCAGCTCATTCATACAGGAGAGAAGCCCTATAACTGTGACCAGTGTGAGAAGAGCTTCGGTCATTCTGCAGACTTAAAGACACATCAGCGCATTCATACAGGAGAGAAGCCCTATAACTGTGATCAGTGTGAGAAGAGCTTCAGTCAAACTGGAAATTTAAAGACACACCAGCGCATTCATACAGGAGAGAAGCCCTATAACTGTGACCAGTGTGAGAAGAGCTTCAGTACCTTTGGACACTTAGAGAAACACCAGCGCATTCATACAGGAGAGAAGCCCTTTAACTGTGACCAGTGTGAGAAGAGCTTCAGTAGATATGACGGCTTAAAGGTACACCAGCGCATTCATACAGGAGAGAAGCCCTATAACTGTGACCAGTGTGAGAAGAGCTTCAGTAACTCTGGAAACTTAAAGTCACACCAGCGCATTCATACAGGAGAGAAGCCCTATAACTGTGACCAGTGTGAGAAGAGCTTCAGTAACTCTGGAGACTTAAAGTCACACCAGCGCATTCATACAGGAGAGAAGCCCTATAACTGTGACCAGTGTGAGAAGAGCTTCATTACCTCTGCACACTTAAAGTCACACCAGCGCATTCATACAGGAGAGAAGCCTTACCACTGTGACCAGTGTGAGAAGAGCTTCAGTCATTCTGGACACTTAAAGTCACACCAGCGCATTCATTCAGGAGAGAAGCCCTATAACTGTGACCAGTGTGAGAAGAGCTTCATTACCTCTACACACTTAAAGTCACACCAGCGCATTCATACAGGAGAGAAGCCTTACCATTGTGACCAGTGTGAGAAGAGCTTCAGTCATTCTGGAGGCTTAAAGAAACACCAGCGCATTCATACAGGAGAGTAGCCTTACTACTGTGACCAGTGTGAGAAGAGCTTCAGTAGATATGACCACTTAAAGAGCACATTCATACAGGAGCGATATACCATTATATTCATTCAGGTTTTCAAACCCTAAAATTCTTTAGAAATCTGCCTAAAAACTCAACATACTTGACAACACAGCAATCCAACTAATGTGATCTGCATCAGAAGAACTTCTGACAATCGTCTTCAAACACTAGTTTTGTGGTTTAAATGGAGCCTTGCTCTCTAGTCCTCTCTTCCAGCATGGCTGCCTGTAAACAGACACACATCAGGCCCAAGGGCCCTTATCTGGCTGGTGGTAATTGTGTTTGATTTTGTTTATTTTTTATTGAAATTCTATCAATTACGTCCTAAATAGAGATGCAACAATGCATTTTAAGTTTTGAAAGATTGTGTCCCTCCCAACTATTCTTTGACATTTCAGCCTTTATTTAAAATCGTAAGCATCTGAGGTTTCCCTCATTTACAGAAACGACGATTGTACAGTACATAATAAAAACAATATTCACAGAAATTTAAACACCAGAGTAAAACATTTTATAAAAACGTTTCAAAATAATTTAAAAAGATCAACTAAAACAGTTACAGGTAGTCACACAATGGTCTGAAATCATACGTTTAAACATTCCAAGGGAAGGGAGAACCTCCAATTTCAGCTAAAGTTGAAGGACATTCCATGAGTTAGAGGCATCAAAGGAAAAGGCTCTTGCAGCATTCTGTCGAGGACTGGATAAAACAGTCTGTCTCAGCTGATCTCCTGAGCTGAGGTCTGAGCTTGTGCCACCAGATGACTCAACTACATACTCGTCCATCCTTTTCTGCTTCCTCCTTTGGCTGGTAGTATGTTCCTCAATCCCAAGGCCATTACATATGGCCTTTGTCCTGTCATACAGGTACAGGTACTACCTGTATTAATATTTGGTTATGTGTGGCTTTCTGGAAAACAATAAATGTTTACGTTTAGGCACCCCTGCGATCGTAACACTTTTTCTGTTACAAACTGACCCCGGCCCCCACCAGAGAAGGGAAAAGTTATCTGGCCCTCACAGGAAAAAGTTTGGGGACCCCTGCTGTAGAGCATAAAAGGAAAGTTGCAATTTCTCAATGGCCAACTGTACAGAGTCTGCAATACAGTACACAATTGTGTCATCAGCATACAAATGGGCATGACATCCATACAAAGAAGAAACAATATCATTAATATAAATTGTAAAAAAGACAGGACCCAAAACTGAACCTTGTGGCACACCTTTAGTCATGGCCAAGAATTCAGATTGTGCTTGACCTAACTTCACACACTGCCGCCTAGAAGATAGATAACCCTGAAACCAGACACAGGCATTATCATCCAACCCAATGTTAGATAATTTCTTTAGAAGTAAGTAGTGATCAACTGTATCAAATGCTTTTGATAAATCAACAAAGAGGGCAGCACAATGTTTCTTCTTATCTAATGCTGAAATAATGTAATTTGTAACCAAAATGATGACTGATGTTGTACTATGTTTGGCTCTAAAACCAGATTTTTGAGAACTAAGTATGGAGTTAATTGAAAGGTACAATTTAAGTTGTTTGCTTACTAGTGTTTCCAGGGCCCTCATTTATCAATGGTGCGTACGCACAGATATGTGCATAACCTGTGCGTATGATCATTTCTAAGCAAAGTGTGGGACTTATCATTTTGAACGTGTGCTTGACTTTGTGCGTATATCTACGAGCATGCTCAGAGCATGCGTACCTGGCGCCCAGCGGTAGAATATGAAGACTGCAGTCTGCAGCACGGAAATACGTTTTCGTGCATTACACTGGCGTGTTCGGTATGCCCCGTAATTCATTATAGTTAATTGTAAAATAGCGACAGTAGTGTAATTATTGTCAAACCCTATAAATAGCATTTGGAATAGGTCTTTCTTTCCGAATGAATGCAGCATGATTTATCTATATAGCATTATCGGAATACTACGGGATGCACTGACTGCGCTGCGCGGGGAACTGTTTTCAGAGATAGGACAGTCTATTTTCCGAGAGAACATAATATTATAGAGTCCGCTACCCGAGACACATTCTCCTTGATTTGTACAGCAATTTGGAGCCCAAATTAAGTGTGGAACAATACGCACATGCCATCCCCATGCACATTCAAGTCCTCTCCACCCTCGGGTCTTTGGCCACCGGCACGGTCTATCGTGATATATTGGAAATGGCATATACGTTCATATCAGGAATACGTACATCCACCGTATTTCAGCTTTATCTAAATTTGAGAATACAATGTTGGAGTTAGATGATCATGATAAAAAAGAATACTGTATATAATGACAGACGTATGAATAGTAGTCTATATCAAACTTATAGGCTATAGTTATTCCATAAAACCATGTGTTTTAAGTCAATATTATTATAGTATATTTGTATTATAGACCGGCTCAGTGGCCTCGTGGGTAGAGTGTCCGCCCTGAGTTCGGGAGGCTGGGAGTTCAAGCCCCGGCCGAGTCATACCAAAGACTATTTAAAAATGGTACCCATAGCCTCCCTGCTTGACACTCAGCATCAAGGGTTGGTTTGGGGGGGGGAGTCCTTGCGACATACTAGCGTCATGTCCAAGGGGTGTGCTTGTACATCAAGCTGCCTCACGCTACGGAAACAGGAGATAGGCTCCTGCCCCATGTGCCGTTACGGCTCGAGAACCATTGGTTCTCAAAGGCAACTTCTTCTTTGTATTATAGTATTTATCAAGATGGAGATACAGTACTCTTGTCGGCCTGTAAAATTGCGTTGGCTTGACGTTTTGCAACTTTAATTTGGCTCTCAATGTAAGTCACATTTCACTATGATCAAGCCGGCATAAGCTCATTTGGGTGTATTAACCCATGGCTTTGTAGTGGCATGTCCACTTCTAAAATGTGGTATTTATATTACACATGCAGTGCTATTTCAGTGGACATGCGTGGTAAGTAAGTTGTGCAGAACACAACTAGCCTATAATAGCATGCCGCAATTTCTAACCTGCAGGACACAATGATCTGATAAAAAAAACGTGTGGTGTTCTAAGAACATTTAAAATCAAACGATTGAAAGGGATTTTTAATTGTTATTTTGAAATGAAAGACTAGTGCCAACAGATTTCAAGATTCATAGACAGACACCACTAAGCCATGCAGCCTGCCAACATGCACGGGTTTCTATACTCTAATTAACTGATATCTCTTCTGAATGAAAGCAAATGTGGGTTTATTGATCCACGTTATCTATACAAAGTAAACATGCTAAAAAAAATAAAAGATATAATAGAGAAATACAGCCTTGTATCCATATATTCCACAACATGGTCAGAAAACTGTGCAGCTCCACTCTTATCACATCTAAATATGCCTGTCTATCAACGGCAAATTCGCGGGATATTTCACTTTAGCAGAACTTGTCTAAATCAGCAGTCTAACCTCTAATAAGGCCATCTAAGTAAGCTAGCAACCACTGCTCTCCCCGTTGTCTGCTGTCAATACCACTGTAACAGTCTGTATGCATGCTTCGCAGGGCTGTGCCATGTGTTATATATGCGCAAGTTACTGTTGCATAATGTAGACTATGTTATTATACTTTATATAGGCTACCTAATACCGACACCATGCTGATGACACTCCCTCGTTCTTTTATCTCCATGGAGTGATGGTCATGTCAAAACAAGATGGCTGCTGAGTGAGTGTTGAAGTGCCACTAAACTACAGTGACCCTTTTTGTATTGACATCCTGTTCTCTCTCTGTCTTGTGGCACTTGGACAGATTACCTCTGTACCTAGGCACTGCAAAAAAATAAAAGACTGCTCCCTCTGTGTTTAAAAGCGAAGCAATGTATGATGTAGTATATTAAGCATTAACATATATAAATAGAGGATTAAATATATGTTTATTGTATATGCTGAAGGACCATGTATTATCTTGTATATCACAGCAGTGCAATTGTTCCGTTCCCTGTTAATGCTGGGTGCTTTAGGAATGTGTGAGTCCACCGTGTGCCTCCCTCCCTGTGTCTGACCTTGGGCTTCTGTAAGGAAAGTGCACTCCACTTTCGGCAGCGGTTAACCCGTTGCTATCACACTACTGATGGAAAAGCCATCCTACAATGGGTGATGATTGAGCTACATGTGTGATGTGCAAACATATAACCATGATTAAGTATATGTTTATTGTATATGTCTGTATTGTATATATATCTGTATATATCTATAAGCTTACAGGCTATTCCTGCTGAAGGCCAGACCAGTGCAAATTGCACATGACATTGATGTATGATGGGAGGAATCTTAGGAGAGTTCCACATTACAGTAATACGTTTCAGTAAAACTGTTACTTTTACTTTTTAAGTTACTAACCATTGGAGTAGAAATGAGCCAATGGCAAAAACACAGTTGAAAGAAGGAGTGTTTATCTTTGCTTGCAATATGACGCTACGGACCTGTGTATAAAAAGTGATGTTTGCATATGAAAAGCCCGGCTTGCTTTTGTGACTTTTTTTATCTCAATTTCAAAGTCGTGCGGTGTATTGGGACTTGAAGTTGGATGTTTTGACTGTGAGCTTTTCCCTAGGATGGCATCACTATCTTTTCTGTTTTTAGATTTGAAGAGCTGTGCTAGGCTCTTAGCTAATCTTTTGTGATTTTTTTTTTTTTTAAACTATAGAGGTTTTATTTTTCTTCAGGCGAAAGATGTTGATTTCGTCTTTGATGAGTTTTTATGTCCTTGCTTTGTTTTTTGCCTGGATTGGTTCTTTCCAAGACAGTATTATTGTAACTACTTTTTCTAATTAAACCAAACTTTGTTAAATACTTTTATTCAACTCTTGGACCGCGTTCCTTTACCACTCCATCATGATCTTTCGGAACGCTGGCAACGCCTTGCTTTCATCTGAGGTAAACGGGAGGTAATTATGTCCTGGTAGCCTGATTACAGATTCAATACATTGCTGGTTACTGCTTCTAGCTGAAGTTGTATCAATGACTATTCAGTAATTCTTACGTCTGTACCCGGGTTGGAGTCAAAAGTATGGCGTGTTTTCGACCTGGTCTTATGGAAATGATTATTAATATTATGCGCTAATATTACACTATTATTAATAGTACTACCTATTAAATAGTATTGCTGTGAATATGACTTCAATGAAAGGAGTTTTCCCAAGCAGACATTCTGTTTATTACAAACAATGAAGAGGTTAACAACTCTTAAGTTTATATTTCATATGAAATGGATAAAACTAACCAGTGACTATGAAATAAACGTGATTAGGATTAGGAATTTACTCAAGAACTTGGCGAGTTTAGCACCTCGCTGGGGGATATTGAGCGGCCACAGGGTTTTATCTCGAATCGGTGTTGAGATAGATAGAGACACCTGTAGCTCTTAACAGTCAGTAAGCTGGGTCTGAGCTCGTGTCTGTTTGACTCTTTCATTATTTAAACTGTAGCTTAATGACTTCTTAAACCTATATAAATCTATAGACAAGACTTGTGGCTTTATACCACTAAAATTTAGCAACTCTGCTTGGCTAAACGACTGATTGTTTGTAGTACAAACAATGGATGAAGACACAATGAGAACCTTATCTCAATCCATCATCCAACAGATAACTGATATGATGGCCTTCTTGGATGCTAAGCTGGAACCTATTATTTGTACTTTGAACGGCATTCAGAACTCTGTATCCACACTAGCAGACCATGTGCAGCAAATGGAGCACCGTGTTGGAGCCAATGAATACAATGTGAAGGATCTCACCACCCGGGTCACACAACTTGAAAAAGACAACTCTTACCTGCTGACAAAGATTGATGATATGGAGAACAGAAGCAGATCTTTGAACCTCCGCTTCATAAAAGTACCCGAGGCCGCTGAAGGTCGGGACCTGATTGGGTTCATGGCTGGCCTGATTCCTCAACTCCTGGGGCAGGATAACTTCCCCACTCCATTATCCATTGAAAAGGCTCATCGCAATCCAACCTCTCGACAGGACGACAGATCCAACCCGAGATCTATCCTGATAAAGCTACAACACTTTCAGGATAAAGTAAAGATCCTCCGACTTGCTTGTGAAAGAAAATTGTTGTTCCTCAATGCTTCACGTGTCTTCATTTCCCCCGACTACAGTGTTGAACTGACAAGGAGACGCCAGGCCTTCCTACCAGTGAAACGGCGTCTCAGAGATCTTAATTTAAGATACTCACTTCGTTTTCCAAGCACCCTGAGTGTGACCGTCAATGGCAAAGAGGAGCTGTTCCGTGACCACAAAGCTGCCGAAGCTTTCTTCAAGACTACAGCGTAATAAACTTCCATTCTCGTCAAAGTCTTTCGAAGATGTCGCCTCATGTTCTAGGATGACAAAGTTGCTGACTCCAATCGATGCCAACAGGCTAGCTTTAGCCATGCACTCGCCACTAACGTTAAGTCAGTCTTTCGAAAATATCCTAAGTTTGTGAAAATTCCTCTTCATGAGCTATGTTAATCCCATCAATATGAAAATGGTGACTTTTTGAACTAACCGTGGAATCGGCTTGTTTCTGTCAGTCTTTTTTTTGGCTGATATTCTTTCGTTTTCTACGCCATGCATCCAACAGGTTGGGTACGCTGGCTTTTTTGTTTGCTGGAAAGTGTGGCGCCTCCGGCTACTTTCTACTGCCGTAAAGCAGTAGCATAGTGTTGTAAAGTGTCGCAAGCTGTAGTCACGTTATCTCTATACTAAGGGGAATAGTTTATTTCAGTTTTTCTTTTAGGTTATCTTGTACGATGTAGTGCTCTCTTTTCCCCTTTTCAGGTTGGACTGAGCGTATTATTATAAAAAAAAATATATATATATATATATATATATATATATTGAATTATTGGTTATGTTTATATATTTTTTCCCTTTAATGAATCTTGTCACTGAAATGTACACTGTACCCTTTCCAACCTCACTTGTGGTACTAACCTATCTTACCATTTGTTAACTTACTACTGAGCTACATATATATACATAACATGAAACAGGCAAAGCTCAGTGGGGTTGAGGTTCTGGCCTACTCACCTAAATCCTTGGGCCTAAGGGGTCAAGGATCAATGGGCCAGTCTTGTTTTCCATTTTTTGTTTTTATGTTTTCTGTGTGCCAGTTATGTGTCAGTCTGTTTGTCCTGTCTCTGTGTACTCTTGTGTTTTATAACCTTCTATGGATCTGCTTTACTCTACTATGTTTGGTCAATGATAGTATCCTTATAAAACGTATGAACAACTGGATAGTGTTAAAGCCTTAAAGGTTTGAAAATTATTCATATGAATATCAGAAGCCTTTGTATTAAAATCACTCTACTTCGTGCATGGGTTGAACTATATAAACCAAATATTATAACCAGTGTTGCAGTGCTGGTATCACTCGGTATCACTCGGTGATACCTCACTCACTGAGGCTGAAGTACGCGCAAACGCTTTTTACATGGCATTATCCAACCGGACTCCCGGAGAAGCATGCAGCTGCAGAGCCGCAGAGCCAGCGGCGCTCTCTGGGCCGCGCGCTGACGGCCGCGCTGTGAGGCAATAGTATCCAGCTGCAGGACGAGAGCAGCCAAAAAAAACTGTGCATGCACGCGCGTGGAGCGTTTGACCTACTGTCAATTTGCCACTGCACCACTGATTATAACCTTGTCTGAAACCTTGCTCTCCAATAGAATATCTAATAATGAAATTAAACTCACAAATTATGTCTTATATAGAGCTGACGGGGGAACAAAGGGAGGCGGTTTAGCCACATAATGTGTCAGCCAATCTGGCTTCTGAACGAATTACACCTGTTGTTGAGCCGTCTCACTTTGAGAGTATCTTTGTAAAGGTAACTCTGCATGAAAACAAGTATATTACTATAGGAAATATTTACAGACCTCCTTCTTCACCTGCTGAATCCTTTAATTGTATAGCCTCTACCATAAACTCTATCAGTAATACAAATTAATTTATTAGTCTGGGAGACTTTAATAAAAAGTTGACTGATAAATCATCTAACAAACAAAAAAGCATATTTGGTCATTTGAATTTAAGCCAGCTAATTAATGAGCCCACTCGTGTCACACCCACATCTCAAGCTCTAATTGACTGGATACTGGTCTCTCATCCAGATAGAATTTTAAAATCAGGAGTAATGTCTGATTGTTTCAGTGACCACTCACTTGTGTACTGTATTTGGAAAATTAAACTTCCTAAATCACCACCCAAACTGATTAAAATCAGGCAATATAAAAAAAATTAACATTGGCCAATTTATCAATGAAGTGATTTCTATCAACTGGGATAGGTACCAACTAATACCAAATGTTCACTGCGCTTGGGACTTCTTTCTCTCTGAGTTTACTAAAACGATTGACAAGCATGCTCCTTATAAAAATATAAAAGTCAAAGGAAGGCATCTTCTCTGGATTACTTCTGAATTTATAGGTATTTTCAGGCAGAGAGACAAAGCTTGGGCAGCATCTCGTAAGTCCAAGGATCCTGCTGACTGGGGAAAGTACAGGCAGTTGAGAAATGTGTCAAACCATGACCAGAAATGCAGAAGCCAATTATTATAGAGAATCTCTTACTCGTGATTTTAAAAATCCCAAAATATAAAATATATCCTCTAACCAAGTAAGAGTCAACAATATTATTTTATACAATTATACAATCCTAATTTAGTTGCGGATGCATTCAATCAACACTTTTCTTCTGTCTCTTCTCCCACAATGCATGATCCTTATATTGCTCTTAACAATATTCAGCCCTGTAACAGCTCCTTCTCTTTTAAGAAAATAACACCTGTTGAGGTCCATGCTGCAATTAATGATCTGAAGGTAGGTAGTGGTCCCGGGTTAGATGACATTGAGAACAGATTTCTAATTATAGCATCACATATTATCATGTATCCACTCTGTGATCTTTTCAACATGCCATTATCCACTTGTGAAATACCCGCTATCTGGAAGTGGTCTTGTATCACTCCTTTGCGTAAAGGGGGTGATTTTCTAGAACCTAATAATTACCGTCCAATCTCGATTATCTGCTCCACTATAAAAATATTTGAAAAGTAAATTTATAACCAATTATCATATTATCTAGATGAACACAATATATTATCACCCAATCAATCTGGCTTTAGATAAAATCATTCCACAACTACAGCACTATTGAAACTTACTAGTGATATTTTCTCTGCCTCTAACAATGGTAACTTGACTGGTGCTATTTTTATTGATTTGAGCAAGGCCTTCGATCTCGTTGACCACTACCTCCTTTTAGATAAATTATATTCTGTTGGTTTGTCAAGGAATTCTTTATTATGGTTTAATTCCTATCTTCATAATAAAAAGCAATGTGTAGCAATTCAAGGTAGAAAATCTGATTTATTAGCTCAACCGGTAGCAAAGTTTTTCTTAATCCAATGTCAATGAGTGACTGACGGTCATACACATTTAATGCACCAACAGTTGGTACAAATAAAACTCTTAAAACTATAACTGTAAAAGGTTGAAAGGAGAAATGTGACGTGACGCCCACAGGGTACAAACAATCAGAATCAACAGGACAATGTCCAATATAGTTCCTATTAAATAAATTACCAGCCTCTGCAAAATGCCTATTAAAGGCAACACAAATTGCACTCTGCTCAGAGATCACACAGTTTTCAACTTTAATATGACTTGACTTACTTGACTTAATCCTCTTTACCCCATTGGGGGGCATAGGGCGTCCACCAGAGCTCTCCATCTCACTCTCTTCTGGGCCAGGGCCTTTGCTTCTTTCCAGCTCACTCCGATGTTCTTTAGGTCTTGGAGTGTGGAACGTCTCCAGGTGTTTCTCGGCCTACCGGCTTTCCTCTTCCCCTGCGGGTTGTAGTCCAAGGCCTGTCTAGTGATGTTGTTGGAGTCCTTCCTAAGGGTATGCCTTATCCAGTTCCACTTTCTCCTTTTGATGGTGGTAGCTATGCTGTCCTGGTTGGTTATCCTCCACAGCTCTTCATTTGTGGTTTTGATGGGCCACCACAGCTTGAGGATGTAGCGCAGGCATTTGTTGACAAACACCTGGATCTTGCTTGTGAGGCCCTCAGTAGTCTTCCACGTCTCAGAGCCGTAGAGCAGGACAGTCTTCACATTGGTATTGAAGATCCGTAGCTTGGTGTTGTTGGAGAGTTGCTTGGACAACCAGATTTGCCTGAGTATCCTGAATGCTACCTGTGCTTTGATGATGCGTGCCTCTATGTCCCTGTCTGCTCCTCCATCCCTGCTGATGTTACTCCTTAGGTAGGTGAAGTGCTCCACGTCCTCTATGGCCTCTCCCCTCAGTGTGATTGGATCATGTGTTTTTAGATTTAACCTCACGGTCTTGGTTTTTCCGGTGTTGATCTTGAGTCCAAGCTGGTCACTGTTAGTCTGTAACCTATCTGTCTTCTGTTGCATGTGTGTGTGGTTTTCAGAGACTAGCGCAAGGTCGTCTGCGAAATCCAGGTCCTCGAGCTGGGTAAACAAGGTCCACTGGATTCCTGTCCGTTGATTTTCAGTTGTTCTTCTCATGATCCAGTCAATGGCAATGAGGAAAATCAAAGGAGAAAGAAGACAACCCTGCCGCACCCCTGTTGTGATGGCAAAGGTGTCTGACAGTTTGCCCTTGCAGATCACCCGGCCATTGAAATCCTGGTACATGTTCTTTATTAGGTTGATGATCTTAGAGGGTAGGTCATAGTGACCTAGGAGTTTCCAAAGCACTTCCCTATCTAGGCTGTCAAAGCCTTTTTTTTTTTTTTTTTTTTATCTTTTTCCCCCTCCATTTTCCTCAGATTTTTCTCCCATCCCAATGTTAGTCGTATGCCAATTCCCAATCCCCTTCCTGGTTACTGCGCACTTACCCCCCACAGTCAGATCATCTGGGAGAGTGGAGGCTATCACGTGCTTCCTCCGACACACGTCCAGCCAATCAACCGCTTCTTTTCACCTGGCAGCGCGGATCCTCCCTGAGAGGGCGTAGCGTGTGGAAGGATCACACTATCCCACTCAGGTCCTATCCGCGCTTAGCAGGCGCCCCGACCGAACTGTAGGAGTCGCTGTTTACAACGACCCGGACCCACCCCGCCAGCTTCTCCCACCCTCTAATACAGCCAATTGTATTAGTGTGAACGGCCAGCCAAGCTGGTGACAACCCCGGAGCTGTAAGCTGGATTCGAACAGGCGAATCCAGCTCACAGCTCCGGGGTTGGTGACGAACGCAATCTCCGCTACGCCACCTAACCGCCCTGTCAAAGGCTTTTTCAAAGTCTACAAAATTCATGCACAGGGAGTTTTGCCACTCAACACACTGCTCGATAATAATTCTTAAAGTAGCAATATGGTCTGTGCATGACTTATCCTTCCTAAAACCTGCTTGCTCTTTCCTCAACTGTCCGTCTAAGGCTGCTTGTATCCTATCTAAGATAATCCTACAAAGAACCTTGCTAGGGACGGACAGGAGCATTATGCCTCTCCAGTTGTTGCATTCACTGAGGTTTCCTCTTTTTGGAATGGTGACCATTAAGCCCGTTTTCCATTCTATTGGGATTACCTCTGTATCCCAGATCTTGTTGAGGAGGTGGTATAGAACCTCTGTGGTCGCTTTGGGATCAGCTTTCAGAATATCAGGGGGTATGTTGTCAACTCCTGGTGCTTTCCCAGCCTTCATCTTTTTGATGGCTCTGGTTATTTCATCCTATAGATATCCTCCCACAGTTGATCTTCAAGGCTTCTGATGGTACACTGCTGATCTCTGGTGTTATTTCTGGGGGAGGTCTATTTAGGAGTTTCTGGAAGTGTTCCCTCCAGCGGTCCAGCTGTTGCGCTTCCTGTGTGATGAGTTGTCCCTGTTTATTCTTCACTGGTCGGCTAATGGTTCTGTTCTTCCCCGCTAGTTGTCTTGTGATTCTGTAAAGATCTTTCATGTTCCTCTGTCCGGCTGCTATTTCTGCCTCACATGCTAGGTTGTCAACATATCTTCTCTTGTCCCTTCTCGTCTTCTTCTTCTTCACTACCCTGCTCTTTTGTTGGTATTCTTGCCTACACTTTTCTTTCTTTGTCATATCTGGTTCACTATTGCACTTGTTTTTAAGGTTTTTCCTTACCTCTATGTCTTGCCAGGTGTCATCTGCAATCCAGTCTTTTCTTTCACCTTTCCTATAGCCCAAAACCTGTTCACAAGTGTCAATGAGGGCCTCTTGCAGCTTCCCCACTGTTCCTCAACATCTCCTGTTTCTGCTAGTACTTGAAATCTGTTTTTAAGTGTAAGCCCTGCTTCCTGTCTAACCTGGTGATCCCTTAGTTTTCTGATGTTGAATTTTCTCTGTGCTCTATTTTCCTCCCTTTTCCTTACAGCTAGTTTGAGTCTAAACTCTCCTATCAGCAGGTGATGGTCAGAGTCAATGTCTGCTCCCCTCTTTACCCTAACATCTAAGAGTAGTTTTCTCCATTTTCTTGTTATTGCTATATGGTCGATCTGGTTCTCTGTCTTTAGATCGGGAGAGATCCATGTAGCTTTGTGTGTGGGCTTGTGTGGGAATAAAGTCCCTCCGATGATTAGTTCATTAAAAGTGCAGAAGTCTGCAAGGAGGGTTCCATTCTCGTTCATTTCTCCGAGACCTTCTGTTCCCATGGTGTTCTTCCAGTGCCTGTTGTCCCTTCCAACCTTGGCATTCATATCTCCCATGATTATCTGGATGTCTCTCCTTGGGATCTTCTGTACTTTCGCTTGCAGTTGTTGGTAAAACGTCTCCTTTTCTTCAGTTTCAGCCGAGTTTGTCGGTGCATAGCACTGAATGATGGTGATGTTTCGACCCTTGGATAAAAACCTGGCAGTGATTATCCGTTCAGAAACTGGTTCCCAATCAAGGAGGCTTCTTGCAGCATCTTTAGATAGAATTAGGCCCACACCTTGCATATGTGGATCCTCTTTTTGTTCTCCCTCCCTGAATACAGAAACCTCTCTCCTGTGGCTGTAGTAACTTCCCCAAAGGTGTTCCATCTACACTCACTAACTCCCATTACACTGACATTGTATCTTCTCATCTCCTTTGCTAGTTGTGCTAGTTTTCCTGCTTGATGAAGAGTTCTCACATTCCAGCATCCTATTCTGGTCTTGGACTTGAACTGCAGCAGGCCTTTCCTCCCTTGGGCGTCCCTCAGGGTTTGGCCCAAGGAACTCATTCGTCTCCTACTGTAGGGTGGCATGCTTGATTCAGGTGAGATTGCTTTGCTCTGGTTTCAGATTCTGTAATAATTTATTACGGCTGGGTGGGTGATAGCAGTCGGTGGAGTTGGTCTGTTAGTCCCCTTCCCACGCTTAAGTCTTCCAGGCAAAGGGTTACAGCCCCACGCCACATGGGGCCAGACATTTCATAGCAATAGGTTGAGTACAAGTCGTCCCGGCACGTCAAGCCCGGCCAACTCCTGCCACTGTATGATGAAGGCACGAATGCCGACACCACCCGCAGCACGGGACGGACTTTAATATGAGCGGGTAAAGAATTAGATGATTTTATTTTGTTCACATTCACCGCCGGATTAGAGTATGAGTTTGTAACCAACTCCAGATAGTATCAGTTTTAGATTTTCTTACTACTGCAGTACATTTGTTCCTAATTTGCCTAAAAGAAAGCCAATGTTGAGGGTCTCCAGAACGCCTGGCCCGAGACCATGCAGCATTTCTGTCTTTAATTAGTGTTGACAATTCCTGAGAAAACCAGGGTATTACTCTATCTTTAATGCAAACTTTTTTAAAGGGAGCATGTTTGTCAACTAATAAATTAAATGTATTTACAAAGGAGTCCAGGGCTAACTGAACATCACTTTCTGTGTTACAATACGTATAAAAAAAAAACAAGATCATCTAAAAATGATAAAACTTAAAACTGTGTGAGATCTCGTGCTTCTTACACAGGCTGTGGGGCAATGGTCACTTATGCCTAAGTCAAAAACCCCACAAGCTGAGATCTTGTCATATTTATTCACAAAAATAAGATCAATAAGGGTAGACCTAGAGTCATTTTTAAGGTTTGGCCTGGTGGGCTCAGTAACTAACTGGGAAAGACTGAGGTTACCACTGACTTCTTTAAGGTGCTTTGCAGCACCACTCAACCAGTCAATATTGAAATCACCCATGACAATCACCTCAGAGTCAATATATTGTGAAAGGAGCTCAGCTAGTCTATCTAAAGAGCTAGCATCAGCAGACACAGTCTGTAAACACCAATTACTATATATAAAATTGTTGATCCCCAACTCAACCTTTAAAACAAGTACTTCAAAACACATTGGGATAGTGACAGCATTAACAACAGCAGCCGAAAAACAAGATTTAATATACATAAATATAAATAACATAAATAACTACCCCACCACCCCTACCTACCCTATCAATTCTAAACACATTAAAATCATGTAGATCTATTGTGGAGTCAGAATCAGATTTCTTCAACCAGGACTCAGATATGACCAATATATCTGGATCAGCCTGTGCTACCAGTATTCTAAGATGGTCCAACTTCTGGTGCTGAAGGAGACTTCTAATGTTCAGGTGAATCAATCCCAAACCTTTCCTTTCTTTAAAGGTGTGTGGATTATTTAAAGAAAGTGGTGTGGAATCTGACTCACGTGACAGAAGACTGTAAAGTGACTGATATTAAGTTGGAGTGATTTACAGTATGCAAATGTGTTGGGTAATGATCATGAACCCTATCAGAAATCATGACTTCTATATTAAAAGTAATAGGTGGTAGAGGGAGATCAGAGTAAAAGCAGACAACATAATAACAGAAGTGTTGGAGGAGGAGTGTTCAGCAGGACCCATTATAGGATGCTCCTCATAATGACCAGGAGAAGATTCTAGTGCAGGGTCATGCTGAGGTCAATATCAATCTGAGTTAAAAGCAATGTACTGGATATAATTACGTGTAAGCTGTTGAATGCCCTTTAGACTGGGATGCAGGCCATCCAGTTTATAGAGGTCATTTCTGGTCCAAAAGTAATCAAAGTTACTAATAAAACCATGTGCAGTTGCAGTACAAAATGTTTTTAGCCATTCGTGGAGGCTAAAAATACGACAAAAATGTTCTGGACTTTTTTAGGGAGCTGGGATAGGACCAGAGAACATTGTCATTGCAAGAGAATCCAGCTGGTCACGGAGATCAATAGATTGACCACGCATGACGTTATTAGTACCAACATGGATAATCAGTGTGTGAGCTGAGGGATGGAGGTCAGTTAGCACTGGAATCAGTTCTGTGATGTCAGAAACCTTACTGCCTGGGAGGCAGAAAGTGATAGCACCTGGAAGTTCAACAGATCTAACAATGGAGTCGCCAATTATCAGAATTTCAGGTTGACCATTCCTGCAGCCCCCCTTTGCAAACAGAGAGTTTGGGATGCCTGTACGTTAATGCCAAGCAAGCAGTGCAAAAATGCTTCCGCATTCGTCACCGCACGCTAGTGCGGTAAAGCGCCCTTCTTTTCAGACAAATGCTACCGTGCGTGCACCGGCGGCGGCGTGTGCCCGCGCATGCGCATGAGATCCGACACGAGCGGAGCTCAATATATATAAGTCACCGCCCCTTATTCAGTATCTAGCAATAGCTCAATTGGCAAGGACACATGGCTGTGGATCCTATGGCTTGTTTGCTGGCGAGTTCGAATCCCATCGAAAATATTTTTTAACGTGATTTTTTTTTTAACGTGTATTCTTTCGCCGGTTAAGGTTAGGCATGGTTAAGGTTAAGGTTAAGGTTAGGCATTGTTTCGGAGTTGGTTAAGGTTAGAACGGTTAAGTTTAGGCGCTGTTAAGGAGCTGGTTAAGGTTAGAGTTTGTCAAAGAGAATGGCAATATAATTTCTATGGTTAAGGTTAGGCATTGTTTCGGAGTTGGTTAAGGTTAGAACGGTTAAGTTTAGGCGTTGTTAAGGAGCTGGTTAAGGTTAGAGTTTGTCAAAGAGAATGGCAATAGACAGCCTATTTCCGCGCGACCTGGGCGCTGGGCGGCGGAAAATGAAAGGCGCATTACTGCATGCCACTACGGTAAATTTTTGCACTGCTTGCTTGGCATAAAGCTACACGCGTTTGGGATGAAGAATAATCTGACTGTTAGCCACACCAGCCACCAGGGCGGCGTCTGGAGCAGCAGTTGAATGCGATTCACCTGGGCAGGAAGACGGCAGCGAATCATCACAGGTGATGTCATCATCGCTGGCCACAGCAGTGTCCAGAGGTGCGTTGTGCAGATGGGAGGAGAGTTGGAGGCCAGCAGGAGGAGAGCAGTGTCGACGGCGTTTCCTGCTGGATACCGGGGACGTCGGGGAAAATTGTCTCTTTCTCACCGAGTTGGAGAAGTTCGCTCCAGAGTAACCAGCTCCAAAATAGCCGGACAGACAGTCGACGCGCCTGTAGAAGCTAACTCTGTTAGCCCTTCAAGTGGAGTAAACTGGTTGAATTCTCGAAGTCAACTTCCTGCCTGTTGTTGCTACGCAACTGCAGCGTGGGGGGAAACTGCCCAGCCTGGTACATTGTGTACAGTTCATTTAGTGGAGAAACGGATCGTTAAAGCGGCAAATTAAAGACAATCAAGCGGAATTTTCTTCAGTCCTTCACGATGCCAAAGAACTGCTGTGTTACGCGTTGTACTAATGACAAAAACAGAAATCCAAATCGCAAGTTTTATACCATCACGGAGGAAAAAGTGGCTGGTGGCTAACGTTCGGCTAACGCTCTGGTGTTGTGGTCGTGGTAGCTACATGCTAAGCTAACGTTAATCACATCATATCGAACCGATAGGAGCTTATCTTATCTAATCTTACGTGGATGTTTGATCGGGTAGTGGCACACGTGTTACCACCATGTAAGATTAGATAAGATAAGCTCCTAACAGATGTGGCATAATTGCAAAACGTGTTTAGTCCCTTGTTTGAGCCGAATCTGGGTTTAACATGATTTGTGGAGCTCCCTCTGGTGTTGTGATCGTGGTATTCACTGACCTTTGGGAAGTATTTTGACATGTACATGGGTACCTTGGTCGTGTAGTGTATCTTGTAGACCAGGCCCATTGCAAGTTGCTGTACTCTGTCGTCTACTCTAAGCCATCCTAGGTTGTCAAAGTGGGCAGGGGTGAGGTGGGTTCTAGGAGTAAGGTCAAGCAGTAGTCTGACCAGTTTGTTTTGAGATGTTTGTAATTTTGTTTTTAGCGCCTTTGAGGTGCTTTGGTACCATGAGGTGCAAGCATAGTCGTAGTACCCTTGAATGAGTGCTCCTGCCAGAGTCTTCAGGGTATTCTTGTTTACCAGAGAGGCGATCCGGTACAAGAATCGAGTTTGTTGGTTGACTTTTTTTTATTACATTGGATGCCATTTTGTCACAGGAGAGATTAGCCTCTAGGATGGAACCCAGGTAGGTAATTTCATCTTTCCTTGTGACAATATTGTCACCCACTGTAACTGAGAAGCCGTCGGTCTTGCTGAGTTTGTTATTTGAACCGAAGAGAATGGACTCTGTTTTGCCCATGTGTAATGATAGTTTGTTATCAGCGAGTGTGGTAATATTGCCTTGGAATTTCATAATTAATATGTGTGAATAAATTGGAGAACCATAAATATAAAGCCAGATGTACCTTTCAATAGCAGAGTGGACTTAGTGGCTAAACAGTCTCAACTGTCAGTTGAGACAGCTGCATCAGATAACAGCTGCAACAGTTACTTCAACCCCCACTCAAGCAATGACTAAATTAGAGAACTAACGACACCTTCTCGAACTGACTATATGTAAATGCTGATCAGAGAAAGCTGGGTTGACCACAAGGCAGACCAGTTTAGACTTGTTGAAGCATGGACACTAACTCACAAACAAAGTAATCGATTAATCAACTGTTTAGTATCAAAAGGTCTAATATGATGTCTGGTATCAGTCTTAGAAAGCACTGACTGTACTTGGATGATATTAGACATCTATAGCCATATAGAAGGAATGTTAAAGTTATATATTATTCATTTAAGAGGAGATTTCTGTAGGGACAGACCCAATCAGGAAGACACTGACGGGGGCCACTAGCGTCCCCCTCTGGGTATTGAGTCAAGATCCACACGGGAGATCAAAGGGGGGGGGCAGCCAGCCTCCCCCCAGAGAAACCCAGAGGGAGGGGCTGCCAGCGCCCACCGGACACCCCCACAAGAAGACGCCGCTGGATTGGACCAGCCATATGTATTATTGGCTAGAAATGATAGTATATAGGGCCCTACATAGGGTTATTCTGGAGCTCTCGGACCCAACCAGGGGTCTGGGGGCTCCCCCACCGCTTCGAAACGACCCAGAAACAACTGTGAGCTGATTGCATTGTACGTGAGTAAAATCATGGGAAACACCAAATGGTTGTTTATAGATTAGAGTAATGTTGTACAGATCCCTGATCTGTAAACCAGATTTACTCATGTATAATGTGTACAGTAAACCATGTATGTTCAAATTATGTTAACCAAGTGACTGTTTGATGTGCAGTATTTAGGTTTGAAGATGCAAACCTGATTGTGATATTTCTGTACAACGGACAGCTGTTAAATATTATCTGATCATCTTTTGTATGTAGAAGTCAACCTTTTATTCACCTTGGACTCCTGGCTCTAATCAAATAAATCAGCTGAGTTGAACTACAATTCTGGTTTGTCTGGCGTACACGTTTTATTCTTCATCTGCATTAAGCCAGATGAGGAGACCAACCATTCTATCAAGTATGGATCTTTCCTCCTCCTTTCAGACAATCAATCTCATTGTATTGTGCTACAATAACCACAAATTATTGTAGGAAGTCTGTGGGATTTTACTACACGAGCCATATGCAGATTTTGCCTAGTTCCGAGCTGAGGGTTTTTTCAACCTGTAACTTGTTCTTGTCAGAGACCAGCAGGGCTGAGTCGTCCGCAAACAGGAACAAGTTGCAGTCACAAGCTGACGACATGTCATTTGCATAAATTAGGAACAGTAGCGGTCCTAGTATGCTTCCTTGTGGAACACCACAGCTCACTGTGAGGGGGGGGGGGGGGGGATAGAGCAACAGCGTCTGTTTTGTTTACATCAGGGTCCCCCATTTTCAATTCATCATAACATTTATGACATAGACGCGACATACAGATACAGAACTGTTACATCCAGACATTTATCACAAGATAGAAGATATACAAATATACAGTACTGTTTATTTACAGACAGAGTTTCTAAAAGAGAATATATACTTTTGAGGGTGGAGAAACTGAAACTGAATTGCAGCCTCCCGTAGGTGCTCTTTGAGAGCGGTTTTGAAGGTGGGTAGGGATTCACATTCATGGTAAAGAAGAGAGTGAGTAATAAACGTAAATGTAATGTGTATAGTTGATGGCTATTTTGCTAGCAATCAATTGGGTGGGAACAATCAAGCCAATTAAGGTGTTAATAGGGTCAGATTCAAGCAGTGCATTAATTAGTATAAAATATACACAGTCAGAAACAAGACAGGACAGAGGAGAGTAGGAACAGATGTGGGGTTCATTTGGGGGCCAGCACATATAGGGGTGGAGGGGAACGAACTGCCGGATACGTTTGCAAAGGAAGCAGCAAATAAAACAGAAATAAATATGGATGTGAGTTACAGCAAGGCAGAAGTCAAGAACATAATCAATGTGAAATTAAAAAGAAATGGCAGGAGGAGTGGGAACTAAAGGTAGGCATTTCTACAATGTCCAGAGGACAGTAGGGAAAAAGAGATGTGGGCAGAGGTATAAGGGAAGGTATTATATGAAGATTGAGATTTGGACACACTGGGCTAAATAGCACACTTCAGATCATGGGCAAACATTAGACTGGTATGTGCGAGTGCTGTAACAGGCAGGAAACAGTGGAGCATGTATTGATGGATTGTGTCAAATACCAACAAGAGAAATAGATCCTCAAAGACAGGCTGAGAGAGACCACATCAAGCTGGAGATGAGAGAATTATTAGGACTGAGCTCAGGGAATGTGGGATACAGGGCACATTTGTATTATTATTTTAATTTTAAATAGGACGGGTTCGAGTTGAAGGACATAGAGTAGTCCAGGGGCGGACTGGGACACAAATTCAGCCCGGGACATTCAGACGCACCAGCCCACACACCGGCCCCGAAACCGGCCCACACAACGGCCGTTATGAAACACTCGTCCAGTATTAAACAACCCAAGGCTGTGGCTAAGGAGTCAACATCAGGGAGACCAAAATCTACACCCCGCCCCTAGATGTGCACTTGTGCACAGTGCACGCACACACACACACACACACACACACACACACACACACATACCATTACTTCCTGTCATTGGCATAATTTTTTTTTTTTTTTACTAACATCTTAGTGCCTAGGGATTAAGGGTACATGAAGTATTAACTACACCATAATAATATTGAGGTTTTGATCCATAGAAAGGTCTGTGCTACACAATTTCAGTTAGATTAGATTTATTTCCTTTAATTTTGCACTCATGACATTAGTTGCTTGCCGTTTAATCAACATCGAAAGACCCCCCACTTCCTCCCAGACACCCATTCCAAGAGCCTGTTCGCTTTCCAGGTCTCTCTCTCTCTCTGCCTGTGTGTCTCTCTCTCTCTGTCTCTGTGTGTGTGTCTCTCTCCGCACGTGTGGAGGAAGCGTGCGGATACTTCAGGGTTCCCTTGTACCGAACAGTAGGAGAACATGCGCACAACAACCAGGTAGGGGAGGGGGGAAATTGGCACAACGACTAAATTGGGATGGGGAGAAAACAGAGAAAAATATGAGAAAGAGAGATACAAAAAATAAGAAAAAAAAAAAAAAAAAAAAAAAATAATAATAATAATAATAATAATAATAATAATAATAATAATAATAATAATAATAATAATAATAATAGAACATTCTAGAACATTTGTGATGTCACAGTATGATGTCATAATCAAACATTCTAGAACATTTGTGATGTCACAGTATGATGTCATAATCAAACATTCTAGAACATTTGTGATGTCACAGTATGATGTCATAATCAAACATTCTAGAACATTTGTGTTCTATATATATTCAACAATTCTCAGGGTATTGGGAGGAAGGTGATGGAAGTAAATGGTGTGATGGAAGTAAATGGTGTGAGAAGGGCGAGGAAGATAGCGATGACGGAATGGAGTACAGTGGGGAGGAGAGGGAGAAAGAAGAGATGGAGAAGGAGGACAGTCCAGGGTTTTGGGTGAATCGAGATGGGAGCGAGTGGAATGAGGGCTTTCGTCAGGAGGGACGCGAGTCACCGGGTGCGAGCCCAGTGTCCCCTCGGGGTGTGACGTGTGGAGAGGGAAGTGAGAAGGAGGTCTCGGAGATGGTGGAAGACAAAGGGAAGGAGTCGGATGGTGTAAAGAAGAAGAAGAAGGAAGAGGAAGAACGGCAAATGGAGCTAACGACCGATAACGGAGAGGGAAGTGAGAAGGAGGCCTCGGAGATGGTGGAAGACAAAGGGAAGGAGTCGGATGGTGTAAAGAAGAAGAAGAAGGATGAGGAAGAACGGCAAATGGAGCTAACGACCGATATTCGCGATCAGTCGGAGTACAGAGGGGAGGAGAGGGAGAAAGAAGAGAGGGAGGAGGAGGGGTGGGATACGGTGAGGAAGAAGAGGAAGAAGCGGACGGAGAGGAACGACAGCGATGGGGATAGTGAGAGTAGGGGGGAGGAGAGGGGGGGAGAAGGGGGGAAGAGGAAGAAAGGGGGGGACGATAGCTCAAGTGGGCCGGGAGACGAGGGTGCAGGAAAAGATGTGGCAAAAGCGGAAGTGATCCATATAGTGGTCAGGCTTGAGGGGGAGAGGGATGAGAGGAAAGTAGGTAGGCTCGAGTGGCCCAAACTCATTGCCGAGCGATTAGGAGAGGTAAAGTACGTGAACGTTTTGTGGGATGGGAATCTGGCCGTAGGGTGTGGTAGTGAGGGGCAGGTGGAGGTGGCTAGGAAGATGCAGAGCATTGGGGGGGTGGGTATAAGTAAGGTGGCGAGAGTAGGGGAGAAGAGGGGGGGGGGATGTAAGGGGGTGATAGTTGGGGTACCGGTCGAGGTTACAGTAGAGCAGCTGGTGGAAGAGCTAAAGGAGGACAGGCGTAATGGCATAGTTAAGAGTGCAGCAAGGATGAAGAGGGGAGCGGAGAGGGCAGTGACGGGGACGGTAGTGATTACGTTTGAGGGTGGGGTTGTTCCTAGGGAGGTGTTAGTAGGGCGTAGGATGTATAGGGTTAGGGAATTTGTTCATAATCCTCTTAGGTGCTATAGGTGCCAGGGGTTTGGCCATATAGCTACCACGTGTATGAAGGGGATGAGGTGCGCTAGGTGTGGCGGGGAACATGAATATGGGAAATGTGGAGAGGGAGTGAAGCTGAAGTGCTGTAGTTGTGGTGGGGAGCATAGTGTAGCGTTTCGGGGGTGCGAGGTGATGATGAAGCAGGTCGCGGATCGGAGAGAGAGAAGGGAGGGTAAGTTGACGTATGCTGGGGCGGTTAGCAGGGCAGGACAGGGTAGCCAAGAAAGGGTGCAGGGGGTTGAAGGAGGGCATTTGGCAGTGAGGGTAGAGCAGGGGGAAAGAGACAGGGGAAGGGAGGAGAAATTAGGTATTGTGGCCTTCGTGGCAGGGGTAGTTACTGGTATGGCAGAGGTTACGGGTAGAACAGAGATGGTGAAGATGATTGTTAGGATAGCGGTTCAACATCTGGGATTGGAAGGTCTGGACTGGAAGGAGGTGTGTAAAGAATTGGCTGAGGGGGCTGCGAGGGACAAGGCTGCGAGGGACAAAGCAGCCCAGGATAAGATAGCAGGGGGCAAGGAGGGTCCCGCGGAGGGGGGCTCAGACAGGAAGTAGCAGCAGTAGCTGCACTCCAATGGACAATGTAGTTGATGACGGGGTCCAGTAGAAGAAGAAAAAGAAGGTGAAGAAGGAGAAGAAGGAGAAGAAGAAGAGCCCATAAAAAGAATTGCGGAGGGCAGTAATACGCCTCGATGCGTCTACTCTGCCGGAAATTCAAATAAGAAGAAGAAGAAGAATAAGATCGCAGGGGGCAAGGTGGGTCCCGCGGAGGGGGGCCCAGACAGGAAGTAGCAGCATTAGCTGCACTCCAATGGACAATGTAGTTGATGACGGGGTCCAGAAGAAGGAGAAGAAGGAGAAGAAGAAGAGCCCATAAAAAGAATTGCGGAGGGCAGTAATACGCCACGATGCGTCTACACTGCCGGAAATTCAAATAAGAAGAAGAAGAAGATATCATTGTGCAGCTTGAAACAGTACTGAACAGTACTGAACAGATAGACTAAACAACATAGATTGAAGCCTGCTGAAGTGTATCTTCTTAATTCATGTATCTCTTATCTAAGTTCATTGATCGTATAGTGTTCTATTTCACCCTTTCCTCTGCATGGTTTTAGGTATTTTCAGATGTTCGGTTTCAAGTAAGAGGAGACTGACGATATGGTCAAAATCAACGGGCGGCGGTGTTTATTAATAAAACAGCTTTAGGAATTAAAACAGTACATCGTCTCTTTCATTTGGCTGTTGTCTTCTCTCGGTGCTGTTCGCTGTCTTAGGTTGTCCATGGCCAACACTGAGTCCTCTCTTGTGGTTCGCTGGTCTGGTTGTCAAGACAACCTGGTCTCCTCGTCGATCAGGCCGGGAGTGCTTGATTTCGTATCGGCGGAGTCCGCTATGAACCTCGGCTCGGTCATCTGGTCTCAATGGCTCTCTGAGTCATCGGCTCTTCAGTAGCCTGAGTGGCGAGTCGAGTCGCGAGTCTCCCTCTGTCGGTGGAGGTTTTCAGCGCTCCAGTTGCGATGCGATCTCTGTCATCGTCTGTCCCCATGTCTCTGGGTCTTCAGGTCCTTTCTGGTGTGTCAGCGCTTCTCCTGATGCGAAGCGATTTCGTCTGTCATCGGGTCTCAGTCCCTCTGTGTCACGGCTTGGCTCTGCAGGGATCCTTCTCCGTCTCCTCTGAGTGTCACCGGGTGTGTGTGGCGAGTCTCTCCAGGTTCCTTCTGGTGTGAGTCGTGTGTCTCATGAGTCGCCATTCGCCCTTTTTATCAGAGGAGAGAGAGAGAGGGGGCGAGAGAGAGAGGGGGCGAGAGAGAGGGAGGGGGAGACAGAGAGCGAGAGGGACGGGGAGACCCTGCCTATTCCTGTCACATTCCAGCAGAACTTGTCTGAGGGTGTCCTGTGACCACATGTTACACAATTTTCCTGGGTCTTCTGACAACGGTTTTCACAGTTTGAATCTGCTGACACTTTAATCATTACTTAATGAGAGGGTAGTTTTCCACTGAGTAATACAACATCATGCTTGTGACTAAAAGGTTTACATAGTCTAGATAAGAACCAGACTACTTTTCCAGACAGTGCCCAGATAACAAACCCTATATATCCGTTCTTTAATAGAACACCTTATTTTCCTGATGAACATTTGACCAATACGGTATAGTTTTACCTTCTAGCTTTAAGAGTTTCTTTTCTTTATTGTGACTAAGTTATTCTAATAGTTTCTAAGAGTTTATGCCTATATGTAACTTATGAAATTGCTAAATCTTTTAGTATATCATTGCTTTGCATTGTTTTTCTCAACTAGTGGCAGTTCTCTGTGTAAGGAGAGATTTCCAAATAGCCTGTGTCACTTTTCTGACCTCTGGGTTAGTCAGCAGCTGCCGTGTTGTAACTTGAAAGTATTGTCGGTGCATTGGCTGAGTGCGGGGTGATCTCCCTCTCAAGCTTCACTATAGCCAATTTTATCTTTCTAATCATTACCTTGTACATTTTACTTGCATTTATTCATGTTTTCATTTAGAAATATACGACACTGCATTTCTCAACCAAGGTGCCTTGCCTACCGTTTTGCTGTGGAAAGGTGAGTGTCCACAATGGCTAGCTAGCTGTTGAATACTGAATGTTAATATTAGACCATATTGAATACTGAATGTTAATTCAGGTTGACAGTTGACATCATTTGACAGTTGACAGGGGGCTGGAAAGTTGATCTAAAGGGGACATGCATTATAAAATGCCTTTTTTCTGTGTTTCACAAATTCAGCCTGAGACGTTCAGAGTCACTCCGGCCCGCGCGCACACACGCACACACACTATTGTCACCTTGTGTGTCGTTGCACTCTGGGTAGTGTATCTGTAGTAGAGTGCTGTGTAGGCTACATCATCTGGATGGGCTGTTTCTGTGCGAGCAAGCATGCATACTATGGAATTTAATCCTGCCGGCGCCACTGCCGGCCCACATACTGGGCCACATACCGGCCCACATTAGTGGCCCACACACCGACTCACACACTGGCCCACACACCGGCCCACATTAGTGGCCCACACACCAACTCACACACTGGCCCACACACCAGCCCACACACCGGCCCACATTAGTGGCCCACCCACCGACTCACACACTGGCCCACACACGACACACACCGGCCCACACACCGGCCCACATTAGTGGCCCACACACCGACTCACACACTGGCCTACACACCGGCCCACACACCGGCCCACATTAGTGGCCCACACACCGACTCACACACTGGCCTACACACCGGCCCACACACCGGCCCACATTAGTGGCCCACACACCGACTCACACACTGGCCTACACACCGGCCCACACACCGGCCCACATTAGTGGCCCACACACCGACTCACACACTGGCCTACACACCGGCCCACACACCGGCCCACATTAGTGGCCCACACACCGACTCACACACTGGCCTACACACTGGCCCACACACCGGCCCACATTAGTGGCCCACACACCGACTCACACACTGGTGTGGGCCGGTGTGTGGGCCAGTGTGTGGGCCAGTCCCGATGGCCAGTCCGGGCCTGGAGTAGTCACTACTCACTAGTCATGATTAGTATGTTGAATATGTTCATAAACCATCTAGATCCACACTCCATTTCAGAAGGTGGCGGTAATGCACCAGAAAGTTTGTGCCAACCGCCAATACAAATCAGAAGAAGAAGAAGTGACCAGCGTAATTAGGTCAGGGGAGAGGGTGGAGTTGGTTAGTGCCTGTGAGGGATTGATGCGTGAGTCGTATGGGGACTATACAGCGGTATATACAGATGGTTCGAAGGACCCGGAGACTGGGGTGACAGGGTTTGGAGTGGTGGTCCCAGGGAGGGGTGTGGCGGTAAGCCGGAGGACTACGAACGGTCTGGGTGTGTACACGGTTGAGATGGTGGCTGTGCTGGTGGCGCTGAGGTGGGTGGAGCTTGCTCGGGTGGGGAGGGTCAGGTGGTGATATCATATGTAGTGACTCATCGACAGTGTTGGCTAGCCTGAGGTCTTTTCGCTCCAGTAGCCGGCAGGCTTTGCTATATGAGGTCCCGATGAGTGTGACTAGGTGTGTGAGCCAAGGGAAAGAGGTGAGGTTTTTGTGGGTCCCGGCGGCGTCTATTCGAATACCAACCGTTTTGTGCGTTTTGCGAATCTGATTGGCGACTGACGTTTCTGGTCATGTGACATTTTTTATTTTTTATTTTTTTATTTAACCAGGAAGTCCCATTGAGATACAAGATCTCTTTTGCAAGGGAGACCTGGCCAAGATGACAGCAACATTTGCAAATATCAGACAGCAATAAAATGTGCGGTACATCACACAAGAACATAATAAAAGACATGTGCGCCCAATCGCGTGACGAGCTGTGTCTTTGCCCATTTCCGTGTCGAACAGCCTGCAAACTACCTAACGCCTAGTTTATCACTGGTTAAGCTTAGGCGACTCTTTCGAAGTTGGTTAAGGTTAGAGTTTGGAATCAGGGCTGGTGTTCTATCGCCCTGCTCTAAGACAAACTCTAACCTTAACCAACTTCGAAAGAGCGCCTAAGCTTAACCGTCGAAAGAACTTGCCGTCACACGATTGGTGCACAGAAACAGAAACGTCAGTGGCCAATCAGATTCGCAAAACGCACAAAACGGTTGGTATTCGAATATAGGCGTCCCGGCGCATGTAGGAGTGAGGGGAAATGAGGCTGCGGATGATTTGGCTAAGGGGGCCTTGAGGAAGGGGTCGGTGGAAATGCAGGTCAGGATCAGTAAGGCCGAGGCGAAGGGGTTGATTTGGGAGAGGGCGGTTCAGGCGTGGCAGGAGAGGTGGGAGGGGGGGGGGGGGGGGTGAAAGGGCGTCACTTCTTCCAGGTCCAGCGTAGTGTTAGGGGTCGGGGAGGGGGGTAGTATGAGAGGTAGGAGGGAGGAAATAGTGTGGATGAGGTTGAGACTAGGGCACTGTGGGTTTAATAAAAACCTGAAGCCGGTTGGGAAGCATCAGAGTGGGCTCTGTGAGGGGTGTGAGGAGGAGGAGGAATCAGTGGGGCATGTACTGATGGAGTGTCGGGCTTATGCTGTGCAGAGGAGGGAGATGGCGGGAAGGTTGAGGGAGATGGGGGTCAGGGGGTTGGGGATGATGGAAATACTGAGTGGGGGAGGGGGAGATAAGGCGAAGGTGGTGATGGGGGTTTTGAGAAGTGTGGGGGTGTATGATAGGGTGTGAGGGACAGGGTCAGAGTTTGAATTTAGATCGAAAAGTTGAATACACGTGATTCATAGAGTGTGGGGTATATAGTATATAGTGTAGATGGAGGTTGACGGGGATGGGGAATAGTGTGGTTGTAAGAAGTTGTTTTGTAGGTTAGGTAGTTAGCTTCGGGGTTAGAGAGGGGAGCCTGGAGACTGGCCCGATCCCCGGGTCGATAGGTGGCGGTAATGCCCCAATCAGATGGTCGCCGACCGCCGTAAAACCCCAATAAGAATAAGAAGAAGAAGAAGAAGAAGAAGAAGACCAGCGTAATTACATCGAGCGCTCTTGGATTGTGATTTGGTTTTGGGGTTTGTGTTTTCAATTGGTTGATTGATTGATTGATCGATTGAAAATTGTATTAACAGATTGCAGAATGGGTACAGTACAGCTCAATACACACAATTGTTAAGGAGATGCAGACCAGAGAAAGACTTTCGTCTTGTTTACATAATAATAATAATAATAATAATAATAATAATAATAATAATAATAATAATAATAATAATAATAATAATAATAATAATAATAATAATAATAATATGGTATAATGGTCCCCCATTTTCAATTCATCATAACATATATGACATGACATACAGATAGACAGTACTGCTACATCTATACATTTATGACATACCAGATTTACAAATACAGTACTGTTTGTGATACAAAAAGAGTCTAAAAAAGAGAGTATATACATTTGATGAAGAAACTGTACATTGGAGGAGGTTGGGTAGGTGGGGGGGGGGACTGTACATTATCGACGAAACCTACTTGGTCCCAAGAAGAGGGTCTCGTGTATTATTGGGTTAGGACATAAATTGGAGGGGGTTGGGTTAGGACATTTACAGGGGCCAGTTTCGAATTGCAGTCTCCTGTAGGTGCTCCTTGAGAGTGGTTTTAAAAGTGGGTAGTGATTCACATTCCTTTACAGCTGTGGGTAGGGCGTTCCACATTGATGTGGCATAATTGCGAAACGTGTTTAGTCCCTTGTTTGAGCCGAATCTGGGTTTAACATGATTTGTGGAGCTCCCTCTGGTGTTGTGGTCGTGGTATTCACTGACCTTTGGGTCAGTTTTTTTTGACATGTACATGGGTACCTTAGTCGTGTAGTGTATCTTGTAGACCAGGCCCATTGCAAGTTGCTGTACTCTGTCGTCTACTCTAAGCCATCCAGGTTGTCAAAGTGGGCAGGGGTGAGGTGGGTTCTAGGAGTAAGGTCAAGCAGTACCAGTTTGTTTTGTGATGTTTGTAATTTTGTTTTTATCGCCTTTGAGGTGCTTTCTGCAGGGTAGTCGTAGTACCCTTGAATGAGTGCTCCTGCCAGAGTCTTCAGGGTATTCTTGTTTACCAGAGAGGATATCCGGTACAAGAATCGAGTTCATTGGTTGACTTTTTTTTATTACATTGGATGCCATTTTGTCACAGGATAGATTTGCCTCTAGGATGGAACCTAGGTATGTAATTTCATCTTTCCTTGTGACAATATTGTCACCCACTGTAACTGAGAAGCCGTCGGCCTTGCTGAGTTTGTTATTTGAACCGAAGAGAATGGACTCTGTTTTACCCAGGTGTAATGATAGTTTGTTGTCAGCGAGCCAGGTGCAGATTTTGCAGAGTTCAGAGCTGAGGGCTTTTTCAACCTGTAACTTGTTCTTGTCAGAGACCAGCAGAGCTGAGTCATCCGCGAACAGGAACAAGTTGCAGTCACAAGCTGACGACATGTCATTTGCATAAATTAGGAACAGTAGCGGGTGGCAATTCGAAACTGGCCCCTGTAAATGTCCTAACCCAACCCCCTCCAATGTACAGTAAATTACCAAGTATGGTTTTGTCAATATTCCAATGTACAGTTTTGCTTGTACAGTTGTACAGAGAAATGCGGCTTGGTTTCGTATGCACGCCACCTACCCAACCTCCTCCAATGTACAGTTTCTACGTCAAATGTATATACTCTCTTTTCTGGACTCTTTTTGTATCACAAACAGTACTGTATTTGCAAATCTGGTATGTCATAAATGTATAGATGTAGCAGTACTGTCTATCTGTATGTCATGTATGTCATAATATATGTTATGATGAATTGAAAATGGGGGACCCTGATGTAAACAAGACAAAAGTCTTTCTCTGGTCTGCAACTCTGCATCCCCTTAACAATTGTATGTATTGAGCTGTACTGTACTGTACCCATTCTGCAATCTGTTAATAAAGTTTACAATCAATCAATCAAAGTGGTCCTAGTATGCTTCCTTGTGGAACACCACAGCTCACTGGGAGGGGGGGGGGGGGGGGGGTAGGGTACCATTTACCTCCACCATCTGTTCTCTCCCCTCCAGGTAGGATTGCATCCAGCTCACTGATAGACTATCAAAACCAATTGCTTTTAGCTTGTCAATCTGAATGGAGTGATTGACAGTGTCTAAGGCCTTTTGTAGGTCCAGCATGACCATGCCGCAGTATTTGCCCGCGTCCACCTCTTGTTTTCATTCATTGTTTGATGTGGTCATTCAAATAGAGAAGGCATGTGTCAGTGGAGTGGGATGTTCTGAAGCCAGATTGGAATTAGAAGATTCAATTTTTTTCCTGTGAGGTACTTTTCTACCTGTTCGTAATCGTATACAATTCTTTTCATGACTTTCGAGATGAGAAGAATAGAAACAGGGTGGTAGTTGGGGGGTAGGATTTGAATTTTATTTAATTTATTTTGTTTGTGTTTAGGTTTTATTTTGATTAGGTTTGTATAGGGTGGTGATGTTAGGGTTGGGTATTTTGTTGGGTATTATTGTTTTCTTGCCTTATCCGCTCCAGTTGCTGGGTTGTACAGTAGGTGGCGGTATGCGTCTTTCTGTGGTTGCGACCCGCCATTAACCCATTGAAGAAGAAGAAGAATTGTTGTGAATATTGCACGCGGAGTTAGTTAGTACGAGTGGTGGTTTACCATCAGGCAAGTAGCCCTTTCTTTAGCTAACTAACGATATTACTACGAGTACGTACACTTATTTGATATAGTTCTATAGTAACGTTACATGTTCAGACGTACGTGTTATGTTTAACAGTTGGCTAGCCCCGTTTAGCACAAAGCAAGCAGTTGGCCAGCTGAGCTGACACCGTTGGCTGTAGTCAGTGACGTTACCACTTAACGTCAGCGAGCAGGAAACCTACGATCATAATAATATCAAGCAAAGCGTAGCGTACATGTATGTATACAGCCTGTACAACAAGAACAATAGCCCATATAGCGAGCTGAAAGGTCCCACTACTATCCTTCCTCATCATAACTATATGGCTGAACACAGCTCTTCTGTTCAATGTTGACACTCTGACGTCACGAGACCGCCGCCATCTTGGTATTGGGGGAAACAAACGGATTTCTACTGATCAAATGTATGCGTTGAGCTCCGTTTTTTTATTACATGTTTTTATCAAATTCTCGTTCATTTCATAAGTTAATAGCCTTTTCATATAATTTGTTTTGAAAATATTGAGGTCAACATGGCATTTCACTATTCCGAAATCCTTTCTGGTGATTCTAAGTGCATGTTCCCCCCCCCCCAAGCCACGTTTAGCGTTGTGCCTTGTCGGTTCCATACATAATTTTGCTCAATTCTAGCCAGCGGCCACGTGCGCACAGCGATATAGCCAAGTTAAATTGCTGCAAGCTAGTTCAATTGGTAGGTGAAAATATATTGATGATGAAGACTTTATTTCAGACTCAAGGTCCATATTACATTATACAAAACAACAAGAATACAATAACAAAAGAAACAAGGCCGGCAACAACAGGTTAAAATACATAAAGGCATCGTTTTCAACATTGAAAACGATGCCTTATTCAGAGGAGTACCTTGTATCACTTCGTTTTACATCACTAATGGCACCTATTATCTTGTTTTTTGACTCTAATAAACGACACATGGAACGAGAGCATGGAAGGTGGGGACATTACAATAGGCTCTGAACAGGCTTATCTTTACATTGTTTGTACACATACAATGTCCGTGCCAGCATATTGGCCTGTGCGTACAGTTTGCAGCACTGGCGCTGCACATCAACATCATCACACATGTCATCAGTGATATTGTGACCCAAATATCACTCTTCACCACATCTAGAGCAACAAGTATTAAGATCAATGGTATTCAATAGTGTGAAATAAGCGACCAACAGTGCAAAAAAAATTGATTTTACATCATCAAACTATATAAATAGTTTACAATCAATCCAAAACGTTTGTATTACTCATAAACTTAATTTATGTAAATGTTTTTGGATGACGAGCAAACAGCGTTTCTCATCCTCAGTCAGACATCGGAGCAAACTGGTCAGCATATCATCTTGACTTGATATTTCAAAAATCTCCTGTTCCAAAGCATTATTGAGTAAACTATTTCACAAATTATGACTACTCAATAATAGTTTCATACAGGCTAAAACACTGAGAAGCACACATTTAATATAAACGTACGACTTTGCTGCAGTCTCGTTCTCGGTGCTCGCTTCCACACTGTTTAGAACCAGTGTTTCCCACAGGATTTAGTGAGACTATTTTTTTTTGGTACATTTTAAAGTTAAAGGCATCAATCTGGTGCACTTTGAGACCAAAATAAAGAGGCTAGATCTATGATGAACTTTGTGCTCAAAATCGACTAGACTTCCCAATCCTCTCCTCGAAGCACCCCAGCCGTGTTCCATGTATTTGTTAAATTCCACCACCAGCACACCTGATTCAACTTAACAAGCCCTATTATTAGTTGAATCAGGTGTGCTGGTGGTGGAATTTAACAAATACATGGAACGGCTGGGGCGCCTCGAGGAGACGTTTGAGCCATCAAAGAAATGAAGCAAAAGTTGAACTGGTTTATTTTTTATAAAATAAAAATATATACTGAATTACTATTATGACTACTACCACTGCCAATACTACTGATACATCCCTATTGGCAAACTTTATATTAAAAAATAAAAATAAAATTGGTTTCATTATACAACTGTGGCGGGACAAATCTAGGTAATTAATGGGAAACACTGCACATATTTGATTAACATTACAATCGCCTCTTTGCAAACAAGGTGTCAGTCTGTCGTCGAATACTATGAATACGGTTAGTCCAGATCTCGACTTTACCTAAGTTACTAACGTTAGTGTTATTCCTTGGTCCGTTCTCGTTAACTTGCTGTTTAAGGTCTTTTGTCTGTCTTTACTTTACACTGTCCAGTCAAGATGTCCAAGAGGAAAAACAAAGCGTCCAGCGACACCCCCAGCAAACGGGACAGACCCGGGGGAGAGGAGGAGGAGGAGGAGGAGGATGATGATGATGTTGTCGGTCCTACTCAACAAGACTCCCAGCTGTCTCAGAGGGTTCGTTTCTTCACTTTGACTTGACATTTATTCATTCATGCCTGCAGTGGAATATATACTGAAAACCTGCAGCACTTTACATCAGATATTATTGTAGATCAAACATGTTTGTTTATATATATATTATTATTATTGTATTATGCACAATCGCTGCGGGCAAGACCCCCCGCATTTCATTGCATACTTGTATGCCGTGACAATTAAAACTCTTGACTTGACTTGACTTTATGTATAAGATGGATTACTAATACGATAAATAAAGACATTAAAGATGCTGTACGTGGTGTTTTGTAGTGTTAAATAGCTCTACATTCCAACAGCCATCACTGATACTGGTCAGTAACATGGTCAGTAACATGGTCAGTGATATGGGTCTCCCAGTCCCTCCGCTCTGCAGTAAACACAAAATACATTTTCTGGTATACGTTCCCACTTTATCCAATCAGGAGAGAGAACCCTAGATATTTTTACTTATTTCAAGAAATCTTACCAAGCCAAATTTGTAACTTACTGCACTGGTAGATTATTTCACTTGTTTCCAGCACAAACTTGCTTAAAACTAGTTATTATTTTTTTTATTTTTTTTGTCAGACCGTTTTTGCAGCGTGGAGTTCTCTCTCCTGATTGGATAAAGTGGGATAACGGGATGTATTTTATGTTTATTGCAGAGCGGAGGGACTGGGAGACCCATTTTACTGACCAGACAATCCATATCAGTGGTTGTTGGGAGTGTAGAGCTATTGTTTTAACATGTAGATCACTTATTTTTACAAACATAAAAATACCGCTTACTTCCTACACGTTCTTTTAGGACATTTATTTTATTATCTTTCCCCCCCCCCTTTTTTCCGATTTTTCTCCCATCCCACTGTTAGTCGTTATGCCAATTCCCTGGTTGTTGCGCACTCCCCCCTACTGTTGGTCCGAGAGGCCGGAGACTGTCACATGCTTTCCTCCGACACATGTGCAGCCAGCCGGCAGCCAGCCTGGCAGCGCAGATTCTCACCGGGAGAGTGTAACGTGTGGAAGGTCACACTACCTCCCTCCAGATCCTACCCTCGCTGTGCAGGCGCCCCGACCGAACTGTAGGGGTCGCTGTCCACAACCTGACAGCGAGGAGTTTCACTGGGAGAACGTAACGCATGCAGAGGTTCACGCCATCTCCCCCAGATCCCCTCCCTGCTGACAGGCGCCCCGACGACCAAGACTCATACCCCACCGGCTTCCCACTGACAATAGTGTTCGTAGGGACGACTGACCAAGCCGGAGGTACCGCTGACAGCTGGATTTGATCCCAGAGTCTCTGCGGTGGTAGGAACCCTCCCAGCAAGAGCACCGCGCTGCATTCAAGACATGGCCGTATGAGAGGGGTGTAGACTATGACTAGATCATCAGCACGCAGTCTATATCTGTGACTAGATCATCATCAGCAGGCAGTCTATATCTGTGACTAGATCATCATCAGCAGGCAGTCTATATCTGTGACTAGATCATTAGCAGGCAGTCTATTTCTGTACACTGGATGCTTTCTGCTGAGATGCTGAAGCATTGACAAAGTGCTATTGTGGTGGTGGGCTAGTTAAATGTTACAATAGACACATTGTTCAAAGTTTTCAGCTTCTTTCTCTCTATCCTTCTCCGACGACACTCTCCAAGTCGGTTTCCTCTAAAATTCTGCCAAGAAAATGTAAAAAGTAGCGAGGGAGTTAAGTACATAATCCATATGTGTGTATTATGACATGTATTCTAAATAAAATAAAAAAAATTGGTATTTACCTATTTTTTGCATTTTTGTACACTTTAGTTTTGTATATATTTTTTTTACAGTGTTTGGTCTTTACTATTTTTCTATTGCTGTAGTGTTTTCTTTTTATTGTAGGAGAGAGAGGCTATTGCTCTTTTCTTTACTGTATGAAGCGCACTCTCAGGAGGCTCATACAGAACCAAGCATTTCACTCTAATGTACATGTACCATATATGTGTGACAAATAAAACTAAACTTGAAACTATTCAGGGGAGACCGTTTTAGGGAGACCGTTTTACTCCACTCCTGTGTTCTCGTCTGCAGACTGCTGCCGAGGTGGGCATTGTGGAGAGCATCACCTTGAAGAACTTCATGTGCCATTCTCTCCTGGGCCCTTGCAGTTTCGGTCCCAACGTAAACTTTGTAGTTGGCAACAACGGAAGTGAGTCTTTTTCTGTGCCGTTTAGCGGTCCTCCGTGTGACGCCTAGGACCGTGTGATACCAAGCGTAGAAAGTCTTGGATATCTTTATCTACTAATATCTTTGGTGATTCAAGGCCTAAAAAGGGAAGGTGTTACATATTGATCTGCATAAATACAATGAGGATATATATTGTAACTAGTGCTGTCAATCGATTAAAATATTTAATCTGATTAATCACATGATTGTCCTTAGTTAACTCGTGATTAATCGCAAATTAATCTCATTTGAAAAAAATATCTACCTTAAACAGATCTTTTTCAAGTTCCAAGTTTTAATACTCTTATCAACATGAGTCAACAAATGCTTGCTTTATGCAGCCATTTAACACAAAAGGATGACCCTCATGCATTGCAAATTTGCATCAAATTCAAAACAGAGTGATGCACAAAATAACTTAAAAGAAAATAATAATTTAATGAATAAAGTGTGCATGAAATAATAGGGGAAAGAAAACGTTAGGAACTTGTTACATTCACCCACACAAGGGCTGAGTAATCTCTCTCTATCTCTCACACACACACACACTTCAGAAACAAACCTAGTATCAATGAGAGCATCAATAATACATCTGAGTGAAGTCTAGTTAAAAAAATATATATAATAATAATAATAATCTTAAATTAACCCTTTATCTGCCGGAGCTTATTCTCATCCTTGTAGCCTCTCTGCCAGCACTATTTGTCTATGGAGATGTTCACCTTCTTTGCAGGGCTATAACTTTTTTAATTGTATTGCTAAATTGACATTACTATGGCCCATTCAACATCAATTATCTATCGTTCAGGATGTAGGAACGTTTTACTTTTTCATTCACACATTCATACAAAAATACTGTCTAGAGCAGTGGTTCTCAACTGGTCTAGCCTCGGGACCCAACATTTTCCTTAGTCATTAAGTCGCGACCCAAATTTTGTAACGACTATGATTTAAAAAAACAATTAAAAAAAAATTGCAGTAATACACAATCTTTCATGCACTGTTAAAAACATGAAATAAAAACAAAAAAGTGCAACTAGGGCTAAAAACCCAATGAAATAAAATAATAATAAATAATTATGCTTCTTAGCAGATTTCTTAGCTTAACATAACAGACCTAAGTTTGGGGGAACTAATGGGATAACTGGGGTTGCAACAAAAGTGCAACTAGGGCTAAAAACCCAATGAAATAAAATAATAATAATAAATAATTATGCTTCTTAGCAGACTTCTTAGCTTAACATAACAGACCTACAGTAAATTTGGGGGAACTAATGGGATAACTGGGGTTGCAACAAATGTACAACTAGGGCTAAAAACACAATGAAATAAAATAATAATAATAATAAATAATATATCCTTCTTAGCAGACTTCTTAGCTTAAACATCCCAGGGAACTAATGGGATAACTGGGGATGTTGTTTGCTCCTGACAAGAGTCTCAAAGTCTGGGGTGATTGTAGACAAAGTAACTCTGAGGTCATGCTCAATGTCCAATCTGTTCCTCTGCTTTGTCTTCAGCGGGACCAGAGCTGAGAAGCCACTTTCACAAAGATAGCTAGTGCAAAAAAAAAGTATATAAAAAAAAAAAAAAATTTATTCATTTTTTTTACATACACATCCGCGACCCACTCAAAATGGCCCCGCGACCCACTTTTGGGTCGCGACCCACCAGTTGAGAAACACTGGTCTAGAGTATAAATATGTTTTTATCGTTTTCTGCTGTATTTCATAGAACGTGAGTTATAGCCACTTATGCATATATTATATTATATCAAGGGGGACCCTGATGGAAACAAGACAAACGTCTTTCTCAGGTCTGCATCCCCTTAACAATTGTATGTATTGAGCCGTACTGTATTGTACCCATTCTGCAATCTGTTAAATAAAGTTTTCATTCATTCATTCATTCATTCATTCATTCATTCATTCATTCATTCAGATCATCAAATGCAGTTTGATAGCGATTGACACCAGATAAAAAAATTCAATTGTACAAGGTCCTAAACGTCATGACTCATCATCTGCTGGTGACCGGAGGGGGGGGGGGGTCGTTTATAATGCAATGACCGACGTTAAATGATTCATGTAGTATGGGTGATATATAGATCAGAACAGTTTGTATGGATAATAATAATCAAAAACGCTGAAACTCACCCCAGTCTCCTCTTACCGTTGGGTGATGAGCGTGGAGCAAAAAGATCGCTATTATGGGATGTTGATCTATGCGATCCATTTCCAGGTTGTATAATACTATATACGTCCAAATAATGTTGTTTATTAAGTTATGGCAACGGATCGATATCCAGTGTGTCAAGATGGAGTCCCGCGAGCGATAGCGAGTGGCCGGACGGAATAGGGAGACACACCGGCGTCACAATTATCAACATCCGGTTGCAACTCGCCGATCGGCCACCAGGTGGCGGTATTGAAGCGTTGGAGAGTTGAGCGGAGATCTACAGCACCAGTCAAGGATCCGTGGGTGAAATATGAATACCATGACAGAAATTTGAAATATTGATCTCAAAGACGCTGTAAAACGTCATTGGTAGATTACGCATGGCGAGGAATGATGTGGTAACACGTCATTGGCGAGAAAAGGGTTAATCGTGAGTAAAAAAAAAATAAAAAAAAAAGTGGCGTTAATAGAATCGGGCGTTAATACCGCGTTAACTTTGACAGCCTTAATTGTAACGTTTCCAATAAGGGGACACAGTTGACTTCTGTTATTGATTTGTAATATATAAGATATTCCTTTATTGATCCCCTTGGGGAAATTCAGGCGTCATTGCAGCACGGGGGGAGGGGATGTACAGGTATGGGCAGGGTAATGATGATGAATAGTAGAAAACATAAATTCAGGCAATAAAATTATAATACAGTAGAAAAGTAAAAATAGGCAGTGTAAACAATATAATTAACTCTGAATATACGCATCTGAGCAAGTAGGCAAGTAGTGTAGTCAAAGGTGCAGCGTTTTGTACTTTCCAAAGACCAGAGTTTGGACGGGCACGCACACACACACACATACAGAAAGGGAGAATGGCTTATATAAGCTATCCAGTTCATATATCAACTATCCAGTTCGTTTTTATAGTGTAACGTTACTTGAAGGAGAGAGAGAGAGAGAGAGACTGAGACTTGTTACGCGCGACGCTAGTCAGTCTCGGAATGGATTTGGTAGCTTTTTTCTGCGTCTCCGTAGACCGTGCCGCACCACCGTTTTAAAGTCTTAGTGAAGATTGATTTGTATGAAAACCGATTTATGTATAATTTACGAATGATGTATATATATTTGTAATCGGGTCATTGGAGAAATGAATGATGATTTTTCTCCCACTTTCCTTTTCCTAACGTGTTCTCGGGTAACAGGTGGAAAGAGTGCTATTCTGACGGCTCTCATCGTGGTCCTGAGTGGAAACGCACAGGCCACCAACCGAGGCTCTTCCCTGAAGGGCTTCGTGAAGGAAGGAGAAAGGTGAACATGCTTCCTACCTACACCCTCTGACACAGGCTGCGTCCCAATCCTCCACACTACTGTATGCCCTACAACACCCTCTGACACAGGCTGCGTCCCAATCCTCCACACTACTGTACGCCCTACACCCTCTGACACGGACTGCGTCCCAATCCTCCACACTACTGTATGCCCTACAACACCCTCTGACACAGGCTGCGTCCCAATCCTCCACACTACTGTACGCCCTACACCCTCTGACACGGACTGCGTCCCAATCCTCCACACTACTGTATGCCCGCCTACACCCTCTGACACAGGCTGCGTCCCAATCCTCCACACTACTGTACGCCCTACACCCTCTGACACAAGCTGCGTCCCAATCCTCCACACTACTGTATGCCCTACACCAGGGGTCGCCAATTAGATTTGCCCACGGGCCAAATTTTCCCCAAGCCATTGTGTGGCGGGCCAATGATAAGTGAACATTTTTTAACTGTAAAAAAAAAAACGACATATACATGTTTGCACTGTCTTTTTTCTATTATAAAGTGCCTCTCAGACAGTGCATTACACATGAACAGATCAGTAATTTGATTTTAATGCAGGTGCTCGCATTATAAATCGAGATCAGTAGGGTGCATTTGATTTTAAGCACCACAGCGGGTGTATTATACATCGAATGTATTATTATTATTATTAAAACACAACACTCACCGGCATAATGCAGGCAGCCCTGCCCTGGACTTGATATTGTTTCTGCTTCGGTCCTCCAAAATCCATGTTAATAACATGTTAAATGTCCACTCGCGTTGAATGCCCACCCAACTTGAACACAGTTGCTTGCTCGTGTTGCCATGTCAACAAGCGAGAGTCACCGGTTGCTTATTGCAAGAGTTACCTGTTGCGATAAACCCGTATTTTAAGAATGACACCTGTTTATTAAAATAAGCTTTATAGGTTGTAGGCTCCTCTTCTGGCTCATCATATTTCCCCGTTGCATTGCAAAGAAGTTATTCAAAGACGTTTGTTTTGTTTTTGCAAACGTTCGCTCGCCGGCATCCCAAACGCGGAAGTGAAAGTGAAATTCCATTGGTTCTCCCAGTCCATGTGACCATTTCTAGCATTTCAATTGGCTATAGTGACAGCCATAGATATGATGAATAGATAGATACAGCTTCAAAAGACACTCTGGCGTCACAACGAGTGAATATTTCCTGCGCGTAAAATAAACATCATATTCTCAAAATAACCTGACGGGCCAGAAATTATTGCTGGCGGGCCCATTTCGGCCCGCGGGCCGCCTATTGCCGATCCCTGCCCTACACCCTCTGACACAGGCTGCGTGGAGTGGAGTCAACTGCGGAGCTCTACACTAGTGTGCGGTGGATGGGAGCTCCATGCACCATCTCCTTCCAGGACCATGGTAATATATATATATATCCCTCTGCTCTCCCAGCTCGGCCGACGTTTCCGTTACTCTGCGTAACAGAGGGAAGGACGCGTACAAGCCAGAGGTCTACGGTCAGTCCGTTGTTGTGGACCTCAGGATCACGCGGGAGGGGTCAAGAACCTACAAACTGAAGACCAAATCTGGTACGAAGAGCTGTCTTTTAAATGTCTCCGTTTGTTTCACTCCAAACTAGGGATGCTCGATATTGGCTTTTTTACCTATACCGATATACCGATATTGTCCAACTCTTAATTTCCGATACCGATATCAACCGATACCGATATATGCTGGGTTTCCCCCCCCAAAAAACGGAATAATTTCAGGTAATTAACATTACATATCTCTTGTTGTGGAATTAACACAACATTATGCATACTTTTGACAATAAATAAAATCAGAATTTGTTCTTACTTGCTTGCCTGGGTAAATAAAGGTTATAGAAATGTAAAAAAAAAATTATAATAAATTGAAAACCGATACCGATATTTTCCGATATCACATTTTAATGCTGATATCGGCTGATAATATCGGTAGGCCGATAATATCGGACATCCCTACTCCAAACACATTTGGCTCATTTGGTAGAACCTAGTTTGGTCATAAAAATGTCTCTAGAGCAGCGATTCCCAACCTTTTTCATGTCGAGGACTTCATCCACACTGATGCACATTCCTGTGAGTCTATGGAACACATCTGTAAGGTCTTTTTCAATAAAATTCGTTGGTATGTATTTTTTAGGGCTGACCCCTATTAGTCGACTAATCGGTCGAAAGGAGCCGTAGTCGACTGCCAACCTCTTAGTCGAATAAAAAAAAAAAATTATTATAATTTTCTTTTATTATTATTATTTGTTATCATTCTTTCCAAAAGAAAAGAGGCCTAGAAGCGTGGCTAACGCTAATGGCACGCATACCAGAGGCTAACTGCCTACGAAAACAGGCACAGAGGCACTGAAAGAGGATTTCACCCATCTAATGAACACACTAGACTAGACAAATATCAAGATGTATCCATCAATTGCATGCTTTCGCAGAGGACAAGAAGCCTTCAGTCGACTCCTTCAGACATTAAGCACCCCCCACAGCCCAAATGGAATGATACAAAAAAATTAAATATACCGTATACTTTTTTATTTTTATTTTATTTTTTTAGTCGACCAACAGTCGACTAACGGCAAATTTTGGCCTATCATAGTCGACCATCCAAATCCTTAGTCGGGGACAGCCCTAGTATTTTTAATCAAGTACTTTGGTGGACCACTTTCTGCCCTTCCAGATTCCAAGCTGTTTTTGCCTGGGCTCCGCCCATACTCGCAATGCGCTTTGAGTGACAGTCACCCACCTGCACTGGCAGATACCTTTGAGGGAGAGATAGAGATGGACTAATTAATTTCGCCGCGGGGGGCATAATCCCATTGGACAATGCATTGCTTGTTTCAAATGACAATATATACCCCCGTGAATATTATTGCACGGATCGGAATACGGGCGCGCGCGCGATGATAATTTGCAACAGGTTGACTGTGATACAGCGAGTGCTGATACGAGAGAGAGAGAGAGAGCGCGCTCCCTCCCACCCGTTTTATCTAGTTCTCTGTGTGAACAGCTGAAGGTCTCTGCTGTCGAAACCGCTTCCGCATTATTTGCACTCGCTGCTCATATAAAAAACGTATCACAGTTGATTGTGGGCGGGGGGCGGTGGCAGATCAGAATTCGTACACGTCACAGATCCGCTAAATTCAGATTGGCTTGGTTTAGTGGGGGAGGATCTTGTCTCAGCTGAACTGAAGAAACGGGACTGAATGAGAATTTCACATCTAGTCAGTGTTGGTACAAACCCCACATTGCTAGAAAACAATGCAGACCACTGGAAAAGGCCATTTATAAGATAGTTCCCCTTTAAGCAGTTTGATTAGATTCTGTATCAGTGACCCCTGATATAATATCTGAGAAATATCTGATGTAACTTATAACATTGCATTTCTTGTAAACTTTCCGGTTACTAGGCATTCTGCTTTCAGAATTCACACTAATTGTTATTATTATTATTATTATTATTATTATTATTATTATTATTATTATTATTATTATTATTATTATTATTATTATTATTATTATTATTATTATTATTATTATTATTATTATTATTATTACTAATTGTGGCACACGCAATGATACAACAGTCCCAGCCAGGTTCTAAAGATGAAGGACAGGGCCGGCGAGGCATAATATATTCTCTCATTGGCCTTAACTTCTAGTGAATTAAATGGTGAAATTAAACTAAATTAAACATTGTCTGCAACTATCTCTTTCTAGAAGAGATGGACAGTTTTTAGTTTTTTCGTCAATGTGTGTCTGCATCCGTCTGTTGAGTTGGTATGAAAGCTTGTGCTGGAATTTCCCCTTTTTAAATGTCACTTGGGAACACGCTGCACTGAAAAGACGTGGGGTTTGTTAACGCGGTCCTGTCCCGTCCTCCAGGTCACATTGTGTCGTCCAGAAAGGAAGATCTCTTGTCTGTTCTGGATCATTTCAATATTCAGGTGCAGTTCTTCTCACCCATTCACACTCGCCTTCACCTGTTTACAATTAGTTTATATTCATGGGCTGGCAAGGGAGAAAGTGCTCTCAGGCTACGTTCACACTGCAAGAGACGGTGGCCCAAATTAGATTTATTTCGCTCATATGTGACTCAAGATATTTCTTTAGGAGCGAGACCAGTTCACACTGGAATCTCATATTGACCACGTTTAAAAAGTATGTGAAAAAATACTTGATCTGAGCAATAAATCATAATTGAGAACTAAGGACTTGCAGTGTGACCGCAGCCTTAGAGACGGATGTTCTAAGAAATAAAAAAATATATATATTTCTCTGTTATTTGTACAGTGAAAACCAACACACCTTCATCAAGCACATTGCTGAAACAGTTTGCAACACTGTAAAAGTTGTTTTTAGTTTTTAGAGTAGCTGGATTCTTCTTTCTTACTAGTTGTTTCCAGGTCATGAAAACAGCATGACACTGTTTATTCTTGTACCCATAGACTATAAATAATCTTCTGATGACAAACTTAGAGATATGTATAGATATATACTGTGTGTGTGTGTGTGTGTGTGTGTGTGTGTGTGTGTGTGTGTGTGTGTGTGTGTGTGTGTGTGTGTGTGTGTGTGTGTGTGTGTGTGTGTGTGTGTGTGTGTGTGTGTGTGTGTGTGTGTGTGTGTGTGTGTGTGTGTGTGTGTGTGTGTGTGTGTGTGTGTGTGTGTGTGTGTGTATAATATTATTTATTTATTTTCTTTCAAAGGTGAACAACCCAGTGTCAATTCTCACTCAAGAGATGAGCAAACACTTCCTAAATTCTAAAGGAGAGGGAGACAAGTACAGGGTGAGTTTATCCGCCCTCCCTTTGATTGTGGTAAAATGGACTGAAAGATGATTACTGGATAATTAACAGACTTGGACTGTGATTACTCTCCTGTTTTTGTTTAATTTAAATTTTGTAATTTTGAATGAACCGCCCCTTTAAACTGTGGCGTTAGATATACAGAAATACCCAATTCATGCAACTCGAAGTCTCCTTAGCTTAGCACAATGAATGGAAGCGGACGGTGCCGGTTAGCCTAGGCATTGTCCAACTAACGCCTCTCCCGAAGGCTAACCGGCACTGTCCGCTTCCATTCATTGTGCTGTGCTAGGCTAACGTGCAGCCAGATAGATTCCTCTCTGTGCGTTCAGTAGAAAGCTATCTTCCTGTCTCTCTCTCTGGAGAAGACGGTGAGCTAATTTCCCAAAATGTTGGCGTGTTCCTTTTTAAATGTCCCTAAAGCTACCTAGCTAAGTCAAGTAACATTTTATTTATAAAGCACATTTCATCCACGGAGGCTGTACACAGGGCTATACACAAAAAAACTATACAAAGAAGGCACAGCATAAAAAATTATATAATATAAAAGGAACACAGAAGGGTACAGTATAAAAGCGGCACATTCTCATGAATGGATTTTCAGTGCATTAAAACAAACTAAACAAAAGAAAAAAGTGCAGTAAAATGCAAAAATAGTATAGTTGCTCAAGCGAACTATCTCATCCCCCTCAGTATCGGTACTGGATGCCTGAATACTTTTACCAACGGATTTCCAGTTCCGCGTTTGCGTTCTGCACTCTGATTGGCCACTGACGTTTCTGGTCGCGCCGATCGTGTGACGGCAAGTTCTGCCACCGGTTAAGCTTAGGCGACTCTTTCGAAGTTGGTTAAGGTTAGAGTTTGTCTTAGAGCAGGGCGATAGAACGCCAGCCCTGATTCCAAACTCTAACCTTAACCAACTTCGAAAGAGTCGCCTAAGCTTAACCGGTGATAAACTAGGCGTTAGGTAGTTTGCTGCTGTTCGAGGCGGAAATGGGCAAAGACACGCGATTGGGCGCACATGTCACAGGACCAGAAACGTCAGTGGCCAATCGGATCGCACCAGAAACGTCGGTAGCCAATCAGATCGCAGAACGCGGAACTGGAGATCCGTTGGTAAAAGAATAGACGCGTACTGGATACTACATGTGATCTCTCGTCCCCCTCAGTATCTGTACTGGATACTACATGTGATCTCTCGTCCCCCTCAGTATCTGTACTGGATACTACATGTGATCTCTCGTCCCCCTCAGTATCTGTACTGGATACTACATGTGATCTCTCGTCCCCCTCAGTATCTGTACTGGATACTACATGTGATCTCTCGTCCCCCTCAGTATCTGTACTGGATACTACATGTGATCTCTCGTCCCCCTCAGTATCTGTACTGGATACTACATGTGATCTCTCGTCCCCCTCAGTATCTGTACTGGATACTAACATGTGATCTCTCGTCCCCCTCAGTATCTGTACTGGATACTACATGTGATCTCTCGTCCCCCACAGTATCTGTACTGGATACTACATGTGATCTCTCGTCCCCCTCAGTATCTGTACTGGATACTACATGTGATCTCTCGTCCCCCTCAGTATCTGTACTGGATACTACATGTGATCTCTGGTCCCCCTCAGTATCTGTACTGGATACTACATGTGATCTCTCGTCCCCCTCAGTATCTGTACTGGATACTACATGTGATCTCTCGTCCCCCTCAGTATCTGTACTGGATACTACATGTGATCTCTCGTCCCCCTCAGTATCTGTACTGGATACTACATGTGATCTCTCGTCCCCCTCAGTATCTGTACTAGATACTACATGTGATCTCTCGTCCCCCTCAGTATCTGTACTGGATACTACATGTGATCTCTCGTCCCCCACAGTTCTTCATGAAAGCCACCCAGTTGGAGCAGTTGAAGGAGGACTTTGTCCACATCAAGTCCACCAAGAACGTGACCCAGGACCTCATGGAACAACACAAGGAGGTATTAAAACTCCCACACTATGGAGGACATACTTAACCACCCACCCACACTAGAGAGTGTGTATACTTAACCACCCTAAACACCCATACCGTTGAGCCACCACTAGGGGCAGTGTGGCGTGTGAATGAATGACTGACTGACTCTATAGGAATGGGTGAGTTAGTGTGACATTGCCGCTCTTCTTTGCTGGCCTCCCCTAATTTGACCATCCTGCTCTCATCCACTACAATAGACCTATCTCAAACCCTGCCCTCTTTTCTTGATCCTCCAATCACAACTGTCGCTTACCTCGGACAAACTTTGTTGTGATTGGAGGATCAAGAAAAGAGGGCAGGGTTTGAGATAGGTCCATCATATTGTTTGCCGTCTACATCATCCCATGTGAGGTTTCTCTCCTCCACGTCGCCTGTGGTGCTTCTTTCTTATTGCTAGGTTTTTAGGGAGTTTTCCCCTTATCTTCATTGGGGAATGTCTGAGAGTGTCGCATATTTAATTTTTTTTTTTTTTTTTTTTTACTTGTTCAAAGAACACTTGTACAGCCGTGGGGGCATTGCATTGCCTTGTGATTTCGGGCTTTACAAATACATTTGAATTGATTTGTGAATGCAGCATAAGGGTTTGTGTCCGTATAGCGTTTTTCAAAGGCGCAAAAATCGCGATTCTAAACAATAAAATAACGAATGGATAACGTCAATCAAAAGCAAGAACGCTAGTCTGTCAGCCTTTTTTTCCTCTCTCTCACTGCAAGCGCTTCATCCCAGCGCCTTTCTGCCGGTGAAAAGCGCTATATTATGGACACGAGCCCCCCGACGTGCCATAGCCAGATTTCTCTCGGCACTCCCCTCATCATGGTCACCGTGGCTAAAAATGTACACGATTTGCTGCGTCTCTCAGACCTTAGCGGCCATGAAGAAGAACTATCTGGAGAAAGAGGACCTCTATAAGAGCCTGGCGTCGCTGGACGTCATGCAGGCCGAGCTGGAGGACCTGAACGGGCAGATGGCCTGGGCTCAGGTGAGACAGACGCACTGTGGTGCCGCAACCACACTGAACACTACAGACTAGGGCTGACCCCTATTAATCGATTAGTCGACTAATCGGTCGAAAGGAGCCGTAGTCGACTGGCCAACCTCTTAGTCGAATATAAAAAAAAATTAAATTTTCTTTTTATATTTTATTTTATTTAAATTTTTTTATCATTTTTTCCAAAAGAAAAGAGGCCTAGAAGCGTGGCTAACGCTAATGGCGCGCATACCAGAGGCTAACTGCCTACGAAAACAGGCACAGAGGCACTGAAAGAGGATTTCACCCGTCTAATGAACACACTAGACTAGACAAATATCAAGATGTATCCATCAGTGGACCAATTGCATGCTTTTGCAGAGGACAAGAAGCCTTCAGTCGACTCCTTCAGACATTAAGCACCCCCCACAGCCCAAATGGAATGATACAAAAAAAAAAAAAAAGTTTATAATATATTATACATGCATACATTAATATCCTCAAACTAAATCCTCAATTTGAATAAAGTGATTAATCTGATTAAATTAGTATTTCCCCCCCCCATTAAATCAACTTTCTTTAATGAATATAACTCATCAGTTTTAATACTATAATATTAGTGTAGCCTAATCTTTTTTATATTCTTTTTTTTTTTATAAAGAATTCGAATGTTGCTTTAGAATTCGAATGCCAACGTAAAGAACGAAGGTCCGAACGTTTGGGCTCAGCCCGACTACAGACACACTGAGCACTGTGTATTCTTGTGTATTCAATATCGCAAAGGCAAGGACAAATATAAAAAGTCGACGTATATCTGTTAAAGGGGCAAAATTATGGAATAGCTTTGACAAAGAAGTAAAAATGTGTAGTTCACGACATTCTTTTAAGAAATTACTCAAATATAAGGTGATACATAAATATAAAACCTCATTATTATCCTAGTTATATTTGATCTATAACATAGCTGTGTTCAAATAGTGACAAAGGGAAAAAGAAAAACATATTATATATATAAAAAAAGAAAAAGTATTTAAAAAATACATAAATAAATGTGTATACGTTTTGTACATAAAACTATGAAACGTTTGTAATCTTTGCTAAATGATATACTGAATTATGTTTATTTTTTGTATTTTATTTTTTGTGTAAATAGTGTAATGTAAAAAGGGTAGGCAATTATAAGCCTCTGATTCAGCCTACACGTTTTGGAAGTTCTACTACTATGCTTTGTAAAAAAATTCATTCATTCATTAGACTCACTGAACACTACAGACACACTGAACACTACAGACTCACTGAACACTACAGACTCACTGAACACTACAGACACACTGAACACTACAGACACACTGAACACTACAGACTCACTGAACACTACAGACACACTGAACACTACAGACACACTGAACACTACAGACACACTGAACACTACAGACTCACTGAACACTACAGACACACTGAACACTACAGACTCACTGAACACTACAGACTCACTGAACACTACAGACTCACTGAACACTACAGACTCACTGAACACTACAGACACACTGAACACTACAGACTCACTGAACACTACAGACTCACTGAACACTACAGACACACTGAACACTACAGACACACTGAACACTACAGACACACAGACACACTGAACACTACAGACTCACTGAACACTACAGACACACTGAACACTACAGACTCACTGAACCCTACAGACACACTGAACACTACAGACTCACTGAACACTACAGACACACTGAACACTACAGACTCACTGAACACTACAGACACACTGAACACTACAGACTCACTGAACACTACAGACACACTGAACACTACAGACACACAGACACACTGAACACTACAGACTCACTGAACACTACAGACACACTGAACACTACAGACTCACTGAACACTACAGACTCACTGAACACTACAGACACACTGAACACTACAGACTCACTGAACACTACAGACACACTGAACACTACAGACTCACTGAACCCTACAGACTCACTGAACACTACAGACTCACTGAACCCTACAGACACACTGAACACTACAGACTCACTGAACACTACAGACACACTGAACACTACAGACTCACTGAACATCACAGACTCACTGAACACTACAGACACACTGAACACTACAGACACACTGAACACTACAGACTCACTGAACACTACAGACACACTGAACACTACAGACTCACTGAACACTACAGACTCACTGAACACTACAGACTCACTGAACACTACAGACTCACTGAACACTACAGACACACTGAACACTACAGACACACTGAACACTACAGACTCACTGAACACTACAGACTCACTGAACACTACAGACTCACTGAACACTACAGACTCACTGAACACTACAGACACACTGAACACTACAGACTCACTGAACACTACAGACACACTGAACACTACAGACACACTGAACACTACAGACTCACTGAACACTACAGACTCACTGAACACTACAGACACACTGAACACTACAGACTCACTGAACACTACAGACTCACTGAACACTACAGACACACTGAACACTACAGACTCACTGAACACTACAGACTCACTGAACACTACAGACTCACTGAACACTACAGACACACTGAACACTACAGACTCACTGAACACTACAGACTCACTGAACACTACAGACTCACTGAACACTACAGACTCACTGAACACTACAGACTCACTGAACACTACAGACACACTGTGGTGCTGCAATCACAACCACACAGAACACGACTCGCAACGTTGAACTGGATTTCTAGTCTTCATCGTTCAATATGACGTATGCAAAATTCTGCACTCAAATGTGTTAAAAAAAGAAAAAAAATCACTTTTAATTGAATCGCTTGTCAATTGTTCAGGGGAGTTGTTGAATTTCGTGTCCGTCTCTCGATCCCCGGCGTCTGGTTTGACACACTGCACGCTGTTCTCCTCCTCCAGGTGGGCGAGATGGAGAGAGCGGTGGAGCCGGTGCGACAGAAGCTGGAGTCGGACGAGCGCAACACGGTGAAGTTTGACCAGAAGGTGGACGAATGGAAGGTTAGGTCCTACTGTATAATAACTATGGTACATACAGTCCTACTGTATAATAACTCTATGGTACATACAGTCCTACTGTATAATAACTATGGTACATACAGTCCTACTGTATAATAACTATGGTACATACAGTCCTACTATATAATAACTATGGTACATACAGTCCTACTGTATAATAACTCTATGGTACATACAGTCCTACTGTATAATAACTCTATGGTACATACAGTCCTACTGTATAATAACTAGGGATGTCCGATATTATCGGCCTACCGATATTATCGGCCGATATGTAATATTGGAAATTATCGGTATCAGTTTTCAATACATTTTTTTATAATTTTTTTTTTTTACATTTATTTAACCTTTATTTACCCAGGCAAGCAAGTAAGAACACATTCTTATTTTATTTATTGTCAAAAGTATGCATAATGTTGTGTTAATTCCAACGACAAGAGATAATGTTAATTACCTGAAATTATTCAGTTTTTTTGGGGGGAAAACCCAGCATATATCGGTTGATATCGGTATTGGAAATTAAGAGTTGGACAATATCGGTATATCGGATATTGGTAAAAAAGCCAATATCGAACATCCCTAATAATAACTCTATGGTACATACAGTACATGCATGGAATAATACTAGTAGCCACCAGCCAAGTGCTGGTGTGTTGGATGTGGCTTGTATGTACATTTTAACTACCCACCTGTGGTAATGTTGCTAACCTGGACTTTCTGAATCCCCTCACCACTGTGCCCGGTTGACAAAAGTTAGTTCCTGTATGTACAAGCGGGTCCATAAATATTTGGACATTGACACAATTTTCACAATTTTGTGTCTGTAAACCACCACAATGAACTTGAAAAAACCCAAATACTTGGTTGCAAATCCTTTGCAGTCAAGTGTGGAACCAATAGACATCACCAGACTCTGAGATGTTGTCCCTTGTGATGCTCTGCCAGGCCTCTACTGCAACTGTCTTCAGTTGATTGATTGATTGATTGATTGATTGATTGATTGATTGATTGATTGAAGACTTTATTAACAGATTGCAGAATGGGTACAATACAGTACGGCTCGATACAAACAATTGTTAAGGGGATGCAGACCAGAGAAAGACTTTCGTCTCGTTTACATCAGGGTCCCCCATTTTCAATTCATCATGACATTTCAAGTTTCTTCAAGTTTCTTTAATAGTTGTCATACAGTACAGAATACTTTCATACAAAATGCTTCTTACTGTTACGCTCCAGAGACTGTGCTAGACAAGATAGTATCAAATAACATAGTATAGCATGTAATTTAGAAGAAGAAAATGAGGTCACAGTGTTCGGTATAGACATATGTACAATGTTCTGAGTTACCATATAATATACAATACTATGCAGTGTACTAATGTACAGTACTATATAGTGCAAAGCAGAAATGGGATGAGGTACAATTTAGGTACAATTTACAGTAAGGTGTACGAGTTGTAGTGCAATCCTTCATCAATAAATATAAAGTGTGGGGAGTGGGTGCTACAGTGTGTTTGTTTAAAGTGGGTGTGTGCTATAAAGTGTGTGGAGTGGGTGCTACAGTGTGTTTGTTTAAAGTGAGTGTGTGCGTGTGGATGTGTGTGCTATGTGCGTTTGGTGGTTGTTGTTGTGTAGTGTTCATTGTTCGTTTAGCAGCCTGATGGCCTGGGGATAGAAGCTTCTTCTGAGTCTTTCTGTGCTCGCCTTGAGACTCCGGTATCGCTTGCCTGACCGCAGCAGTTCAAAGAGGCAGTTGTTCGGGTGACTGGAGTCTTTAATGATTCTCTTAGCCTTGCCCTTGCAACGCTTGTTGTAAATGTTCTGGAGGGTGGGGAGCCCCCCTCCAATTGTGCGTTCGGCTGAACGTGTCACTCTTTGTAGTCTGCTTCGGTCTTGTGCAGTGCTATTCCCAAACCAGGAGGTGATGTTGCCGGTCAAGATGCTCTCTATTGTACATGAGTAGAAGTTCTTAAGGATCTTCTGACTGACTTGGAACTTCCTTAGGCGCCTGAGGAAGTAGAGGCGTTGTCGTGCCTTCTTCACAACACTGTCAATGTGTGTGGTCCATGTCAAGTCCTCGGATATGTAGGCTCCGAGGTACTTAAAGCTGTTGACTCTCTCAACCGGTGCCCCGTCAATGCTGAGGGGGCTGTAGTCCTTGACCCCCGACCTCCTGAAGTCCACAATCATCTCCTTTGTTTTGCTGACGTTCAGGGAGAGGCTGTTTTCCTGGCACCATCCCGCCAGGACCTTGACCTCTTCCAGGTAGGCCCTCTCGTCGTTGGCAGAGATCAGGCCCACCACCACTGTGTCGTCAGCAAATTTGATGATTGTATTGCTACTCCGCTGAGCCACACAGTCGTGTGTGTACAGGGAGTAGAGGAGGGGACTCAGAACACAGCCCTGGGGGGCCCCTATGTTGAGGGTGATGGATGAGGAGGTGCAGTTGCCTGCTCTCACCACCTGGGGTCTGCCAGTCAGGAAGTCCAAGACCCACTGGCAGAGGTCATAGTTCAAGCCCAGGTCCCTGAGCTTGGCTATGAGTATGGAGGGGACTATGGTATTGAATGCCGAGCTGTAGTCGATGAATAGCATTCTCACATAGTTCCCCTGCCTCTTGTCCAGGTGTGATGCTGCTGTGTGCAGCACATGGGCTATGGCGTCCTCCGTGGACCTGTTGGGGCGGTATGCAAATTGCAGGGGGTCCATGTTGATGGGGAGGGAGGAGCAGATGTAGCCCTTTACTAGCTTCTCAAAGCACTTCATGGCTATGGAGGTGAGAGCTACAGGGCGGTAGTCGTTGAGGCAAGCAGGCTTGGATTTTTTGGGTACAGGGATAATAGTGGACTTCTTCAGGCAGGTGGGGATGACAGCCTGTTCTAAGGACAGGTTAAATATGTCAGTGAATACTGGGGCCAGTTGGTCGGCACAGACTTTTAGGACGCGGCCGGGGATGCCGTCCGGACCTGCTGCCTTCCTGATATTCACTTTTTTAAAGGTCCGCCTCACCTCATGCTCTGTTACCCTGAACACTGCGCCTCCATCAGCAGCCGACCCCCCCCCCCCCCCCCCCCCCCCCCCCCCATTGCCGTGGCTTGTGAGCTGGTGTTGTTATTACCAGCATCAAACCTCGCATAGAAGGTATTGAGGTCATTTGCTAAGGAGATGTCACTGTTCAGTTTGAGGGAGGCGCCTTTGTAGTCTGTCATCGTTTTGAGCCCCTGCCACATAGCTTTAGAGTCAGCTTGTTCAAACTGGAGTTCAATTTTATCCCTGTAGCGCCGTTTGGCTTCTGACACTGTCTTCCTTACGTTGTATCGCGCCACCTTGTGGTCATTCATGTTGCCTGCCACTAGGCCGTCGTTGTATGCTTTGGTGCGCTCTCTCAGAGCTTCACGGACGGATTTGTCTACCCAGGGTTTTTGATTTGGGTAAACTCTCATTTTGGTAGTGGGGATTGTTTCTTCCACCAAAGTACAAACATAGTCCAGCACTGTCTCCGTGTAGACATTAATGTTATCTGTGTCGCGGAACACATTCCAGTCTGTGCAGTGAAACGCAGACTGGAGCATCTCCTCTGACGTCAAATCCCATTTCTGCACCTCTCGCGAGACTACAGGAGTACTTTTGATTCTCTGTTTGTACATTGGTGAAAGAAAGATGGACGCGTGATCTGATTTACCAAAGCCACTATCAGAATGAGCCTTGTAGCCACCTTTAAATTGCGTGTAACAGTGATCTAGGATGTTACCGCCTCTGGTGTTGCAAGTCACATGCTGATAGAAGTCAGGTAATACAAAATTGCGAGAGTGACCCCTCTACACAAAAAGGGCAGCAAATTAGACCCAGGCAACTACCGCCCTGTTTCTATTCTTACCTCCATCTCGAAAGTCATGGAGAAAATAGTCTACGAACAGGTCGAAAAGTACCTGGCGGAAAAAAACCTAATCTACGAATTCCAATCTGGCTTCAGAACGTCCCACTCCACTGACACATGCCTCCTCTATTTGAACGACCACATCAAACAAGAGGTGGACGCTGGCAAATACTGCGGCATGGTCATGCTGGACCTACAAAAGGCCTTCGACACTGTCAATCACTCCATTCTAATGGACAAGCTAAAAGCAATTGGTTTTGATAGCCTATCAGTGAGCTGGATGCAATCCTACCTGGAGGGGAGAGAACAGATGGTAGAGGTAAACGGTACTCTATCCCCCCCCTCACAGTGAGCTGTGGTGTTCCACAAGGAAGCATACTAGGACCGCTACTCTTCCTAATTTATGCAAATGACATGTCGTCAGCCTGTGACTGCAACTTGTTCCTGTTTGCGGACGACTCAGCCCTGCTGGTCTCTGACAAGAACAAATTGCAGGTTGAAAAAACCCTCAGCACGGAACTAGGCAAAATCTGCATATGGCTCGCTGATAACAAACTATCATTACACATGGGCAAAACAGAGTCCATTCTCTTCGGTTCAAATAACAAACTCAGCAAGACCGACGGATTCTCAGTTACAGTGGGTGACAATATTGTCACAAGGAAAGACGAAATTACCTACCTGGGTTCCATCCTAGAGGCAAATCTTTCCTGTGACAAAATGGCATCCAATGTAATAAAAAAAGTCAACCAACGAACTAGATTCTTGTACCGGATCTCCTCTCTGGTAAACAAGAATACCCTGAAGACTCTGGCAGGAGCACTCATTCAAGGGTACTATGACTATGCGTGCACCTCATGGTACCAAAGCACCTCAAAGGCGCTTAAAACAAAATTACAAACATCACAAAACAAACTGGTCAGACTACTACTTGACCTGAACCCCAGAACCCACCTCACCCCTGCCCACTTTGCCAACCTAGGATGGCTTAGAGTAGACGACAGAGTACAGCAACTTGCAATGGGCCTGGTCTACAAGATACACTATACGACCGGGGTGCCCATGTACATGTCAAAATACTTCCCAAAGGTCAGTGAATACCACAACCACTACACCAGAGGAAGCTCAACAAATCATGTTAAACCCAGATTCGGCTCAAACAAGGGACTAAACACGTTTCGCAATTATGCCACAACAATGTGGAACGCCCTACCCAAAGCTGTAAAGGAATGTGAATCCCTGCCCACATTCAAAACCGCCCTTAAAGAGCACCTACGGGAGGCTGCAATTCGAAACTGGCCACCGTAAATGCCCAAAACCCCCACCACCTCCTAATAGACAGTCTCCTCCCCACCGCATGTATATATTCCCTCCCCGCTGTATGTATATTTCCCTCCCACCCACCCACCCCCTCCTAATGTACAGTCCCCTCCCCATCATATGTATATACTCTGTCAGGATCTAGGGGTAACAGTACTGTATATTTGAATACCGCCTATGTCACAAATGTATCAGTACTAAATACCTATATGTCCCTATGCCATAAATGTCATGTATGTTGTGTATGTCATAAATGTCTATATGAATTGAAAATGGGGGACCCTGATGGAAACAAGACAAACGTCTTTCTCAGGTCTGCATCCCCTTAACAATTGTATGTATTGAGCCGTACTGTATTGTACCCATTCTGCAATCTGTTAAATAAAGTTTTCATTCATTCATTCATTCATACCTTTCTCAGATTGGCGCTATTGAAATCACCCAGCACCAAAATGGCGGCGTTAATGTTCGCCGCTTGTATTCTATTTACCTCGTCGTGGAGTCTGGAGAGCGCGACGTTGTTGCTGGCTTGCGGTGGAATATACACTCCTACAAGGATGATCGCCGTTAACTCCCTCGGGAGGAAGAAAGGACGACACTTGATGGTTATATATTCCAGGTCTGGGCAGCAGTGGTTGGATAATTCCTTCACGTTAGTTGGATCGCTCCAATTGTTGTTAAACATGAAGGCAATACCTCCTCCACGTTGTTTACCGGACTCTGCTGTACGATCCTTGCGGTGGATAAAGAAGTGTTCAGCTGGTTGGATTGCGTGGTCTGGAACGTCCGACGTGAGCCACGTTTCGGTGAAGCAGAGAACGTTGCAATCCCTAACGTCTCTTTGGTATTGAATCCTTGCTCGGATGTCGTCCAGTTTATTGTCAATTGATTGTACATTGGCTAGCAATATACTGGGCAATGGCGTTCGGTGGCGTCTGGATCTCAGCCTGTTACGGATCCCAGCTCTCTTCCCACGCCGTCTGGTTCCTCTGTTCCTGGGATCAAGGAACAAAGGCTCTGGTCCCATTCTCCGGAGAATCTCCTCAGGCCATTGTTGCGGTTCGGAAAGCTGGTCCAGTGAGTAATCCAATCGGTAAGTTTCCCGTAATCCGATGTCTATAAGTGACTGACGGTCATACACATTAAATGCACCTACTGTTGGTACAGACAAAACTCTTAAAACTATAAATATTAACAAAAGTAAGCACAGTCTCGACGGAGCGAACAGAAAGGCAGCCGGACGTTGCAGCGCCATCTCTCTCATTTATGACATACACAGTAAATCAAATCAAATCAAATTTATTTGTAAGGCCCGACAACACATGTTAATGTCCCCATGGGCCGTAACACGTCTTCTTTAAACAAGTCAAGAAGAAACATCACGATAAGTCAAGAACAAAACAAGAACACCATAAGGTCCAATTTTTTTTTTAAATAAATGCAACACTCCCAGACATACCCCACGCGAAGGTAAGGAAAAACTTACTAAAACCTAGCAATAGGACGGGGTGAGATCAGGGTAGGTTGAAGGAGAGAGAGAAAAGATGGGTCTTAAGCAGGGATTTAAAAGCTTCGACAGCAGGCGCCCCTAACGACGGCAGGTAATTTGTTCCACAGGTAGGGAGCGCGGTAGACAAAGGCTCTGTGGCCCGGCGGATTTCTTTTTAACCCTAGGAATCGATAGAAGCCCCGCATTTTGTGAGCGCAGAGCACGAGCGTCGCGAGTATCGAGAGATGAGATTGGCTAGATGGAGCGGTGCAAGCCCATTAAAAATTTTTGTAGGTGAGGAGTAGCACTTTAAAGTCAGCATCGGAAGACTGTTTCATCCAGACATTTATGACATACAAGATATACAAATAGACAGTACTGTTTGAGAGAAAGAGATATACATTCGAGGGGGAAGAAACTGTACATTGGAGGGGGTTGGGTGGGTGGGGGTTTGGACATTTACCGGGCCAGTTTCTAATTGGTTTTGAAGTTCCTGCTTGTATTGTTCTTAAGGCATCTTCCCTTCAGTTTTGTCTTAAAACCTGGATTCAGGTCAGGAGATTGATTTGCATAACATTCCACTTCTTTGCCTTAAAAAACTCTTTGGTTGCTTTCGCAGTCTGCTTCAGGTCATTGTCCATCTGCACTGTGAAACGCTGTTGATCTTTGTCTCATCTGTCCATAGGATGTTGTTCCAGAACTGGCTTTTTTAGATATTGTTTAGCAAACTCTAATCTACCGGTAAGTCTTCCTGTTTTGGGGCTCACCAATGGTTTACATCTTAAGCACCTTTCTATATACTGTAAATTAAATGTATTATTATCTTGTGGTGAACCCTCCGTAGTCACTCCGGTGGTGAAGTCTTGATTGTTGATCTGTTGACACCGATACGCCTACCTCCTGGAGAGTGTTGTTGATCTGGCCAATTGTTGTGAAGGAGTTGTTGTTCACCAGGGAAATAATTATTCTGTCATCCATGTTTTCTGTGGTCTTCCGGGTCTTTTGGTGTTGCTGAGCTCACCAGTGAGTTCTTTCTTTTTAAGAATGTACCAAACAGTTGATTTCGCCACACCGAATGGGTTTTGGTTTTGGTTTTTCAGCCTAATGATGGCTTGCTTCCCTGATAGCGACAGCTCTTTGGACCTCATATTGAGAGTTGACGGCAACAGATTCCAAATGCAAATACCACACTTTATTTATGTCGAAGTAACGTCGTTACACCCTCCTCTTCCGTCTCCTCTGCCCTTTTTCTATGAATGATCTGCTCAACACCTGTGCTGCTCATCCTCCTCTCATTTCACCGTAACACTTCCCCCCTGACCTCACTCCCTGTTCCTGTTGCAGGACAAGACAGCGGAGGCTGAGAGGAAGTACAAGGAGATCCACGACCAGCTGGACGTCATCACCCTGCGTCTCCAGGAGCTCCAGCCCCAGGGTGCCGCGCTGAAAGCAGAAGCCCAGAGACTCACTAACCCCCTCAAGGCCGCAGAGGTCAGAGTTCAACCGACATGTCACCCAGAACTGGGTTGTGACTAGGGATGCTCGATATTGGCTTTTTTACCGATACCGATATACCGATATTGTCCAACTCTTAATTTCCGATACCGATATCAACCGATATCACATTTTAATGCCGATATCGGCCGGCCGATAATATCGGACATAATTTCTATAGAAAAAATAGAAATTTGAAAACCGATACCGATATTTTCCGATATCACATTTTAATGCCGATAATATCGGTAGGCCGATAATATCGGACATCCCTAGTTGTGTCCCACCCTGACTTAAAATGGAGATTGGGGGGGGGGGGGGGGGGGGGGGGGGCGAATGTTTTTGTGTTCATAGTTTTTTTTAGAAGATATAGCAATTTATTTTTACTTTGCAGCTTGGCCGTTTAGTTTAGTGTCAACACCAGGCCTGAGCTGAATTTGAAATTAATTAATCTTGGAGTTCCAGGTTCGGCTAAAACAAAACTCTTGATAAACTGACCTGATTTTAAATGAGCAGCTAATTCCTCAGTCACCAGGGCAACCAAGACTGCACGATTGATTCATCCCTGACATGGTGGAGTGTAAACCAACACAGAGCTTTGTACGTTTACATTTTCGTCATTTAGCAGACACTCTTATCCAGAGCAACTTGCAAGTAAATGACGACAAACTCTATAAATGTACTTCTGTCACTGTGATGTTTTGCATGGTGCCGTTTTAGTTTGTATCATTAACCCTTTCACTACCACACTACAGAAGGTTAACCTTTCACTATCACACTGTGATAGTGTGGTAGTGAAAGGGTTAACCTTCTGTAGTGTGGTTGTGAAAGGGTTAACCTTTTAGTAGAGTGGTAGTGAAAGGGTTAACCATATATATTGTGGTCTCCCTATGATGTGATTGACATGATACATATTAGGGATGTGCTATTCGAAAATTGCTGGTTCTTAAAGGAAAACTCCAACATTTTGGGAAATTTGCTTATTTGCCATCTATCTACCCTGGAGTTAGACAAGAAGATACATACCTTTTTTCTTCTCTGTGCATGCTTAGCGTCAGTCACTGGAAGTAGGTTCCTCCATTAGCCTAGTTCCCAACGTCTTCCTACTCCTAATGCATGCACAGAGAAGAAAAGGTATGCATCTTCTTGTCTAACTCCAGGGTAGATGGCAAATAAGCTAATTTCCCAAAATGTTGGCGTTTTCCTTTAAGATCGAATAACTCCAATAACTCCGTAAGGCGTTTTTTAGATCAATATTTCATATTTTCGTCATGGTATTCATATTTCCCTCACAGAGCCTTGTCTGATGCTGTGGGACTCGGCACAACTCTGCAACGCTTCAATACCGCCACCTGGTGGCCGATCGGCGAGTTGCCAAACCGGAAGTTCCCATTTTAGCTCGGTCCGTCCCCTATTTTCGTCCGGCCACTCGGTGATCGTCCCGGGGCTCAATACAGACACTGTCGATATGGATCTTTGCCATAACTCAATAATCAACATGATTTGGACATGTATTAGTAATATACAAACCGGAAATGGATCGCATCGATCAACATCCCATAATTGGGATCTGTTTGCTCCACTCTCATCGCCGAACGCTACGAGGAGACTGGGGTGAGTTTCAGCGTTTTTCTTTATCATTTTTGATACAAACTGCTCTGATCAATACCGTATATCACCCATACTACATAAATCATTTAACGTCGGTCATTGAATTATAAACGACCCCCCCCCCCTCCGTTCACCCGCAGATGACCAGTTGACGTTTAGGACCATGTACAGTTGAAATCTTTAATATAACGTTGATCGGTATCAAACTGCATTTGATCATCTAATATATGCATTTATGCCTATATCTCACGTTCTATGAAATACTGCAGAAAACGATAAAAACATATTTATACTCTAGACCAGTGGTTCTCAAACTTTTTACACCAAGTACCACCTGAGAACGTAGCTGGCTCTCCAAGTACCACCATATGACCGGCGTTATACAAAAAAAAAATATTCTTTTATGAATAATTAAATATCGATACTTGGCGTCCCTGTGCCCAGTATCGCCACGCAAAGTATCTCGATACTACTACGTATCGATTTTTTCCCCCACCCCTAGTGGAGACTGGCATATACTATTTGAATATTCTATCCCATCCCTAATACATAGCATCTTTCAGGCTGCCGTGCACAGGTGCAAAACCAACCTGAGAGACCTGGAGAAAGACAAGACCCAGCTCGCCTCCCGAATAGATGAGCTCAAATTAAGGTTGCTTTTCTTATTACTCTTTTCTGGGCTTTTCTTTCTGGGGAATCTATATTCCTTATTTTACTCACCCATTAATTTGTTGTAATAAATGCATTGCATTCAGTCTTGCTTTTCTTTCACACTCCCATCTGCTGTGTATTTATTTACTCAATTGACCTCTTTCATATCTCTTCCCTCAAGCATCAGCAACATCTTCATTTCAAACCTTTATTTAAACTCTAAAGGCAACTGAGGTTTCCCGCATTTACAGTCACGTCGAGTGTACATACTGAGTTGAGCAAAAAAAAAGGCATATAAAATCACAACAATAAGACGAGTAAGGATAACTATCAATTAAAACATGTGCAACTTGATTGACAAAGGTTGGAGATGAAGGTTTTAAACTCTGCAATATAATCTCAAGCTTTAAGGACTGTTGGAGTTCATTCCATGAGCTAGAGGGGCATCATAGTCAAATTCAGATTGAACCTGTTCAGAGCCAACTGGACCTTAAAGGGGAACTCCAACATTTTGGGAAATTAGCTTATTTAACATCTTCCCTGGAGTTAGACAAGAAGATACATACCTTTTTTGTCTCTGTGCGTGCATTTTAGCTTTGGGAATAGACGCTCCGTTAGCATAGCTTAGCTTCATCACTGGAAGTGAGGCAGGACAGTAGCCTTACAGTGCCTTACAGTGTATTGCAAGGTCTGACATTGACCAAACTTGATATGCATGACCTTGGTGGGCTCTAGGTCAACTCCTGAAAAGGGGGTCAATGTCAGACTTTGCAATCAAAAGTTAGGGGGCTAATAACCCTTGCCATAATTTCAGTGCGCCCCCTAACTTTTGATTGCAAGGTCTGACATTGACCCCCTTTTCAGGAGTTGACCTAGAGCCCACCAAGGTCATGCATATCGAATTTGGTCAATGTCAGACCTTGCAATACACTGTAAGGCACTGTAAGGCTACTGTCCTGCCTCACTTCCAGTGATGAAGCTAAGCTATGCTAACGGAGCGTCTATTCCCAAAGCTAAAATGCACGCACAGAGACAAAAAAGGTATGTATCTTCTTGTCTAACTCCAGGGAAGATGTTAAATAATCTAATTTCCCAAAATGTTGGAGTTCCCCTTTAAGGACCAGCCGGTCACTAGAACAGGTTCCATAGGTACCAAAATTCCATTCCAATAATGATGTAGTATAAGGAGTTAGTTTACCAATAAGGGCCTTTTAGAAATGAACAAATACCAGTGTTTGTTTTTTTGTTTGCTTGCCTCTCCATCAGCGAGGACCAACCAACCTTCTCATAAAGGACACAGTGATGCGTGTCGTGTCTATCATTAGTAGGGATGGGAATTGATGAGATTTTATCGATACGATTCCATTATCGATTCTGCTTATCGATCCAATTCTTTATCGATCCCTGATACATTTATAATTTAAATAAATTAATTGGAAATGCAACAGAACTAAGCTGGTTAGAATAACAACATGCAACTTGACATTTCTGATTGTCATTTATTGTTGAGCCCCCATGTCAGAAAAATACAAAAACTGTTAAAAAAAAAGATTTTTTAACTATACACTTAAATAAAATAATGTATTTGAGATTCTCTTAAACTAATTTAATCTATTGAACTGTAGTTGCATTCAACAGTTCGTTATTCCTCTGACTCTGTCATCTGGTCTTTCAGAAGACCAGCGCGCGTGCGGCGTGCGCACACACACACGCACACACAGAAAGGGCTCCGGAGAGATGGCTCCCTCCCCACTCGCCCCCACCCTTTTTAACTCAGATCAGCTGTTCTCTCTGTGTGTGTGTATGAGCAATTGAGCATGGTTAGCTAGCGTTAGCTCCGCGGCTAACATTCGTTTACCCCGAATTAAATTAATGACTAGGTTGCAAAGCATTGGAGTAGTTTTCACTGCACATAGAAACAGTCAAACAGCGGGAGCATTTCGGGAGCATATGCGACCAAAACCCAGGCAATTTCGAGCCCTTAACTCATTGGGCGCCAAGGACGAAAAAAGTCGGGTTATCTCGCTGGTGGTTGAGCGTCAATCACGAGAAAAGTCGGGTTTTAATCGTTATTTCTTTTATTCGCTATATCCATTCATAATTCATCCATCCAGCCTGATGTTATCATTGGGAATGACTCTGAGATCGCAAACGGCCAATACCGCCACCTAACGCCTTACGGCCGGTATTGCACATCATTGGAATCCCTCTGGCTTGGGCTGTGCATCGATCTAAGAAGTCCGGTCCGGGTTTTCCTTCTTGGGCATGACTAACGTTATAACACACGGATTGGGGACACTGGAGCACCGTGGATTCATGTGTTTTGGTGGATAAGCGGTGGATGTACTGTGTAATATAAGCAGTTGGTGGCGCTCGAAGCATATAACCCCCCCCCCCCCCCCCCCACCACCCTTTCTTGCGTGCATGATTAAACATAATACCGATAATCTAGCGTTTATTTCAAAATGATTCATAAATCAGGCGAGACATGGCACGATTTCTAAGGAAATGCATTGAAGCGTGGTTTGCTGGAGTTTCTTGGGATTAGACTGGATCACTCTAAAACTATACTCATATTCACCACGGTATAAAACGGAAATGTATGTATGAAAAAATTATCTGTTTATTGCATGTTGACCGGAAGAAACTCACTGACAATCGACGTGTGTATTAGATCCATAGCTATAGTATAATATTTAATATAATGTTTAGCCCTGCAAACACCGCCATGTATCCCTATTCTTCAGCGATGGCCTTCTTACCACACGGTAAACAGCGACCTCTAGGCACTGATTGAGTTAAGGAATCAAATAGTCTGCTATGGCTGCATGCGTGGCGCTAACGTTATTGTTTTAAAATGCGCAACTGTCGGAAAAACATGGCAGCGATAAGAGGAATCGATAGTCACGGAGGCATGCGATTCCAGGAATCTGACAATTAAGAACCGGCTCCCAACGGAGTGATTTAAGGGTTGAGGCCGCAGCATGCCTATAAATTACATCACCATAGTCCAGGACTGATAAGGGGGCGACAGTGGCTCGGGAGGTAGAGCAGTCGTCTGGTAATCTGGAGGTTCCCGGTTCGAATCCCGGGCAGCGTGTCGTTGTGTCCTTGAGCAAGACGCTTAACCCCTAATTGCTCCCGATGAGCAGGTTGGCACCTTGCATGGTCGCCATCGATGTGTGAATATGTGAGTGAATGGGTGAATGTGAGGAACAAAAAATTTTGAAGCGATTTGGATAAAAGATGCTATATAGAATAGAAGTACTTTATTGATCCTGAGGGAAATTCAGCACTATAGATCGCTCACAATAAACATTTAGGTAGTCAAAAATCACAAATAAGAATACAGTTGGGGATATACATTCTAAAATATGTATATACATTCTAAAATATACAGCCAAAAAATATACAGTAAAATGTACAGTAATACATTTAAAAAGTATATAAATGCACCATTTAAAGTTGTATATAGTCTATCTATATTATGGAAAAAGACCATCATTTTGGTGACTGATGTTGTACTGATAGTGCCATCTAGTGGTAAGGTAAAAGTACTGTATTACAACAACTGAAACCCCAGAGAAGGAAATGCGTGTTTTAACTCTCTTTACCTTCTCCCTCCACCTCTCCTCTCCTCCTCCAGCATCAGTCAGACCACGGGGGCGGACAGCCAGGTGAGGGTGGAGCGGCTGGAGCAGCTGCAGGCGGAGCTGGACGCCCTGCAGCACCAGGACTCCACGCTGGACCAGCAGATAGACCAGTACCAGCAGGCCTCCAACCGCGCCAAGGACGAGTTCGGCAAGATGAGGTGGGGAATTGTGTAATATTTTATTTTAATCAGAATCACAAAGGCTTTATTTCCAAGTAGTTTACTACACGTTTGATTTGGTCGTTTGGTGCGACATTAATGGACAGACGATTAAATAAAAGGTAAAATGGAATATAAACTAAATAAAAAAATAGAAGTAGAATAGAATATAATTATAAAATAAAATGCGGCCAGGGCTGTACAATTGTGCACGATGTGGTCAAGTATATACACTAATTAGAATAAAAAAATAACAATTCAGTGGGATGGAATATTTAACTCATTCAGAGCCACGCCCATATGATCAAATTAGGGCTTGTAGGCCAGCGCTTTACTCAATGGGAGGACAGGGATATTTGCGAACGCTTAAACTATATCTTAAATTATGGCTATGGGTCTAATACACCCGTCGCTTATCAATGACTTGCTTGCAGTCAACATGTACGAAACGGATTGTTTTTTCATCAGTACATTTCCGTTTTATACCGTTTTGAATACGAGTATAGTTTTGGAGATTTCTAGTAATTCCAGAGAAAGACACGATAATAGCCCTTTAGTGGAATACACAAAACAGTAATTTTTGGCTGATTTATGAATCGTTTTCAAATAAACGCTAGATCAGGGGTGGCCAACCAGTCAGAGACTAAGAGCCACAAAAAAATTACTGTGGTACCACAAAGAGCCACACCATATACCAGCGTTTCTCAACCTTTTTTTTCAGTCACGGCACCCTTCATGTGTTTATAGGTCTCACCCTCTGGCCTCTGAAGTTGCTAATGTCTTTTTTATTTGGGCCTCACAGGGTTAAAAGTACCCTGTGAGACCCACGGTTGCAAAATTACAAAATCACTTTTAGCCATTTAAAAAAATTATGTTTATTTAAAAAATGTTAAAGGGGAACTATTTTACTATTTCTTTCACTATTTGGGCACTTTTACACAATTCCTGTGAGTCTATGGAACACCTAGGTTTTTTTTCAAAAAAAATGCATTGTTTTGTATTTCTAATCAAGTACTAAAAACCGCATTTTTCTACCTCAAGATCTTAAGCCGTTTTGAGGCTGGGCTCCAACCACTGTGTGGCCTGGTGCCAACTGCCACATCAACTGCCACATTATTATGCAGCTGAGAAATATCTGACATCACAGATATGCACATTTTCAGATGACTCAGTTCAGTGAGGGTGAATATTGTGAGAGGAGAATTGGAAGAATTCGCCAATATGAGAATTAGAGACATATATCCTATTAATATAAGTCCACATAGCTAAGAAACAATGGTAAACACTGAAAAAAGCCATTTATAAGATAGTTCCCCTTTAAGCACATGTATAGTCAATTGGTCCTGTTGTTCAGCCTCACAATGCTATTTGATAGTAAATGTGTTTATATGTCCCACCCTCTGGCCTCTGAAGTTGCTAATTTCTTTTTAATTTGGGCCTCACAGGGTTAACCTCTTAAGCCCGAGATATACAGTAAAAGTGTATATTTTCAGCATTATGTTTGTTTACCAATTATTTTAACTGTTATTAGTGAAATATAAGATTATAGAAATCTCAGGGCATTGAGTCGGAAACCGGCGCATATTGACAGGAGGAAGTGGCACAGCCAAAAGTGAGTGTAGTCTTTTGAAGGAAGAGACTCAGGGCTTTCAAATTTAGAAAAACTACCCTACCCAGCTCACACCAGCCCCTGTCAATCATCTGACTTCTGGATTTACTTTTTAATTTCTCTTATTTTTTGGGATTATCTCCCACAAACCTGAACGTTATTGCCATAAAACAGAACGCAGTTAGTTTCTCTACCTTTCTGTGAACGTCTTGCAAAAAACGGTGTTGCAATATGATGAAAAATGGTGGAGAAATTTACATTATAAAAAAGATGGCAGAATTCAGTACTGTATCTACAAAACCTTCTGTTTAATCATCTTCCCTTTATTCATTTGCTTAGATTTTTCAGGTCTGGTCAATTTTAGCATGGTGTTATTTACAGTCAAAGATCATTTTTTTTTTTAAATAGAATTGATATTCTCCTTTGGTTCATTACAATTTACTCAAGCCTAGTAACAGACACACTATTTCTGACACTGATCCATATATGTCCCTAGATTCAGATACCAAGAACATGCAAATGGACCATTTAAAAAAAATTGTAAATGTTTATTCTACGTCCTTATGGAATGAGTGACATAAAAAAAAAAAAAGTAAAAAAAAAAAAAAAAAAAAAATTTTTTATGGATGGAAGAGCCGCACATTGACGGGCAAAGAGCCGCATGCGGCTCGCGAGCCGCGGGTTGGCCACCCCTGCGCTAGATTATCGATAGTATATGTGTCCTCATGTACGAAGAGAAGCGGGGTCTGAAAAATCGCTTCTCCGTACTTTGGTCGGTGTGAACCTCACACACACACACACGCTCCGATGGCGGAGAAAGGAACATCTGATTACCCCAAGATTCGTAACATAAAGGCCTTACCTCACATCTGATGTCATGCAAAAAGATTAATCCAATTCCTGATCGCCATTCCAAATATCGATTGCGTCCATTGATCCAATGTTATAGTCCAAAACACATAATCCACAATGCTCCCAGTCCCCCCAGTCAATGCAAGTATCCAGCTGCATGCCCGAGAAGTAAAACCTGGACCGGACTTATTTTTTTCCCAGCCAATCCAATCCAATGATGTGCAATACCATCCGGGAGATGATAGGCGGCGGTATTTGCCCGTTGCGAGCTCAGACCCATTCCCAATGATAACGTCAGGCTGGATGGATGAAAAATTAATGGATATCGCTAATAAAAGAAATAACGATTAAAACCCGACTATACTCGTGATTGGCACTCACGCGATGGCGAGTTAACCCGACTATACTCGTGGTTGGCACTGAATGGGTTAACAGGGCTGCACAATTGATGCCGTTAACGGCGTTAACGTGCTGTGTTAACGCTATACTAGTATCGCGCGATAATATAATTAACGCATTAATCTAATTTTTTTTTTTTTTTTTTTTTTTTTTTAACATTTTTTTTTTTTACCTTTATTTACCAGGGTAGGTTCTCTGAGCACAGATGCTCTTTTTCAGGAACGCCCTGCTTCACATTCACACAGTTCCATTCACACCTGGGAGCTGCCCAGTACAACCACAGTTGACACCATTGGCCACTTAGCAACTCCACTGGAGCAGTTGATTCAAGCCATGTCACATAGTTCAAGTTTGAAATTATTCTTTCTGTTTTGCTCCTGAGAGTGCTAGATACTATACTGTACTGGTAATATTATTTATTTGTGTTAACTTCTGAATAAAACAACTTATTAAACACAAGTACATCTTATTGAACATTATTTTGATATTTCATTACCAATTATCATAGCAAAACAGCTTTTTCAAACAGTCTGTAATGCATTTTGGAAATGGGAGATGGGCTCATGGTGTAATGGGCCACCTGGCCTGAGAAACATAAGGAGGAAAGAAAAAGTAAGGACTTACTTCTGGTCATTATTTGGGTAGAACACACATATTTTGAATGCCTTCGGCAGGTTTTTTTTTTTTTTTTTAGCCATTTTAATCTAGATTAAATGCAGGATTGCAGATAGATTAATCTAGATTAAAAAAATTAATCTAGATTAAAAAAAATTATCTAGATTAAAAAAATTAATCTATGCCCACCTCTAATATATATATATATATATATATACATATTTATTGGAGGAAACAGCCCTAATGTGTTGCTCTCCTGTGATTGGTCTATCGCCTCTTATTCTATTCTATTCTACTACTTATTGCACTGCACTATTGCACTATTTTACGGTCTATTCTATCTTACTCTTTTTATCATTGTCTATTTCTAACTGAATCAAACCATAAACAAGCCCGTTGGGATGTTAGATCCTAATGTGAAAAACGGTGCTTTTATATGTCTGCACTTTATGTGCTTTATGTCTTTTTTCTGTTGTGAAGCACTTTGAGCTGCAGTGTCTGTATGAAAGGTGCTGCTATACAAATAAAGTTGATGATTATTATTATTATCGTTATGCTCGGTGGTCAGGCGGGAGCAGGACGTGCTCCAGGTGAGTCTGGACAACGGCGCGAGGAACCTGCACAACATGGAGAGCAGCCGCAACAACCGCCTGCGACGCTTCGGAGAGCAGATGCCCGCGCTCCTCGACGCCATCCGGGACGCCCACGAGAGGCGCCTCTTCAAACAGAGACCCCGGGGACCGCTGGGTGAGACCGCCGGGGGGGCGTCTTATTCTGGAGCCCTCGCTCTGCTGCTGCGTGTCGGAGGCCTCGGCTGCATCCTGTTCAGCTCCGTCCTGCGGTGGTCTGGGGAAGCCCCCCCCCCCCCCCCCCCCCCCAGGCAGTGTGGCGGGGGCCACACTCTTTATAGCCTTTAATGGGACACGCCAACATTTGGGGGGAAATTAGCCTAGCTTAGCACAATGAATGGAAGCGGACAGTGCCGGTTAGCCTTCGGGAGAGGTGTTAGCCTATAGGCATTGTCCAACTAAACGCCTCTCCCGAAGGCTAACCGGCACTGTCCGCTTCCATTCATTGTGCTAAGCTAGGCTAACGTGCGGCCTAGATAGCTTTCTACTGAACGCACACAGAGAGGAAACTGGCATCTATCTTCTTGTCTCTCTCTCTTTGGAGAAGACGGTGAGCTAATTTCCCAAAATGTTGGCGTGTTCCTTTTAAATGTCCCTAAAGCTACCTAGCTAAGTCAAGTCGAATTTGATTTATGAAGCACATTTCATACTGAGGCAATCCACAGGGCTATACACAAAGAAACTATAAAAAGAAGGCACAGCATAAAAAATTATATAATATAAAAGGAACACCGAAGGGTACAGTATAAAAGCGGCACATTCTCATGAATAGATTTTCAGTGCATTAAAACAAACTAAAGTAAAAAGTGCAGTAAAGTGCAACAATAGTATAGTTGCTAAAGGTGAACTATCTGGGCCGAGGAGGCTCGTTTCACTTGAATGAAGACCCAACCGGTTTTGACTGGTCTTGTGTTCTGCGTACAGGGACATACTGGAAACCAACCACCCAGAAACTAAACAAATATATATCTAGCCCAAAAACTACTTCACACACTCTGTCAGAATTATTATGCGTGTCACTTGTGATGCCACACACACAGTTTTCTACAGTAACGGTAGAGTATTGTTTAAAACACTGAGCTAATGAATTCCTATCGGTGATAATTCACTGCAACATTAAAGGAAGTTGAGGCTAAGAAAGACCCTCCCCCTTAACACTTTCAGTGCCGGCCGTGTTTTCCTTTTTACCCCCTTGAATGCCGCCACCCACTTCAATGATAGCGTTAAAAACGCATAATCTATGTTTTAAATTATGGCTATGTGTCTAATCTGCCCGTCGCTTATCAATGACTTGTTTGCGGTCAACATTGTCTAAACGGATTGTTTTTTTAATCGGTTCATATCCTTTTTATAGCATTTCGAAAAGCTATCGTTCTCTCGAAAACTTTAGGAAAATAGAAAGATTCCGTCATAAACGGCATTTATTGGAATATTCTCGAATACACTAGACACGTTGTCATTTGTCGGCCTATTTATGAATCGTTTTCAAATAAACGCTAGATTATCGATAGTATATATGTACTTATGCACGCTATAGAAGCGAGCTGAGAAATCGATTCTCTTATTTCCTCAACAGCACACACACACACACACACATATACACACATACGGGACACGCTGTTATATCAGTGAATACAGCTCTGATTATCCTAAAACTGGTAACATAGACTCCTTACCTTAGATCAGATGTTCTCCAAAAAGATTATTCCAATTCCTGATCGCCATTCCAAATATCAATCGCGTTTATTGATTGATTATTGGCTGCTGTAAATATATATTCCAGGCTGCTTTCCATCTCGCGATCACTTCCCTCTTCATCAGATCCCTCGCCAGCATAGTGGAGCCAGTAGGCTCCCCCCCCACAGATCCACTAGTGTAATCGAATGGCCTGCAGTTACACAGGGATAGACGATAGGGGGCGGTATTTTCCCATCGGAGCTCCTAGAGGGGCTGCTGTACCAACGGGAGACTCGGTTGATGAAATATGAATTCAGATCCCTAATTAAATAAAATAAACTACAATTTGCGTCGTCGGCACTCAACGGGGGGCATGACATTACGACATAACATGTCTGTGGCACTCAAAGTGTTAATATAAATCTTCCACTTCCTGTGCATGAAGCTCTTGGACACAATTTCCAGCAAGCGCTTCTGGGTTTCTCACATTAGTCGAATCAAATTTATTTGTGAGGCCCGACAACACACGTTAATGTCCCCATGGGCCGGACACGTCTTCTTTAAACAAGTCAAGAACAAAACAAAAACACCATAAAGTTTCTTAATATCTTCTGTGTTTCTCACATTAGACTCTGCTCCTCTCTCCCTCAGGTTTCCTTTGGGGATGTCCGATATTATTGTCGGCCGATATTATCGGCCGATATCGGCATTAAAATGTGATATCGGAAAATATCGGTATCGGTTTTCAAATCTTTTTTTATTTAATTTATTTCTTTTTTATTACATTTCTATAACCTTTATTTACTGAGGCAAGCAAGTAAGAACAAATTCTGATTTTATATATTGTCAAAAGTATGCATAATGTTGTGTTAATTCCACAACAAGAGATATGTAATGTTAATTACCAGAAATTATTAAATTTTTTGGGGGGGGGGGAAACCCTGCATATATTGGTATCGCTTGATATCGGTATCGGAAATTAAGAGTTGGACAATATCGGTATATCGGTATCGGTAAAAAAGCCAATATCGAGCATCCCTAGTTTCCTTAATATCGTCTGTGTTTCTCACATCAGTCTCTGCTCCTCTCTCCCCTGCAGGCTTCCTCATCAGCCTGAAGGAGCCAGAGTTGGCCCTGGCAGTGGAGGTCTGTCTGAAGGGCCAGCTGTTGGCCTTCACCTGTGACAACTATGAGGACGAGCGGGTGCTGCAGGGCCTCATGTCCAGACTGTTCCCAGCGGCTCGCAGGCCCAGCATCATCACCAGCAGCTTCCTGCCGCACGTCCACGACACCAGCAGGAGGTGAGGGCAGGTGGTGCCGGTAGTGGTGGAGGGGAAATATCCATACGTCGTAGTATCACGATACTTTCCGCGGCGATACTGTATCGATACAAGGACGCCAAGTATCGATATTTTATTATTTATTCATTTTTTTTTTTTTAAAGGAAAAAAAATGTATAAGGAAGTTGCATTGTTCATTTCAATACCTGTAATAGTACAGTAGTCCACACACACACACACACGTGTGTTCAGTTAAGTTGGAATGTGACTGTAATACAAACAGTTCAGTTTGTCAGGTACATGCAACGCAGATTACAGTGTTGACATCTGTCTGCTTGAGAAAATCCCATTTGCTGCAATAAAAATGATTGAAGTGAGACGAACAGACTCAACACTTTATTTTATTAGATAAAACATGTTGACAAAGTTTTACTTTGCAGTTGAAAAAAGGTAATAAATCGCAATATTAATATCGCAATACTCAGCATATTGCAATATATTTTGAATCCCAATACTATCATATCGTGATTTTTAAGTATGGTGATAATATCGTATTGTGAGGCCTCTGGTGATTCCCACCCCTAACGCTAGCCACGTATCGCAGCACAACACAACACGGTTGTTGAAGACTAGCTGCCCAAACAACTCCCTCTTTGCACTGCTGCGGTCAGGCAAGCGCTACCGGAGTTTTGCGCACGGAACCCACCAGGCGCGGGCGTGAGGCATGAGGGCGCGAGGCGCTTCACATCCGCCCCCATGTTAACAGGCGTCGCTGTTCACACCGGCCGCGCGACTCGCGGGCGGGAAGCGAATTTGATCGCTTTGGTGGAATTCAGAGGCGTGCGCCACGTGCATTTTCACAGAAATACACTCAATATCTGCATTATTACCACACATATAGATGTTGTTCGACCAGCTAATGTGTCTGTATCTTTCCCAATACAAATAAACCATACTATACTTTTTCAGGAGTACAGTCACACTGATTTCATCATTCTAAAATGAATTCTAACATTGTAATTAATTATATAATAACTGGTTATACATGCAAAATGGACAATAGAACACACTGGAACTGGAAATCTTTAAAAAAATAAAATCTTCAAACGGGGACTGACTTCGCATATAGACTATAGGCATTTACAGCTGTTCCAATGTAAATGTGCCTTCTTCCTCCGTGCGCTTTCGCCCGCTCTGAAGTCGGACTCTGTGTGGACGGCCACGCGCCTGGTGGGTTTCATGCGTCACGGCCGGTACGGAGAGACTCGGAAGGAGCTTCTATCCCCAGGCCATCAGGAGGCTCAATGACTCTATGCACCACTGGCACTAACCCATCCATCTATATTCACACACACTCACTTTAAATTAACTTTCGACACTTTTTAACACTACACCATATTTGATCTATTTTATGTATTTATTACTAAAAGATTTGCACTACATCTCTGCCGAATGTTTTGCATTTGTTTGAATTTTGTACTTTAGTTTTGCATATTGAATATTTTCTATAGTGTTTGGTCTTTATTCTTTTAACTTTTTTACTGTATGAAGCACAATCTCAGGAGTCATAGAGAACCAAGCATTTCACTGTAATGTACATGTACCTTATATGTGACAAATAAAACAAAACTTGACACTTGAAATGGTTAAAAGAGTCTATGCGCTTTCTGGAAGCCAACATGATTAAACTTGTTATTATAGAATAGAATAGAAGTACTTTATTGATCCCGAGGGAAATTCAGCTCACAATGAACATTTAGTTAGTAAAAAGTCAAAAATAAGGTGATAAAAATACACAGTCGGAGATATACATTCTAAAATATGCATATACATTCTGAAATATACAGTCCAATATACAGTAACATTTTAAATGTAAATGTCCAGGAAGCTATACCTATAGTTAAATGTACAGGAAGAGATACAGGGATTTATACTGTTGCTCTGCTCAGGGAGGCACAGTGAGGCACAGTCTGATGGCTGTTGGTACGAAGGACTTCCTGTGACGGTCAGTGTTGCATCTTGGGAGTCCGAGTCTAACGCTGAACATGTGTAGATATTATATTATTGATATGATATTATTTGATGTGTAGATATTATAGAATGCAACTGGGCAAGTAAAAGGAACTTACATGACATACCGTCACCTGAGGGATGTAAATGGTGCTGTAAGTGGTATTTTTCTTGTTAAAATAAGTGTTAAATAGCTCCACATTCCAACGGCCATCACTGATATAGAGTGTCTGGTCAGTAACATGGGTCTCCCAGTCCCTCCGCTCTGCAGTAAACAGCCATCACTGATGTAGAGTGTCTGGTCAGTAACATGGGTCTCCCAGTCCCTCCGGTCTGCAGTAAACAGCCATCACTGATATAGAGTGTCTGGTCAGTAACATGGGTCTCCCAGTCCCTCCGCTCTGCAGTAAACAGCCATCACTGATGTAGAGTGTCTGGTCAGTAACATGGGTCTCCCAGTCCCTCCGCTCTGCAGTAAACAGCCATCACTGATATAGAGTGTCTGGTCAGTAACATGGGTCTCCCAGTCCCTCCGCTCTGCAGTAAACACAAAAATTAATGTTTTGGTATCCCTTCTCACTTGATCCAATCAGGAGAGACAAATTCAGATCTGAGGAACTATAGATGGTTGCTCTCTGGGAATGTTTTGATTTATTCAAAACAAAAAAAATAATGGTTGTCTTGTTGACTCATTTGTTTACATTTTACTTTCTAGGGCCGTGGATCACCCTAAATATCCCTCTGTGCTGCAGGCCTTGGAGATTGACGACCCGGTCGTGGCCAACTGCCTTATTGATCAGAGCAGGATAGAGTGCATTCTGCTCATCAAGGTAACAAGTAGGGCTGGGCCATGTGGGGGGAGGGGGGGGTCCATTCAGAAGTTATTCTCCTTTCAATTATTTCACAATATCTACTGACGTATGGAAAGTCACATGTTGGATAATTGATGTTCATCGTATTGGATTGCAGGGTAACGAGAAGTATGATACACAGTACAGTACCAAAATTGTAAATCTATTTTCTGAACTATTTCAGAAATAATTTTGACTTAATATTAACTTTGTTATTTAGACAAAATAAATGCGTATATGGCAAGTTTACTTGTACAACACGTTTCACGTAATTCTATATTCAATTCAAATTCAATCTCTTTACATAATAGAGATTAAAAATAAAATGTAAAGATTACAAAAAAAACTGGGAAAACCAGCCCATACAGAATGTGGAAAGGAAGGATATATATATTATGTTAGTTCAGTGGCTGCTCTGTAACGACGCTAATCGGGCATCATGTTTGTCGTTGTGTAGAATCGTACGGAGGCTCGTCAGGTCATGCAGGGCAGAAACCCCCCCAAGAACTGTACACAGGCCTTCTCCAAGGACGGAGACACCATCTACACCGACCGCACTTACACCTCTGACCAGTCCAGACCCAACTACCTCACAGGGGATGTAGAGGAGGAAATCAGGTGTGTGTTCTTGTTTTCCTATCGTTGTGGGGACCAAATATCCCCACCAAGTGATGAAAACAAGATTTATTTTGTCATGTCGTGGGCAATGTTCCCTCTAAGCTGCGCCCGTGCGCGCGCACATGGCCAAACGCTCCCGCGCACATCTGAAATCTGTCTATTTTATACTTATATTATACTTTTTATACTGTCTTTTTATTTTATCTAGCACACTCTCAGGAGCAAAACAGAAAGAAGCATTTCATGCAAAAGTATTCTGTATTTCTGTATGACAACTAATAAAGAAACTTGAAACTACATCACCTTTCTCTCTGCGTCTCAAACCCTCTCCCTCTCTCTGTCTCCACCCCCCGGTCCCCACATCACCTTTTGCTCTGCGTCTCAAACCCTCTCTCTGTCTCCGTCTCCACCCCCCCCCCCCCACCCCCCACCCCCCCCAGACACATGCAGGCGGAGCTGGCGAACCAGCAGAGCCAGGCCAGTCGCTTCGAGCAGCATATCAGGAAGGTGGAGGACGACAGGAGGCAGAACGACACCTTGTTGAAGAGTGCTCACATGGAGCAGAAGAAGACCAAGGTGACCGTTTCTTCATCCAGTGTCAACTTGTAGCAGCAGTCTGCTTCCATGTGCAAAATGTCTGGAGCTGAAATCATAGAAAGTAGTACCAGTATCAAAATGGATTGAAAACATTTAGGTTTAGTTGGCTCAAGCAGTTTAACCTTGTATCAAAGCTCATTCAGGCAAATAAAAAAAAAGAAATCTCCAAACCCATGCTTTCAATGGTAGGGTAACCTGTTTGTTTACCTTTGGATTACATATTGCACCTTTTTTAATAAAGAGCCCACACGTCTCCTCTGGTGTTCCAGGACAAGATCAGGAAGCTGCAGATGGAGATTGCCGACCAACAGAACGTTGAGGAGCCCCAGTCAGAGGACCTCAATCCCTTGGTAGGTACCAGACCCCCCAGACCCTCAACCCAGCTCACAGCTACCAGACCACCCAGACCCTCAACCCAGCTCACAGCTACCAGACCCCCCAGACCCTCAACTCAGCTCACAGCTACCAGACCACCCAGACCACCAACCCAGCTCACAGCTACCAGACCACCCAGACCCTCACAGCTACCAGACCACCCAGACCCTCAACCCAGCTACCAGACCACCCAGACCCTCAACCCAGCTCACAGCTACCAGACCACCCAGACCCTCAACCCAGCTCACAGCTACCAGACCACCCAGACCCTCAACCCAGCTCACAGCTACCAGACCACCCAGACCCTCAACCCAGCTACCAGACCACCCAGACCCTCAACCCAGCTCCCAGACCACCCAGACCACCAACACAGCTACCAGACCACCAACCCAGCTCACAGCTACCAGACCACCAACACAGCTACCAGACCCCCCAGACCCTCACAGCTACCAGACCACCCAGACCACCAACACAGCTACCAGACCACCCAGACCCTCACAGCTACCAGACCACCAACACAGCTACCAGACCCCCCAGACCCTCACAGCTACCAGACCACCCAGACCCTCACAGCTACCAGACCACCCAGACCCTCACAGCTACCAGACCACCCAGACCCTCACAGCTACCAGACCCTCAACACAGCTACCAGACCACCCAGACCCTCAACACGGCTCACAGAACTGATTTATAGCCTGGATCCAGTCGGGCATTCACACTTCTACCATTTTATAAAATTCCTTACTATAATAATTCTATGATTCAATTCAAATCCATGTTCCCTGAATTTAATGATTTTTTAAATGTATTTATTCCTTTACTTAACTTGATATACATACTGAAATGTATTCCCTACAATAGAATCACATACTGTACACCTATAATCCCGCTCAGTTCATTAAAAATATATATAATATGTACACAAGGGATGTCCCGATACCACCTTTTTTCAGACCAAGTACCGTAATTTTCGGACTATAAGTCGCGCCTTTTTCCCCCATTTTTCGACCCTGCGGCTTATATAGCGGTGCGGCTTATATGTGGCTCGACGTGACCAAACCCGAAAATGTAAAAATCTAAATATTGCTTTTTTGACTGTTTCAAGTTTCTTTAATAGTTGTCATACAGAAGTACAGAATACTTTTATACAAAATGCTTCTTACTGTTACGCTCCAGAGACTGTGCTAGACATCTTCAAGACTTCAAGACTGCATTGAAATGTTATTTATCTGTTCCCTTATTTGCTAAACTTAATACAACTTGTAAATGAGTTAATTCTTGTTATTTGTCCGACAGTATTGTGTCCCAATGCTAATTACTAGGGATGCGCCGAATGGGAAATTCTTGGCCGATACCGAAAATAGGAAACAGTTGGCCGAAAACCGAATGCCGAAAGGCCGAAAATTATTCATAGAATAGATTTTTTTTACCAATGTTGTTCAGCTACCTGATTATAGAAAAATATATGATTATGGCTAAACTTAACTTAAATAATAAATAATCACTATTGTGGGTCCATAAAACATTTATTCAGCACTTCTGAATAAAAAAAAAAATTAAAATCTAACCCTGACTAACCTTACTGTCATGCACTTGTCCTAATAAACTAACCTACACTGTAACACGCAACACTTGATGAACATTGTTACTCAGCTGATAGAGTTGTGCCCTTCCTGATGGCTTGTCGTACAGAACTTGTAAGTCGCTTTGGATAAAAGCGTTCAGCTAAATGACTAAATGTAAATGTAAATGAATGCATACAGTACATTAATTCCAAGTCAAGTGGCGGACATCTGTGCTCTACTGAGCGCACCTTTCTAGTCCGCAGATGAATGTGCTCTCTTGATTTCGGCACAGTAGACGCGCAACGTGTATTCTCGAGAATGATAATAATAATAATGCTCTTCAGATTATATTACCGGTATCAACGACAGACAGCGTCAATGTGAGAAAGACAATCCCCCCCCTCTTAAGTTAACCGCGACAGGCATATAGTAAATAAGGATATAAAGCATGTTAAAGACGCATTTATTGGACGCGTTGCGCGCTGAGTTTACATAGAAACAGCGCGACACATAGAAACAGCGCGCATGTAATGACTGAAGCCACATTTTGATGACATCATCACAACAACACGCGTTAGGTTACAGGTTGTTTCTGTTTCGGTGATATATTTTCGGTGAACGGCCGAAAGCCGAAAGGCCATTTTTGATCATTTTCGGCCGAAAACCTTCGGTGGCCGAAATTTCGGTGCATCCCTACTAATTACATATGGTAATTAAACATTAAAACACCTGCGGCTTATAGTTATCGTGGCATCCCCGGTACACACAGGGGCGAATTCACAAAGGGATTGCACGGCTTTTTCTGACTCTATGCCGGCAAATAGCTCTGAAACACAGTTTGCTATTCACAAAGCAAGCGCAACGGGTGAAATACGGTGATAATTGCATTGCCATCAGCATTGCGTCTCGTCCGCGCAAACTCTAGGGAGTGGCCCGCAAACACGGAGCACATAGCAGTTAAGGGTGCTATTAGCGCCGCGCAATCCATTCTTTGTGAAATCGCCCCACAGAGACACTAGCTCCTCATCACCTCCTCCCGTCTCCTCCTCACCTCCCCCCTGTCTCCCAACAGGAGGAGGAGCTCCAGGAGGTCATCACCAAGATCTCCTCCCAGCGTGTGGAGTTTGAGGAGGCGCGGGCTCAGATGGCCCAGGCCCAGGCCTCCTGCGAGGAGGCGGAGCGGCAGTACAGGCAGCACAAGGACCAGATCAGCAGCGTGGCGGAGGAGGCCGACCCCATCAAGGTGACCTCCTCTCTGGAGAGGAGCCGGGGCGTAATGCTGGGAGATGAAATTATATTACGTTTATTAAATGTTTTTGTATTCAAGTCGTTGTTTTTTTGCTTGGTGCATCTGGCGAGGGCTTGTATGGAACGTGCAAGAATAAAAGATCGCCGCCCAAGTGCAGCCGCCAGTTTCAGTTTATTTCAGTTTATTTTCAATTTATTTAAAAAAATGACGGTACACATTAATAAACATTTCTGTAAATGTGTCCGTTTCAGCTGGCTAATTTGCAACTGTAGTCCTTTTGGCAAGATGTTATAAGACCGCGACCATACACCTAGAACAGAAGCATTAAAAGTAAAACACAGTATTTACAACACAATCCAACATAATAGTAAAAGCAATAATAAAATACACAATGAACTGATTAAAAGTAGTGATTACATGTTTGATTGGTTAATAACCAGGTCTTGAGTTTTTTTGTAAAGGTGTGGTAGGTGGCACAGTGTCTTATGTCAGTTGGTAGGATGTTCCAGAACTGAGTGGCTCTGACTGCAAAACAGGACTGACTGAAGGAGTGACAGTTCAGTGTCGCTGTGTGTAATTGGTATACAATTTAGCTCCAAGTGGTATTAAAAAGTCTTAAATGTAACTTGTTGAAACCTGCAGATATCCTGGAAGTGTGTGTGCAACCAGGAGGGATACACAGAAAGACAGCTTTCGACTGCCTTGTGTAAACTGACAAAGTCTAGTAAATAACAGCCCGACATGTCAGATCCATGGACTAGGCTCGCTCTCCATCGGGTCTGAACGTGGCACAGCTAGAACACAAATAGCTTTCTATCCAAAGTAGTCGCCAATTAAGTAAATTTGACTCACCGTGGTGATGCGGTGTCTTGTTACCGTGGTGATGCGGTGTCTTGTTACCGTGGTGATGCGGCTGTGTCTTGTTACCGTGGTGATGCGGCGGTGTCTTGTTACCGTGGTGATGCGGCGGTGTCTTGTTACCGTGGTGATGCGGTGGTGTCTTGCTACCGTGGTCCTTGCTCAAGGACACTTTGACATGCTGCCCGGGAGGAGCGGGAATCAAACCGGAAATCACAAGATGAGTTTGCTTCTTCTCTATGGCAGTAAAAGTGTGTTGTTGTATAGTAACCCCGACCCCTTAAAAATAGATTAACCCCGACCCCTTAAAAAGAGAAGAGCGCAAGGCGGCTGGGTGGCGCAGCGGACATTGCGCTCGTCATCACCAATGCACGAGACACCGGGATCGAATCCGGCTGTCGGCGTTGCCTCCGGCTTGGGTCGGCCGTCATACTAACTCAATTGGCGTTAGCGGGTGGAAGTCGATGGGTGGTAATCTGGACGTTGTAAACAGCGACTCCTACAGGTCGGTTGGGGCGCCTGCACAGCAGAGACAGGAAAATGGCGGGGGTAGTGTGAGCCTCCCACACGTTACACCTCGCCAAATGAGAGTCCGTGCTGGCAGGTGAAACGATGTGACGGGCTGCCTCCACGTGTATCGGAGGGGACATGTGATGCAAGGCTTCTATCCTCCCTACAACCGGCCAGTGGGTGGCACATGCGAGCAACGTTCAAGACAGGGGAGGGGAGAATTGGCACGGCAAAATTGGGATGGGAGAAAAATAGAATAAAAAAAAGGAGAAAAAGTTATAAAAAAGTATAATAAAATAATAATAAAAAATTATAATAAAAAAGTTATGTGGGCGGTTAGGTGGCCGAGCGGAGATTGCGTTCGTCACCAACCCCGGAGCTGTGAGCTGGATTCGCCTGTTCGAGTCCAGCTCACAGCTCCGGGGTTGTCACCAGCTTGGCTGGCCGTCTGCACTAATACAATTGGCAGTATTAGAGGGTGGGAGAAGCTGGCGGGGTGGGTCCGGGTCGTTGTAAACAGCGACTCCTACAGTTCGGTCGGGGCGCCTGCTCAGCGCGGATAGGACTTGAGGGGGATAGTGTGGTCCTCCCACACGCTACGCCCTCTCGATGAGAATCCGCGCTGCCAGGCGAAAAGAAGCGGTGATTGGCTGGACGTGTGTCGGAGGAAGCACGTGGTAGCCTCCACTCTCCCAGATGATCTGACTGTGGGGGGTAAGTGCGCAGCGACCAGGAAGGGACTGGGAATTGGCATACGACTAACATTGGGATGGGAGAAAATCGGAGGAAAATAGAGGGGGAAAAAGACCAATAAAAAAAAAATAATAATAAAAAAGTTATAAAAAATAAAAAGAGAGAAGAGCGCCCCCTTAACTAAACCCCTGGTGTCTCTGCAGGACGGGCTGTGTACGAGCGACCAAGAGGTGGCCAAATGTAAGCACCACAAGAAGCACTACGAGGACAAGCGGAAGGCCCACCTCAGCAGCATCCAGACGCTCATCACCAGCCTGCACAGCAAACAGGAAGAGCTCACGGTACGCTCGCCAGCCGCGTTATTTTTAAACCTAGCCTCATTTTGCGGAGACGCTCTCTGATTGGCCGACGCCTGTTTCTACACTGGTTAAGAGCTTAGGCACTCTTTCGAAGTTGGTTAAGGTTAGAGTTTGTCTTAGAGCAGGGCGATAGAACACCAGCCCTGATTCCAAACTCTAACCTTAACCAACTTCGAAAGAGTCGCCTAAGCTTAACCGGTGATAAACTAGGCGTTAGGTAGTTTGCTGCTGTTAGACCCGGAAATGGGCAAAGACACAGCTCGTCACGCGATTGGGCAAACATGTCAGTGGCCAATCGGAGAGCGTCTCCGCAAAATGCGGCTAGGTTTAAAGATAACGCTCGCCAGCCACGTCCTGTCACGTCCTGTCACGTCCTGTCACGTCCTGTCACGTCACGTCCTGTCACGTCCTGTCACGTCACGTCCTGTCACGTCCTGTCACGTCACGTCCTGTCACGTCCTGTCACGTCCTGTCACGTCCTGTCACGTCACGTCCTGTCACGTCCTGTCACGTCACGTCCTGTCACGTCCTGTCACGTCCTGTCACGTCCTGTCACGTCACGTCACGTCACGTCACGCGGCTGCAGAGTACGGGGATGATTATTGTTCCTGTTGTCACTGGACTTATGAAACTTAAAGATATAGTCGAGTCACAGATGTTATTAGTTTGTACAGATGTTATTTGTTATGTACAGATGTTATTCGTTATGTACAGATCGTATTGGTTATGTACAGATGTTATTCGTTATGTACAGATGTTATTAGTTATGTAGATATTATTATTTATTAGTTATGTACAGATATTTAACAATCACAGATATTTAACAATGTACAGATGTTATTCGTTATGTACAGATGTTATTCGTTATGTACAGATGTTATTAGTTATGTACAGATGTTATTCGTTATGTACAGATGTTATTAGTTATGTACAGATGTTATTAGTTATGTACAGATATTATTACCGGTAGTTGTGTTCAGTATTGACAGAAAGCTTGCAGAAGTGGTTTGTTTTTAGCTCCGAGGATGATAACCATAGAAGGAAATGTAATTTAATAAGCATCAGTATGTAGGACGACTTTAAAGCAGATGTGTCTTTCAGTATGTGGTGTAAGACTGTGGAATTCTCCACAGAATGATTTAAAGAGTTGTACAAATATCTTTCAGAAAGAACAATTGGACTTTATAAAGTTGAGGGGTAACAGATTTCCGTATTCCTTTATTTTATTTATTTTTTGTACATTTTGATTGTTAAATATGTGTAATTGACAGACCATCTAATCCTATAGTTTATTGTTTTGAGTCGGGGGCTAAATAATATCTTCTCCCTGCTCCTTTTCACTCACGGAATGTGCAAATTGAGAGGTGGAAAAAATTACAAGAATGTGTGGGGAAAAGAATTGTTCTTGGGCCGTTGAAGACGTTGGTCTGTCTGAAATGTCTCTCTCTGGGTGACGTCAGACGACCATCGCCAAGGCCACGGAGGTCTGTCCGGAGAGGGTGGAGGTGTCTCGCACGGCCAAGACTCTGGACAGCGAGATCAGCCGTCTGAAGGCCAAGATCTCTAGCCAGCACGAGCAGCAAGGGGACCCCGAGGAGATCACCAGGTATGTGACCTTTGACCCGTCAATGTCTGGGGAAGCTATGGATTATGACCAAATGCTCGTAACTCTGGGCCCAAAGGCCTCTGTGTCCCGGAGGACTGAGGATCTAATTGAATCACTTTCAGGTCTAGTCAAGATAGTAGTTTAAACAAGATATAGAATATTCTGGAGAATAGGACACGCATATGTCTCACCGTGCGCCCACGGTCTGATGCCCGGTGGGTCTGGACAGGGTGTGATCATTTGGAAGGTAGGGATGTGCATCTCCATCACTGAGGCCGATGCGATGCGCACCTCGATACGGTGCCAACGATACGATACATTAACGATACATTTGAAGCACCGGGCGATGCGATACGATTCACCCCTGTGTTCGATACGATACGATTTGATACGATTTGATTCAACATAATCCGATTCGGGGCGATACGATGCGATTCAACACGATGCAAAATAATTTACAAGATACAATTTTATGGTATGACAGAGGATTTGGTTGTATTCCTTATACAGCTTATATTATTATTAAAAATCTAAATCTACTGTAAGACAATTTATATAAAAACTATTGGATGCCTAAGACTTTTGCACAGTACTGTGTTTTCTATCCACTTTAGCTAAAAACACACACACACAATGTATATATACACACTACTGTGAGACAATAGAGAGAGAGAGAGAGAGAGAGAGAGAGAGAGAGAGAGAGAGAGAGAGAGATGTTTGTTGATAACTGTGACGCGGCTCTTGCCTTCTGTAGTAGCGAAGCAACGATAGTATCTGCTGTGTGCAGTGCACTCACTGCTGACAGAAGTGGATGAGAGGAAATTATATGAATGAATTGGTTTTGACCGATGCAAAGACGCTACAACAAGACGCATCGCGAGTTCAACTTGAATTCTAGCCGATGCGCACTTATTCCACCGGTGCACTCGCCGCATCGTGAAAGTTTATGCCGGTGCACCGATGCGAATCGGTCAATCTTAACATCAGTATTGAACGGTGGTTTTAGAGGAAGAACCCTGTTTATTTTTGGTGACCCCATTTCAAACCGTAGTTAAACTTGAAAGGCAACTGAGGTTTCCATCATTTACAGCCACGTCGTTGAGTGTACTGTACACTACATACAGAGTTAGCATGTCAAATCACACCGAATATTTGATTTGAAATCTTTATTTCGAACATGCAATGAATACAAACAAACAATAACAAAAGCAAAACACAACTCAATCTACATGTTCGAAAAGAAGTAGGAAGAAGTATACACATATTTAATCCTACCCCTTTTCCACTACTCAAATGAGTGTACTATTTTAAAACATAAAAAAAATATATATATATATATATATATATATATATATATATATATGCAAAAAAAACTAAAAAACTATGTAAAACATGAAAGAAATAAAAAAAAAAAATTAAACACCCGTAAATATCAAGTCCCTTCCTCATCCCTGTACCTCGTGAACATAATTTCCTTATATATATATATAATATAAATGTTTTATAATATAAAATCATAACAATAAGAATAGGATAACAAATCAATTAAAACATGTACAACTTGATTGACAAATGTTGGTTTTAAACTCTGCAACAGAGGGGAGAATCTCAAGCTTTAAGGACTGTTGGAGTTCATTCCATGAGCTAGAGGGGCATAAAATAGCAAAATGCAGATTCACCCTGTTCAGAGCAAACTCTGGGGACCTTAAGGACCAGCCGGGCACTAGAACGGGTTCCAAAATTCCATTCCAATAATGATGCAGTTATAAGGAGGTTGTTTACCAATAAGGGCCTTTTAGAAATGAACAAATACCAGTGTTTGTTGCGCCTCCAACAGCGAGGACCAACCAACCTTCTCATAAAGGACACAGTGAGTGTTGTATCTGTCATTAGTGATGAATCTGAGGGCAGAGTGATGGACAGAGTTCAAGGATTTAAGGGTTGAGGCCGCAGCATGCCTATAAATCACCATAGTCCAGGGCCCTCATTTATCAATAATGCGTAGAAAGTGTTCTATCTTTGTTCTTACGCACGGAATTTAGAATGCCTCTACGCACAGAAAAATCAGGATTTTTATCAACCGTGCGTACACGGGTCCTACGCACACTCTGTGTTGATAAATACCATTGTTCTTACCGTCTATGCTCGTGCATGATTATCCATATATGGTAATGAAACACCCCCATGGGATGTGAAATAATGGACTAAGCCGAGCGAACTATGAGAAACTTCACTGAGAGCGCGATTGATCACGGAGGTCTAACCAACAAATTGAACGTATACACAGCATTTCCCATTGTGAACAATCTTATTTGGAAACATGACACACAGAATAATAGTATTTAGCATTTTATTTTAAACAATATTTAATCGTATGATTATAGATATTTTTTGAGAATAAATAAATCCAATGAAGTTGCCAAGTTCACAGACAACTCCGCTGAGGAGGAGGAGGGAGCGTGTAGACTATCTTCTGTGCCAAGGATGTTGACTGACCCAGTCCTGCTACAGAACCAGCACATTGACAGAAATAAATGACAAGCTGACCCGACATTAAGCACTGTAATGACTGAAATTAAATCAATTTCAGCAGGCCAACTCTGCGCTCTATGTCTATTGTGCGCTCGTCGTGAGCCTGTGGTTTTGGTCAGAGTCATTATGGCTTGGATAACCCTGATCTGCATTTAAGTGATGTTTTAATTATAGATACCCAGTAATAACATTACAATTGAATTAAATACAATTAGGCCTGAATGAGTCTTGTTCCTCCCGGCCACCGGCAACGACATAATCAACCAAGATGCGCATCGCAGATTATCTGTACATTGACCGAGTGGAATCCCGTTCACATAACTGGATTTGTTTATTGATGGAGCTTTGAAAGCTACATGGGTACAGTCTATTGCTCCGATGATGTTGGGTAACCTGGCTTAAAATTCTCTCTTGGCCTCCTGTTATTGATATATGGATTTTGTATGTAGTTGGGGATTGGGGAAATTACGACATCCAACACTGCGTTTTGCTCCTGCACGCTCCAATTTGGGTCCCAAATTGCGGTACAAATCAAGGAGAATGTGTCTCGGGTAGCGGACTCTACTTAATATTATTATGTTCTCTCTCTGCAAATAGACTGCCCTATATCTCTGAAAACATCTGAGCGCACACCGCGAGAAGTATTCCTATAATAACGCTATGAACCAGGCTGAATTCATTCGGAAATACCTATTCCAAATGCTATTTATAGGGTTTGACAATAATTACACTAATGTCGCTATTTTACAATTAACTATAATGAATTTCGGGTCATACAGAACACGTCAGTGTTGAACGTTTCACTATAATGCATGAAACTGATGAAAGCATATTCCGTCCGTCTGCAGTCTTCATATTCTACCGCTGGGCGCAATGTACGCACGGTCTGAGCTGTGCATAGATATACGCACAATCTCAAGCACACGTTCACACTTTGCTTAGAAATGATCGTACGCACGGTTTATGCACATATCTGTGCGTACGCACCATTGATAAATGAGGGCCCAGGACTGATGAGAAAACTGCTTTGACAACTCTCTTCCTACTAATCAAAGGGAAGCTGACCTTTCTTCGGTGAGCGAAAAGGAGCAGGGAGAAGAGAACAAATGTCTGTCGCTACCATTAGGCCAAACTTAAAATTTTCAAATGAGTGTAAAAAAGAATTTAAAAAAAAACATCAAAAATCTGCGCTTCTTCTCTGAATTCAAAAAGGCGATTTAATACTCTCCCTCGAGATTGCCACCTCACTTCAGTGTGGTATAGCAGCTGGTTATGCCCAGAGCCCATTTCATCGCGGCCAACCGGCACCGCTTCTGACAACTTAACCTATCCATTGTGAGTCCAGGTTACACACAAAAGACCAGACGCGGCCTCCGTGATTATAAATGCGCAGGATGTAGTGAGACGTGTATTGGAATACTGCGTCGGCCTCCGTTGACGAAGGGGCGAGACGTGGCAACACAAGCTGCCAGGTGGAGAACTATCCCAGTTGGGCTTGTTGGTTTTTCTCTTGATTTTTTGTTGTTGTTGCCAATGACCCCCACTGTCACCTACCCACGACCCCACTTTGGGTCGCAACCCGTAGTTTGAGAACCGCCGAATTAGGGGTCAAGTGTCTCGCTCAACAAGGACACTTCGACGCGCTGGGAGGCGCGCGGGAACCTCCCGGATTATCGGACGACTGCGCTACCTCCCGGGGGGCGAGCCGCTGTCTCCTATATCTTACCCTGCCTACTCTCTCCCTCTGTTCCCCGACTGACCAGGCAGTATCTTACCCTGCCTACTCTCTCTGTCTGTTCCCCGACTGACCAGGCAGTATCTTACCCTGCCTACTCTCTCCGTCTGCTCCCCGACGGACCAGGCAGTATCTTACCCTGCCTACTCTCTCCGTCTGTTCCCCGACTGACCAGGCAGTATCTTACCCTGCCTACTCTCTCTGTCTGCTCCCCTACGGACCAGGCAGTATCTTACCCTGCCTACTCTCTCCGTCTGTTCCCCGACTGACCAGGCAGTATCTTACCCTGCCTACTCTCTCCGTCTGCTCCCCGACTGACCAGGCAGTATCTTACCCTGCCTACTCTCTCCGTCTGCTCCCCGACTGACCAGGCAGTATCTTACCCTGCCTACTCTCTCCGTCTGCTCCCCGACTGACCAGGCAGTACCACGAAGCCATGGAGAGCTATAAGGAAGTGTTCCAGCACCGGAGGAGTCTCTTGAAGTTCATCACGAGCCTGGAGATCATCTTGGAGGACAGACAAAGGGCCTATAATGACCTCCGGAAGTAAGTGGAGGAGAGAGAGACACAGGGCCTATAATGAGCTCAGTAAGTGGAGGAGAGAGAGACACAGGGCCTATAATGAGCTCAGTAAGTGGAGGAGAGAGAGAGACACAGGGCCTATAATGAGCTCAGTAAGTGGAGGAGAGAGAGACACAGGGCCTATAATGAGCTCAGTAAGTGGAGGAGAGAGAGACACAGGGCCTATAATGAGCTCAGTAAGTGGAGGAGAGAGAGACACAGGGCCTATAATGAGCTCAGTAAGTGGAGGAGAGAGAGACACAGGGCCTATAATGAGCTCAGTAAGTGGAGGAGAGAGAGACACAGGGCCTATAATGAGCTCAGTAAGTGGAGGAGAGAGAGACACAGGGCCTATAATGAGCTCAGTAAGTGGAGAGAGAGAGACACGGGGCCTATAATGAGCTCAGTAAGTGGAGAGAGAGAGACACAGGGCCTATAATGAGCTCAGTAAGTGGAGGAGAGAGAGACACAGGGCCTATAATGAGCTCAGTAAGTGGAGAGAGAGAGACACAGGGCCTATAATGAGCTCAGTAAGTGGAGGAGAGAGAGACACAGGGCCTATAATGAGCTCAGTAAGTGGAGGAGAGAGAGACACAGGGCCTATAATGAGCTCAGTAAGTGGAGAGAGAGAGACACAGGGCCTATAATGAGCTCAGTAAGTGGAGGAGAGAGAGACACAGGGCCTATAATGAGCTCAGTAAGTGGAGGAGAGAGAGACACAGGGCCTATAATGAGCTCAGTAAGTGGAGAGAGAGAGAGACACAGGGCCTATAATGAGCTCAGTAAGTGGAGGAGAGAGAGACACAGGGCCTATAATGAGCTCAGTAAGTGGAGGAGAGAGAGAGACACAGGGCCTATAATGAGCTCAGTAAGTGGAGGAGAGAGAGACACAGGGCCTATAATGAGCTCAGTAAGTGGAGGAGAGAGAGACACAGGGCCTATAATGAGCTCAGTAAGTGGAGGAGAGAGAGACACAGGGCCTATAATGAGCTCAGTAAGTGGAGGAGAGAGAGACACAGGGACTATAATGAGCTCAGTAAGTGGAGGAGAGAGAGACACAGGGCCTATAATGAGCTCAGTGAGTGGAGGAGAGAGAGACACAGGGCCTATAATGAGCTCAGTAAGTGGAGGAGAGAGAGACACAGGGCCTATAATGAGCTCAGTAAGTGGAGGAGAGAGAGACACAGGGCCTATAATGAGCTCAGTAAGTGGAGGAGAGAGAGAGACACAGGGCCTATAATGAGCTCAGTAAGTGGAGAGAGAGAGACACAGGGCTTATAATGAGCTCAGTAAGTGGAGGAGAGAGAGAGACACAGGGCCTATAATGAGCTCAGTAAGTGGAGGAGAGAGACACAGGGCCTATAATGAGCTCAGTAAGTGGAGGAGAGAGAGACACAGGGCCTATAATGAGCTCAGTAAGTGGAGGAGAGAGACACAGGGCCTATAATGAGCTCAGTAAGTGGAGAGAGAGAGACACAGGGCCTATAATGAGCTCAGTAAGTGGAGGAGAGAGAGAGACACAGGGCCTATAATGAGCTCAGTAAGTGGAGAGAGAGAGAGACACAGGGCCTATAATGAGCTCAGTAAGTGGAGGAGAGAGACACACAGGGCCTATAATGAGCTCAGTAAGTGGAGAGAGAGAGAGACACAGGGCCTATAATGAGCTCAGTAAGTGGAGGAGAGAGAGACACAGGGCCTATAATGAGCTCAGTAAGTGGAGGAGAGAGAGACACAGGGCCTATAATGAGCTCAATAATAATAATACAATTATTATTATTATTATTATTATAAAATAATAATGGGGTAAGTGGTGGTCCACGCGTCAGTGCCTTGAACACCAGTGTTTCCCACACATACGTACATACGGTAGATGTATTTGTGGCGGGCAGCCAACCACAATATCTAACCACAAATACATCTGTTATACTCAAACAGTGATACGTTTATTTTTCTCATATTTCTATAGTCAATTATACCATTCAGTATTATATTTAACTCTAAGTGGTCTTAAAAAGGTCTTAAAAATGTTAAATGTAACTTGTTGAAACCTGCAGATACCCTGTTAAAGCATCCAATGAACTGCATGGTTGTCCTTCCCTACTCTAGTCAAACCTCTCCCTCCCCCTCTCTCTCCCTTCCTCACCCTCTCTCTCTCCCTCTCTCTCCTCCTCTCTCTCCCTCTTTCTCTCACTCTCCCTTCCTCACCTCTTTTTCTCCCTCGTTCTTTCTCTCTCTCCCTCACCCTCTCTCCCTTACCCCTCTCTCCCTCCCTCACTCTCTCTCTCCCTCACCCCTCTCTCCCCTCTCCCACCCTTTCTCTCTCCCCTCTCCCACCCTTTCTCTCTCCCCTCTCTCACCCTTTCTCTCTCTCCCTCTCCCCCTTCTCTCCCCCCTTTCTCTTTCTCTCCCTCCCTCTCACTCTCTCCCCCTTCCCCATCTCCCATCTCTCTCCCCCCTCTCTCTCTCACCCTCTCTCCCCCCCTCTCTCTCTCTAGGTTTCTGTCTGTCCGTTGCAAGTACTATTTTGACAACATGTTGGCTCAGAGAGGCTTCTCAGGGAGCATGATCTTCGACCACAAGCAGGAAGCGCTCTCCATCACCGTAAGGACTCCTCCCGACTGGACCGCAGCGTGATTTAAAACAAGCACACCTGTTGAACAGGCTTCAACCCTCCCTAGACCGGGAAGTGGGGGCAGATGCGCGCAACGACCAGGAAGGGGGGGGGCGGGGGAATTGGCATAATGACTAAATTGGGATGGCAGAAAAATACAGAAAAAAGGAGGAGAAAAAGTAGATAAAAAAAAAATCTGAAATACCCATAAATGTTTAGAAAAGTTATGGACATTTTAAATCGTCTTGATATATTGAGCTTTAAACTTGAAATAACAGCCCTGATGTCTGCCGTAGTTAAATATAAAACCACCAAACATTTACATTAGTGATGCACCGATGTATCACTCCCGTCCAGATCCTGTTGATTTAGTTGTCATAGTTCCCACTCCCTTCTGCTCCCGTTGACTTTTACTCCCGGTCCTGCCTTCTGCCCAATCACGGGATTCAAAGTGAAATTGACTCCCATCCCGTGGGAATCCCGAAAAGATGTCATCCTCTACTGTGAAGCTCATGGAAAGAATGACTTCACAATTTCTTGTGGAAAGATAATGCTAACCCTGTTCATTATTGACTATTTGGTGATTTGGAGGAGAGAAAGAGAGGGCTCAGCCTGTCGTTCACCTAGGGCGTGTAACTTCAATCTGTACCAGAATGCTTCACATCTATGACACTGTGTCCCTGTTCCAAGTGGTCTAAATCTCTAATCATGGTCTAAAGCCCACCTCCAATCATTAATCAAGTTAAAAAGCCTGAAAAGAGGAAATACAAATAATTATTGTCAAGAGTTCACCATTCTGTCTCTTCCTCACCCTCCTTTACCTTCTCTATCACCCTCCCTCTCTCTCTCCCTCACCCACTTTCGGCCTCTCCCGTCCTCCCTCACCCTGTCTTCTCTTCCTCTCTTCTCTTGCTCTCTCTCACCCTCTCTTGCTCTCACCCACTCTTCTTGCTCTCCATCTCTCCCTCACCCTCTTTCTTCTCTTGCTCTCACCCTCTCACTCTGTCTCTCCCTCACCCTCTGTCTCTCTCTCTCTCCCTCACTCTCTCCCTCACGCTCTCTCCCTCTCCCTCACTCTCTCTCCCTCACCCTCTCTCTCTCCCTCACCCTCTGTATCTCTCTCCCTCACTCTGCCTCACGCTCTCTCTCCCTCACTCTCTCTCTCCCTCACCATCTCTCCCTCCCTCACCCTCTCTCCCTCACTCTCCCTCCCTCACCCTATCCCTCCCTCACCTCTCCCCCTCTCCCTCCCTCTCTCTCTCTCTCCCTCGTTCTTTCTCTCTCTCTCTCTCTCTCTCTCTCCCTCACTCACTCTCTTTCTCCCTCACTCTCCCTCACTCTCCCTCACCTCTCACCTCACCCCTCTTTCTCTCCCTCTCTCTCTCTCTCCCTCTCCCTCTCTCTCCCCCTCACCCAGGTGCAGCCAGGTCAAGGGGACAAGGCTGGCCTGAGTGACATGCGCTCCCTGTCAGGTGGAGAGCGTTCCTTCTCCACCGTCTGCTTCGTCCTCTCTCTCTGGGCCATCGCTGAGGCTCCTTTCCGCTGCCTGGACGAGTTCGACGTCTACATGGTAACATGTCTGGTGCCTTACAGTCAGGGCTGCCGTGGTTACCTTACAGTCGGGGCTGCCGTGGTTACCTTACAGTCAGGGCTGCCGTGGTTACCTTACAGTCAGGGCTGCTGTGGTTACCTTACAGTCAGGGTGGTTACCTTACAGTCAGGGCTGGTTACCTTACAGTCGGGGCTGCCGTGGTTACCTTACAGTCAGGGCTGCCGTGGTTACCTTACAGTCAGGGCTGCCGTGGTTACCTTACAGTCAGGGCTGGTTACCTTACAGTCAGGGTTACCATGGTTACCTTACAGTCAGGGCTGCCGTGGTTACCTTACAGTCAGGGCTGCCGTGGTTACCTTACAGTCAGGGCTGCCGTGGTTACCTTACAGTCAGGGCTGGTTACCTTACAGTCAGGGCTGCTGTGGTTACCTTACAGTCAGGGCTGGTGTGGTTACCTTACAGTCAGGGCTGGTTACCTTACAGTAGGGGCTGCCGTGGTTACCTTACAGTCAGGGCTGGTGTGGTTACCTTACAGTCAGGGCTGGTTACCTTACAGTCAGGGCTGCCGTGGTTACCTTACAGTCAGGGCTGGTTACCTTACAGTAGGGGCTGCCGTGGTTACCTTACAGTCAGGGCTGGTGTGGTTACCTTACAGTCAGGGCTGGTTACCTTACAGTCAGGGCTGCTGTGGTTACCTTACAGTCAGGGCTGGTTACCTTACAGTCAGGGCTGCCGTGGTTACCTTACAGTCAGGGCTGGTTACCTTACAGTCAGGGCTGCCGTGGTTACCTTACAGTCAGGGCTGCCGTGGTTACCTTACAGTCAGGGCTGCCGTGGTTACCTTACAGTCAGGGCTGCCGTGGTTACCTTACAGTCAGGGCTGCTGTGGTTACCTTACAGTCAGGGCTGGTTACCTTACAGTCAGGGCTGCTGTGGTTACCTTACAGTCAGGGCTGGTTACCTTACAGTCAGGGCTGGTTACCTTACAGTCAGGGCTGGTTACCTTACAGTCAGGGCTGGTTACCTTACAGTCAGGGCTGCTGTGGTTACCTTACAGTCAGGGCTGCTGTGGTTACCTTACAGTCAGGGCTGGTTACCTTACAGTCAGGGCTGCCGTGGTTACCTTACAGTCAGGGCTGCCGTGGTTACCTTACAGTCAGGGCTGCTGTGGTTACCTTACAGTCAGGGCTGCCGTGGTTACCTTACAGTCAGGGCTGCCGTGGTTACCTTACAGTCAGGGCTGCCGTGGTTACCTTACAGTCAGGGCTGCCGTGGTTACCTTACAGTCAGGGCTGCCGTGGTTACCTTACAGTCAGGGCTGCCGTGGTTACCTTACAGTCAGGGCTGCCGTGGTTACCTTACAGTCAGGGCTGCCGTGGTTACCTTACAGTCAGGGCTGCCGTGGTTACCTTACAGTCAGGGCTGCCTTGGTTACCTTACAGTCAGGGCTGCCTTGGTTACCTTACAGTCAGGGCTGGTTACCTTACAGTCAGGGCTGCCGTGGTTACCTTACAGTCAGGGCTGGTTACCTTACAGTCAGGGCTGGTTACCTTACAGTCAGGGCTGGTGTGGTTACCTTACAGTCAGGGCTGCCGTGGTTACCTTACAGTCAGGGCTGCTGTGGTTACCTTACAGTCAGGGCTGCCGTGGTTACCTTACAGTCAGGGCTGCCGTGGTTACCTTACAGTCAGGGCTGCCGTGGTTACCTTACAGTCAGGGCTGCCGTGGTTACCTTACAGTCAGGGCTGCCGTGGTTACCTTACAGTCAGGGCTGCCGTGGTTACCTTACAGTCAGGGCTGCCGTGGTTACCTTACAGTCAGGGCTGCCGTGGTTACCTTACAGTCAGGGCTGCCGTGGTTACCTTACAGTCAGGGCTGCCTTGGTTACCTTACAGTCAGGGCTGCCTTGGTTACCTTACAGTCAGGGCTGGTTACCTTACAGTCAGGGCTGCCGTGGTTACCTTACAGTCAGGGCTGGTTACCTTACAGTCAGGGCTGGTTACCTTACAGTCAGGGCTGGTGTGGTTACCTTACAGTCAGGGCTGGTTACCTTACAGTAGGGGCTGCCGTGGTTACCTTACAGTCAGGGCTGCCATGGTTACCTTACAGTCAGGGCTGCTGTGGTTACCTTAGTCAGGGCTGGTGTGGTTACCTTAGTCAGGGCTGCTGTGGTTACCTTAGTCAGGGCTGGTGTGGTTACCTTACAGTCAGGGCTGGTTACCTTACAGTCAGGGCTGGTGTGGTTACCTTACAGTCAGGGCTGGTTACCTTACAGTAGGGGCTGCCGTGGTTACCTTACAGTCAGGGCTGCCGTGGTTACCTTACAGTCAGGGCTGGTTACCTTACAGTCAGGGCTGGTTACCTTACAGTCAGGGCTGCCGTGGTTACCTTACAGTCAGGGCTGCCGTGGTTACCTTACAGTCAGGGCTGCCGTGGTTACCTTACAGTCAGGGCTGCCGTGGTTACCTTACAGTCAGGGCTGCCGTGGTTACCTTACAGTCAGGGCTGCCGTGGTTACCTTACAGTCAGGGCTGCCTTGGTTACCTTACAGTCAGGGCTGCCTTGGTTACCTTACAGTCAGGGCTGGTTACCTTACAGTCAGGGCTGCCGTGGTTACCTTACAGTCAGGGCTGGTTACCTTACAGTCAGGGCTGGTTACCTTACAGTCAGGGCTGGTGTGGTTACCTTACAGTCAGGGCTGGTTACCTTACAGTAGGGGCTGCCGTGGTTACCTTACAGTCAGGGCTGCCATGGTTACCTTACAGTCAGGGCTGCTGTGGTTACCTTAGTCAGGGCTGGTGTGGTTACCTTAGTCAGGGCTGCTGTGGTTACCTTAGTCAGGGCTGGTGTGGTTACCTTACAGTCAGGGCTGGTTACCTTACAGTCAGGGCTGGTGTGGTTACCTTACAGTCAGGGCTGGTTACCTTACAGTAGGGGCTGCCGTGGTTACCTTACAGTCAGGGCTGCCGTGGTTACCTTACAGTCAGGGCTGGTTACCTTACAGTCAGGGCTGGTTACCTTACAGTCAGGGCTGCCGTGGTTACCTTACAGTCAGGGCTGCCGTGGTTACCTTACAGTCAGGGCTGGTTACCTTACAGTCAGGGCTGGTTACCTTACAGTCAGGGCTGGTTACCTTACAGTCAGGGCTGGTTACCTTACAGTCAGGGCTGGTTACCTTACAGTCAGGGCTGGTTACCTTACAGTCAGGGCTGCCGTGGTTACCTTACAGTCAGGGCTGGTTACCTTACAGTCAGGGCTGGTTACCTTACAGTCAGGGCTGGTTACCTTACAGTCAGGGCTGGTTACCTTACAGTCGGGGCTGCTGTGGTTACCTTACAGTCAGGGCTGCCGTGGTTACCTTACAGTCAGGGCTGGTTACCTTACAGTCGGGGCTGCCGTGGTTACCTTACAGTCAGGGCTGGTTACCTTACAGTCGGGGCTGCCGTGGTTACCTTACAGTCGGGGCTGGTTACCTTACAGTCGGGGCTGCCGTGGTTACCTTACAGTCAGGGCTGGTTACCTTACAGTCAGGGCTGGTTACCTTACAGTCAGGGCTGGTTACCTTACAGTCAGGGCTGCCGTGGTTACCTTACAGTCGGGGCTGGTTACCTTACAGTCAGGGCTGCCGTGGTTACCTTACAGTCAGGGCTGGTTACCTTACAGTCAGGGCTGCCGTGGTTACCTTACAGTCAGGGCTGGTTACCTTACAGTCAGGGCTGCCGTGGTTACCTTACAGTCAGGGCTGGTTACCTTACAGTCAGGGCTGCCGTGGTTACCTTACAGTCAGGGCTGCCGTGGTTACCTTACAGTCAGGGCTGCCGTGGTTACCTTACAGTCAGGGCTGCCGTGGTTACCTTACAGTCAGGGCTGGTTACCTTACAGTCAGGGCTGGTTACCTTACAGTCAGGGCTGCCGTGGTTACCTTACAGTCAGGGCTGGTTACCTTACAGTCAGGGCTGCTGCTGTTACCTTACAGTCAGGGCTGGTTACCTTACAGTCAGGGCTGCCGTGGTTACCTTACAGTCAGGGCTGCTGCTGTTACCTTACAGTCAGGGCTGGTTACCTTACAGTCAGGGCTGCTGCTGTTACCTTACAGTCAGGGCTGCCGTGGTTACCTTACAGTCAGGGTTACCGTGGTTACCTTACAGTCAGGGTTACCGTGGTTACCTTACAGTCAGGGCTGCCGTGGTTACCTTACAGTCAGGGCTGCCGTGGTTACCTTACAGTCAGGGCTGCCGTGGTTACCTTACAGTCAGGGTTACCGTGGTTACCTTACAGTCAGGGCTGCCGTGGTTACCTTACAGTCAGGGCTGCCGTGGTTACCTTACAGTCAGGGCTGCCGCTGTTACCTTACAGTCAGGGCTGCCGCTGTTACCTTACAGTCAGGGCTGCCGTGGTTACCTTAGTCAGGGCTGGTTACCTTACAGTCAGGGCTGCCATGGTTACCTTACAGTCAGGGCTGGTGTGGTTACCTTACAGTCAGGGTTACCGTGGTTACCTTACAGTCAGGGCTGGTTACCTTACAGTCAGGGCTGGTTACCTTACAGTCAGGGCTGGTTACCTTACAGTCAGGGCTGGTTACCTTACAGTCAGGGCTGCCGTGGTTACCTTACAGTCGGGGCTGCTGTGGTTACCTTACAGTCAGGGCTGCCGTGGTTACCTTACAGTCAGGGCTGCCGTGGTTACCTTACAGTCAGGGCTGGTTACCTTACAGTCGGGGCTGCCGTGGTTACCTTACAGTCAGGGCTGGTTACCTTACAGTCAGGGCTGCCGTGGTTACCTTACAGTCGGGGCTGGTTACCTTACAGTCAGGGCTGGTTACCTTACAGTCAGGGCTGCCGTGGTTACCTTACAGTCAGGGCTGCCGTGGTTACCTTACAGTCAGGGCTGCCGTGGTTACCTTACAGTCAGGGCTGCCGTGGTTACCTTACAGTCAGGGCTGGTTACCTTACAGTCAGGGCTGGTTACCTTACAGTCAGGGCTGCCGTGGTTACCTTACAGTCAGGGCTGCCGTGGTTACCTTACAGTCAGGGCTGCCGTGGTTACCTTACAGTCAGGGCTGCTGTGGTTACCTTACAGTCAGGGCTGGTTACCTTACAGTCAGGGCTGGTTACCTTACAGTCAGGGCTGCCGTGGTTACCTTACAGTCAGGGCTGCCGTGGTTACCTTACAGTCAGGGCTGGTTACCTTACAGTCAGGGCTGCTGCTGTTACCTTACAGTCAGGGCTGCTGCTGTTACCTTACAGTCAGGGCTGCCGTGGTTACCTTACAGTCAGGGTTACCGTGGTTACCTTACAGTCAGGGCTGCCGTGGTTACCTTACAGTCAGGGCTGCTGTGGTTACCTTACAGTCAGGGCTGCCGTGGTTACCTTACAGTCAGGGCTGCCATGGTTACCTTACAGTCAGGGCTGCCGCTGTTACCTTACAGTCAGGGCTGCCGCTGTTACCTTACAGTCAGGGCTGCCGTGGTTACCTTACAGTCAGGGCTGCCATGGTTACCTTACAGTCAGGGCTGGTGTGGTTACCTTACAGTCAGGGCTGGTTACCTTACAGTCAGGGCTGCCGTGGTTACCTTACAGTCAGGGCTGGTGTGGTTACCTTACAGTCAGGGCTGGTTACCTTACAGTAGGGGCTGCCGTGGTTACCTTACAGTCAGGGCTGCCGTGGTTACCTTACAGTCAGGGCTGCCGTGGTTACCTTACAGTCAGGGTTACCGTGGTTACCTTACAGTCGGGGCTGGTTACCTTACAGTCAGGGCTGCCGTGGTTACCTTACAGTCAGGGCTGCCGTGGTTACCTTACAGTCAGGGCTGCCGTGGTTACCTTACAGTCAGGGTTACCGTGGTTACCTTACAGTCAGGGCTGGTTACCTTACAGTCAGGGCTGGTTACCTTACAGTCAGGGCTGGTTACCTTACAGTCAGGGCTGCCGTGGTTACCTTACAGTCGGGGCTGCCGTGGTTACCTTACAGTCAGGGCTGGTTACCTTACAGTCAGGGCTGGTTACCTTACAGTCAGGGCTGGTTACCTTACAGTCAGGGCTGGTTACCTTACAGTCAGGGCTGCCGTGGTTACCTTACAGTCGGGGCTGCTGTGGTTACCTTACAGTCAGGGCTGGTTACCTTACAGTCGGGGCTGCCGTGGTTACCTTACAGTCAGGGCTGCTGCTGTTACCTTACAGTCAGGGCTGCCGTTGTTACCTTACAGTCAGGGCTGCCGTGGTTACCTTACAGTCAGGGCTGCTGCTGTTACCTTACAGTCAGGGCTGCTGTGGTTACCTTACAGTCAGGGCTGGTTACCTTACAGTCAGGGCTGGTTACCTTACAGTCAGGGCTGGTTACCTTACAGTCAGTTACAGTCAGGGCTGGTTACCTTACAGTCAGGGCTGCCGTGGTTACCTTACAGTCAGGGCTGGTTACCTTACAGTCGGGGCTGCTGTGGTTACCTTACAGTCGGGGCTGGTTACCTTACAGTCAGGGCTGGTTACCTTACAGTCAGGGCTGCTGTGGTTACCTTACAGTCAGGGCTGCCGTGGTTACCTTACAGTCAGGGCTGCCGCTGTTACCTTACAGTCAGGGCTGCCGCTGTTACCTTACAGTCAGGGCTGCCGTGGTTACCTTACAGTCAGGGCTGGTTACCTTACAGTCAGGGCTGCCGTGGTTACCTTACAGTCAGGGCTGGTTACCTTACAGTCAGGGCTGCCGTGGTTACCTTACAGTCAGGGCTGGTTACCTTACAGTCAGGGCTGCCGTGGTTACCTTACAGTCAGGGCTGGTTACCTTACAGTCAGGGCTGCCGCGGTTACTTTACAGTCAGGGCTGCCGTGGTTACCTTACAGTCAGGGCTGCCGTGGTTACCTTACAGTCAGGGCTGGTTACCTTACAGTCAGGGCTGCCGTGGTTACCTTACAGTCGGGGCTGGTTACCTTACAGTCAGGGCTGGTTACCTTACAGTCAGGGCTGGTTACCTTACAGTCAGGGCTGCCGTGGTTACCTTACAGTCAGGGCTGGTTACCTTACAGTCAGGGCTGGTTACCTTACAGTCAGGGCTGGTTACCTTACAGTCAGGGCTGGTTACCTTACAGTCAGGGCTGGTTACCTTACAGTCAGGGCTGCCGTGGTTACCTTACAGTCAGGGCTGCCGTGGTTACCTTACAGTCAGGGCTGCCGTGGTTACCTTACAGTCAGGGCTGGTTACCTTACAGTCAGGGCTGCAGTGGTTACCTTACAGTCAGGGCTGCCGTGGTTACCTTACAGTCAGGGCTGGTTACCTTACAGTCAGGGCTGGTTACCTTACAGTCAGGGCTGCAGTGGTTACCTTACAGTCAGGGTTACCACGTAAAATATATCAATCGTCTGGAATCGGATCATCCAATGAATGAAAAGGGCAACAATGCCAATTAGGCCTGCCACGATAACAAATTTTGCTGGGCGATTAATTGCCCCCGAAAATATCGCGATAAGCGATATTATTGCGACCGGTTAGAGAATTTTTTTTTGAGAAATTTATTTCCCAAAACTTTTATTTTGAAGCCCACCGCTCCGTCTTTTCCGGTGTTTAGACTTTTATTTTGAAGCCCACCGACCGGACCGGAAGTATTGTTGTTATTATCCTAGCTTGCTGATGCTGCTCGTGGACTGGGGCCAGCTAACGTTAGCTTGCTGATGCTACTACTACTTCGACATGCTGCTAGTGGACTGGGGCCAGCTAACGTTAGCTTGCTGATGCTACTACTACTTCGACATGCTGCTAGTGGACTGGAGCCAGCTAACGTTAGCTTGCTGATGCTGCTGGTAGATCGACATGCTGCTAGTGGACTGGGGCCAGCTAACGTTAGCTTGCTGATGCTACTAGTAGATCGACATGAGCTAATGATAAAACAAATGTTGAGATTGTTGGTGAACAACTAACTTTAAGTTAGTTTTAACGTTAGCTACTAACGTTAAAACGCTAACGTTACACTACAAATAACGCTACTTGGTTAAAAGGAGCAACACTATTGAGAAATGTAGTTAAGCTATGTGGTGTTGCCCCACGGAGCTCATGTGCTGTGCTCTCTGCTCTGTAGTAAAGCCAGCGGCCCGCCTCCCAACACGGACAGTGACTGACAAGGGGCACTGGTTCCGCCTCATTAAAACAAACGCGCAAATAGCAATTAATCGCGCCCGTCAAAATCATTGCATTAATTTTAATTATCGCGGCAATTAATCGATTTATTGCTTATCGCGGCAGGCCTACAATCCTATTGGTAATGTCTTTGATAGCATTAGTTAGCATTAACTGTAATTACGGATGTTCGATATTGGCTTTTTTACCCATATACCGATATTGTCCAACTCTTAATGTCCGATACCGATATCAACCGATATATATATGCAGGGTTTCCCCCCCAAAAAACGTAATAATTTCAGGTAATTAACATTACATATCTCTTGTCGTGGAATTAACACAACATTATGCATACTTTTCACAATAAATAAAATCTGAATTTGTTCTTACTTGCTTGCCTGGGTAAATAAAGGTTAAAAAAGATTTTGAATGCCGATCATTTCCGATATTAAATTTGAATGCCAATATCGGTAGGCCGATAATATCGGACATCCCTAGCTGTGATGTTTCTTGGCTTACGTTCGCTCTAGTGTGTGATTGGTCGTCATTAGCGCCAGGAGGGTCAATGTCATCAGACCCAGGTGAAGACATCTTTGATGAGATCACTGTCCGTTCAGTCACAGGTTATTATTTATGGCGAAACGGCTCATGCGTGGTGTTGATCCCCCCCCACAGACACACACACACTGACCCCCCCCCCCCCCACTGTGTTACATGAACACACCCTTATTGGACTATATATTTATATACACTCTTCATACTTCACTGTTCATACTTTTTGCACATTACTGCTCAATTGCACAGCCCTGCTAAATATTCCATCCCACTGTATTGTTATTTGTGTTCTAATTAGTGTTGTATATACTTGACCACACCGTGCACAATTGTACAACCATGGCCTATTTTACAATTATATTCAATTATATTGTTCTTCTATTTTTAATTGAGCTTAAAAATTCCATTTAATTTTATTCTACCTTTTTTATTTCATTCCACCGTAATTGTCTGTCCGTTAACGTCGCGCCAAAAAACGACCAAATCTAGTTCCCTGTATGTGTTTAAACTACTTTCTGGTTGTGGTTGTGGTTGTTCCTCCACCAGGACATGGTGAACCGGCGCATCTCCATGGACATGATGTTGAAGGTGGCCGCTAGCCAGCGCTACAGACAATTCATCTTCCTCACCCCGCAGAGCATGAGGCAAAGTGCTCTCCATGTACTAGGGCTGCAACTAACCATTATGTTGGTAGTCGACTAATTTAACGATTATTTTTGTCACACCCTCCATCGCTGCTTCCTGTGGGCGCGGCTCCTTTTCCGGGCTCCGGTGCATGTTTTACCTCACATGCTCAGTTAACTTAGCATAACATGATCCCATAGCAAATTAAAATAATGACTCATGAAACATTTGAATTTGGAACCTTGGCTTTAATTCTATCTATATATTTTATTAAAAGAAATGCACACCCGAGCCAATAGAGGTCGGCAAAGAATCGTCCACATGTGGGCCCTTGGATGTTAAGGTCAATGTTTTTAAATATATTTTTTTGTGGCCAAGAGTAAAGACCATAACCCTATCAAAAACAGTAGTCAAAGTGTATATTTTCATTTTTACCGATGTTTTATACGATTTATCGGAAATACAAATTTATCGGAAAATGCTAATTATCGTAAAAACCGCAAGAAATTACTAAATCCAGATTCAACCCTGCCATTGGAAATATGAGCATTTTCCCTATCCATAGATGTATGATTTGGCCATAATAAGGTCAAGTTCAAGGTCAAATATGAATTTATAATTAAAGTCGATTATCATTCATTACTGTATCTACAAATCCTTCTGTTTAATCATCTTCCCGCGGTTCATTTGCTTAGATTTTTTGTACACATGATCTCAATAAGGTGGTGAATGAGCTCAGTGAGCATTTTCTCCTACCCGTATCAATTTTTGATCATCAAAATCATAAATCATAATTAATCATAATTAATTTATTCATTACAATTGAATAATTACTAGTAACAGACACAATATTTCTGACACTGGAAATACATACCCCCAGGTCCCTAGATGTTCCTAGATACCAAGAACATGCAAATTGACCTTGCAGAAGTGGAGCAATCTTCCATTTACTTAGGCATGTACCTTTAGGCGAAAACGGTCTACAGATTAACAGGTTAAGCAACTTGCTTAAATCAAAATGTATTTGAATAACATAAAATACAATACAACAATCAATCATAACAAAATAAATAAATTAAATAATACAAATTAAAGTGCAAGTGTTTAAATGTAAACAAAGAAAGAAAATAAGTAGCCGCATCTGCCCCCCAGCACCGCGGCTGATGGGGCTGTAACTTGGTCCAGGAGGGTGACTTGGAACAGCTGTAGGGGGAGAGGAGAGGAGGATGACGGATCAGACAGACTTCTAGGTCTTTTGTTTGCTGTCTGTGAGAGGAATGTGTGTGTGTATGTGTGAAACTTTATTTTAGATGATGTACTGCATAATGCCATTAACGTTAAACCATGGGAAATCTAGTTGGAACTTGGCTGGCTAGGCTACAGACGGCTCACGTTAGCACAGAGTGTCGTGTTTTTGCAGACTGACTAGCTAAGTAAGATTGTGACACACACTGCCACATTGAGTATATGTGTATATAAAAGCAGCAACGCTGTAAGCTTGGCGCTGTTGTTTAGCTAACGTTACGTTACATATAACATACCGCAGCCTCGGCATAACTGAAATGGCGTGCAGCAACGCTGTAAGCTTGGTTGGCGCTGTTTAACGTTACATACAACATACCGCAGCCTCTATAAGCCCCAGCAATAGAGTTCGCTTAGCAAGCATTATCCATATCCATGAGACGTTCTGTTTTCCAACATGTAAGCTAACGTAAAAAAATACAATACTATGGCTAACTATTCTTTCTTCTTCTTACCCGGGCCGTTGTCTGACTACAGAATTCAGTCAGACAATGGAAACGATACTGCCCCCAGCACTTCCTGTAGTGCATTGCAGTTACAAATGAACATTTGCGTCTCTGATTTTTTTTTTATACGACTCATCGGCGCAAAAATTCCCCGTCAATGATTTTTTTTATGATCGACGTCGTCGATTATGTCGACTAATCGTTGCAGCCCTAACATGTACCTCACCCCACAGAGCATGAGGTAAAGTGCCCTCTACATTTGATTATTGCTACCTGGCGTTACCTGTAACATTTGGTAGATGACGACATAGCAGCTCTAATGTTTGAGCCAAAGAGGATGCCAGGCGCTTTGCAGTGTGGGATAGACAGACACTTTTTTATTGCATCAAGCATGACATAAAGTCCCCCATTAATTTGTGACTTTTTACTATAACTGAATATGCCATTTTATTGCTCTTAACACTTTCTGTGCCATTAACGTATATATATATATGTGTTTGCTCACCAACCGTTGAGTGCCAACTCAACTTATTTAGCAAAATTCACATAGCGCTCCATAACTCGGCTTTCAGGAATTAGCCAGGATCACTCTGAAACTATACAACGCGAACGTATATGAAAAAATTTACAATTTTTTTTACATGTTGGACGAGAGATAGTGACTGTTGTAATGGGAAATATTAAAGGACAAAATGATGAGCGGTTTTATAAATCATTCTGAGTCATTATTAATAATAGAAAAGTTTATTTCACTGTGGCCACAATGAAAGGACAGTTTACAGACAGATACATCATGTTCACACATAAGCGTCTGGCCATAAAGTGACCAAGAGGTTTGGGCAGAACATAGTTTAATACACACTTGCAAGACGTAACATTCTACATCAGATATGATGATGAAAGTAAATAAAAATGGTTCCCAGTTACGGGAAGTAATAATAACCTTGCTTTGGCTGGCTGGGGAGATTACCTTGGAGTCTCTTAAAGAGACACACACACATTACATAGCTGGTCACAGTGAACCAGTCAAGCTGTAAAATGATATCTCAACACAGATCTATAATGACATGATAATATATTCCACCACTGTCAAATGAGCCATAGTATTGTCTCCATAGCTATAATATAGAATATAGATATAGCTCTGCAAACATCGTGACGCGCGGTGAAAATAGGCAATGGAAAGCTGCCGCATTGACTACAGGGATGAGGGTAATAGCTGGCGCTGAATGAGTTAAAGGACCCTATTTGCGGTCTGTCTACCATGTGCCTGACACACGGACACCCATCATTTCACTGATCTGTCCAGTGTTGAGCTAGCTCCCTGCATGCTCTCACTGGGCTACATTCATAAATCCTTTACAAAAACAACGATAAAATGTGCTTTTCAGAGACGGGAAGCTCAGGGTGTATTCTCACGCGTCTCAGTTTGCTCTCCTGCATCGCCATCCAAACATTCTACATGCTTTACGGCTCGCCCCCCTCAGGTCACAGTGCGTAGTGCGGTCGGCGGAATAGTTCTGTTTCAAATGGAACCGTTTCAACATTCAGATTGCGATGCATTAATACACAGGAGAGCAAACTGAGAGCGGTAAGAATATACACGCTGAGCTTCCTATCGTGGAAAAGCACATTTATGTTGTTTTTGTAAAGGATTTACGATCGCCCATCATTGTCTGCTATTGTAGCCCAGTCAGAGTCTGCATGGAAATTGTAGACCGATCAGGGAGATGATGGTCCCCATGGGTCGGGTGCTCCATGGTAGACGGACCGAATAGGATCTAAGGTCCAAACATAGAAAAGTTATGCTTTAAGTGATGCTATTTCAGCATTTTTTACTGTGGCCAAATGGCAGAAGAGTTTAACCATATATCACAGTATCAAATCACATTACTAATGGTATCACAGAGCATTAACCCTTTCACTAACCACACTACAGAAGGTTAACCTTTCACTACCACACTACAGACGGTTACCCGTCTGTAGTGTGGTAGTGAAAAGGTTAACCCTTTGTCGTGTGGCAGTGAAAGGGTTAACCTCCTGTATGGTCGCTGTGAAAGGGTTAACCCTTTGGTAGGTGTGGCAGTTAAAGGGGAACGCCACCCAATTTCAGAATTCATTCATGTTATTCCCGAGACAGTTGGTGAACATGAACACACCTCTCCCACATCCCAAAACGTGTGATGTCATCGGGTATTAAAGGAACACGCCAACATTATGGGAAATGCACTTTACTGTCTTCTCCAGAGTCGGACAATAAGATGGATACTAAATTTCCTCTCCTCTCTTCCTCTACATTCAGCAGAAAGCTCTCCGGTTGCAAGCTAGCCTAGCTTAGCACAAATCAATGGAAGCGGATACGTAACTGCGCTAGCCTAGGCGTTGGCCAATAACACCTCTTCTGGAGTTCTAAGCTAGGCTAGCCACTACACATCTGCTTCCATTAGTTTGTGCTAAGCTAGGCTAGCTTGTAGCCGGGATAGCTTTCTACTGAACGTACAGATAGGAAATTGGTGTCCATCGTCTTGTCTGACTCTAAATTTGCTTTATAAATACATTTGACTTCGCTCAGTCAGTCATCGTTTTTGTTTTGTTGTTGTTTTGTTTTATTATGGATCCCCATTAGTCTACAGACTCTACACCAAAGTGAGACTACTCTTCCTGGGGTCCAAACATTAAAAATACAAACACACACAAAAAAAAGTAAAATAAAAATATAAAACCACAAACATTGAAGTACTCACAAGAAAACATCACAACGAACAAAACAATGAATAAAAGTTAGATATCACAATTCTCAACCATAAAATATAAATTACATATTCAGTCCATAAGAACAAAACAGATCAAAATCATATATATGATTTTAACTCATATTATAGCATAACTTTTCTCAAGTCACCGATCACCTTTATATTTCCATACTAATTTCAAAAGTCAATGGCCAAAATGTAACTCATTATTCATGAGCACAATTTTTAACTTTTTTTTAAACATAAATTTGTTCCTTATCATAGTTATATTTCTGGGTATTTTATTCCAATAAGCAATTGTTACCCTTTGCTTCTCCTCAGCAATCTGCCCGTGAACAGCATGATCCGTATCCTGCGGCTCAACGACCCGGACCGCGGCCAGAGAACTCTACCGTTCGGACAGCCGGATGGTGAAGCAGAAGATTAGCTGTTGTTATTTTTTTTTGTTGCAACATTTCAACAACAACGTGTTCAAATAAGTTCCCTGGTTGAAGTTAAAGTATTTTTGCACATGTATGTCACTGTGTGAAAACGTTGTTGTCCTCTTTTGTGTTATTTTTATTTATTTATTTTATCTGTATCCTGCGTCTCAATATATATAACAATATAGCGTCCGTGTTTCCGGGTTCCCGTTTTGCGCTCTGATTGGCCAGGTCATGTGACATGTGTGCCAATCGTGGGACGGCAATTTCTGCGCCTATTTCCGCCTCTAACAGCCTGCAAACTACCTAACGCCTAGTTTATCACTGGTTAAGCTTAGGCGACTCTTTCGCAGTTGGTTAAGGTTAGAGTTTGGAATCAGGGCAGGCGTTCTATCGCCCTGCTCTAAGACAAACTAACCTTAACCAACTTCGAAAGAGCGCCTAAGCTTAACCAGTGTAGAAACTTGCGGTCCCACGATTGGGCGTACATGTCACATGACCTGGCCAATCAGAGACGCGGAAACACGAACGCGTTGGAGAAAGGCTTCAAGTGACCCGGACCGCGGCCAGAAAACTCTACCATATACTTTTCACACATGCTGAGTTCTCAATTCTCTTACTTTCCCTATAGGTATGGTGAATATTCTTTACAACTATATACATCATCCACTGGTTGTCGTAATTAACATATAAAAGTCCCATTTTTCCCCAGTACTTCAAACCTTTCTCTTCCTGTAATCTGAGAATACAAGTAAGTCTTTCCATTGTGTATATTTCGCCTATAATGGCCAACCATTTTTCTTTTGTTAGAGGTTCTTGTTGATACCAGAGACGCGTGATCGCTTTCTTACTTGCTGCTAAAAATATTCTTATCAAATATCTGTCTCCTCCTACCAATTCCTCAGGTAAGTTACCCAGGTACAAATAGGAGAAGGTCTCCGGTGTCTTGAAATTCAATATAACCTGCATGGTGGAGTGAACATCTTGCCAATAACGTTGAATACCTGGACAATTCCCAAAAGATATGAGAGTGGTTTGCCTCCCTCTGGCCGCACTGTCTCCAACATGGTTGCTCTATGCCTACTTGTCGGGATTAGATTTTTGGGAGTTATGAAGAATCTAGTCAAGTTTTTCCAGCAGAATTCTCTCCCATGTTTTTGAATTAGTCGAGCTACGTTGAGTTCTGCACATGTTCTCCCATTCGTCTTCAGTTATTTCAATGTTTGATTCATTTTCCCAATTTGTCTTAATGTAACTTGTGGAGTCAGTTCTGGCCTGAACAAAGCTATTATATAATTTTGACACAGTTTTACTCATCTGCGTTGGTGGCGAGCGCACCTAGCCGCCCCTCCTCTTTTGTGTTCTGTTCAATTTTGTTTAATAAATTCTGTTTTCAACTCAATCTTATCTTGTTTTCCTTTGATGTGATGCTCTATATGTATAGATCCCATGTCCGATGCTGTGTGTGTGTGTGTATATATACAGTATAATATGTGTGTGTGTTATATACACGTCATATATATAATATATATATATCATCAAAGGAGAAACTTCACTTTGTTCCAGATATATATATATAACTGGAACAATCTAATCCAACTTTATTTATAAAGCATATTAAAAAACTATAAGCAGCACTAAAAATAGATAAAGGAACAAGAGTACTAAAAAGGTAAACATGTGGAACAAAGTGAAGTTTCTCCTTTGATGAATCTTTACACAGAATGAAGATAACTCCATATAAGAAAAGGACAAATAAAAATGTAAATGGTGCTGAGAATATAGACCAGACAAGAATCTGGACTTTATATCTTTGTATCCAGTTTGTCACCAAAAACAAAAGGTGTTCCTTTGGATGTATTCATGTCTAATGACCTGTACATGTCCTTATCTGTAGACTAGAGGGGTGCAGAAATACACACTATAGGATACGACTCATTTACTGTAGGTCTTGGGTAACTGGCCTACTGATGGAAATGAAACGCCTACCTTTGAGAGTTCACTGTAGATGTTTTTTTTCTTGATGTGTGGTTTGTAGTAGTTTGTTCTTACTTGGGGGGCGACAGTGGCTCAGGAGGTAGACGACCGATTGTCTGGTCATCGGAAGGTTGCCGGTTCGATTCCCGCTCCTCCCGGGAAGCGTGTCGAAGTGTCCTTGAGCAAGACCCCCCTAACTGCTCCTGATGAGCAGGTTGACACCTTGCATGGTTGCCTCTGCCGTGTGAGTGAATGTGAGGAACGGAATTTTGTAAAGTGCTTTGGATAAAAGCACTATAAAATGCACCATTTACTGTCCAGCTGAGCAGATGCCTGTTCTCCTCACTGCTGTCCAAGAAGCACACAGTAACACTGTGTCAAGGTGAGACCACTAGGTGAGACTGTCCCACTATGTCTGTCTTCTGGCCTCAGCTAGAGCCAAACAAAACCAATGAGGTTACAGTTACGACTCCCAACAGTCCCCAACGTGTTGTATACTATGTGTCCAGTAGATGGCGATGTGGGCTTGGCTTTTATGTCCTGTTTACAAGCAGTGACCGCACTCTCGTCAGTCTGATTTCATTTTGAAGCTGTAATCCAGACAGATGCGTTTTACAAACGACCGCAAATCTGAAAGAAATCTCCGAGTCCATCATGGGATTCTCCGTTGCTCTCACTTCCACCCCTGCTGTACACGATTTAGTAGACTGCATTTATCAGTATCATTGCAACAATTCTATTGTAATTAAAATGTAGGTGTGGTATTTCATTGTATTTGTTGAAGTGCTCCATTGTTACGACTCCGTCAACAGCCCCTCAAGCAACGTGTTTAATCAATTACAGCCCTGCTATTTATTGCAGCTGTTATTTTGAGTGGGTGTTGAACGTCGGCAGCGCACCACGTGACACACATCCAGGGATTTATCTAAACGAATGACTCGACCCTGATTTAACCGTTTCCTAGACAACGAAAGAGGCTAAATAATTAAGCACTATACCAAAAATAAATAACAAATATATACTGATTGATTGAACATTTTAATGAACAGATTGCAGAATGGGTACACTACAGTAGGCCTACAGCTTGAAAGTACTTAAGTATGAAAGTACATGACATTTGTGTATCCCAGTGCTTGGGAGCATTCAGTGGTTTGTGGTCCAGTTATGCTGCTCTGATTAAAGATCATGTTAAAGTGGTATGTGGGCCAGTTATGCTAATGAATGAATGAATGAATGAATGAATGAATGAATGAATGATGAATGAATGAAAACTTTATTTAACAGATTGCAGAATGGGTACAATACAGTACGGCTCAATACCAGTGGCGAATCCTTGTGGAAGCCAACGGAAGCCATGCCTCCCTATAAATTTCATATCAAATTATGAAATATGAAATATGAAAAAAAAAAAAAAAATTAAAATATAATTTTTTTTTAATATAGTTTACATTCATCTGTGCATCTGTTTTTTTTTTTTTTTTTTTTTTTTTTTTTTATGTCTCCCTCTTCTCCTTCTCACTCCCTCTAACACACTGTCAGACTGTGCTCACTACTGCAGCTAGTATAGGAGAGAAGCAGTGGGTAGGTCTCTTTCTCCAGGCTTCCAGCATTATAGAGTGAGTCCAAACTCCAAATCCGATCCTAGCCAATCAGATTCGAGCTGACTGCCACTGGCCACACCCTAAAAGTTTAAAACGGAGCTGGGAGGAAGACGTTCAGCATAATATTCCACCTGGAGGCGGGGCAGGTGCCATATTTTCCCCTCTGCACTCTGAACATTGTATTAACCCGTAACTGTTCCCACGGGCCGAATATTGCCCCGATCCTCGCGAGATTAAATCCACGGGGACCTCTCGGCGTGCCGAAGCTTTTCCTAAATCACTTCCATCATCGAAAACGAGGGGAAAAGGTCGGCTCGCGACCCTGAAAATGTCGCGTGAAACGCTGTATTAAGTGAGCCTATTATGGGATCCACGCGAGCTTTCTATCGTGGAAACATCTGGGCGTCCCGCAACTTTTACTGATTCACATGTAGCCCCTAAAATGCTTAGAAAAGGAAAACAGAAAGCGTGGAATAAACTCGCCGAAACGGAAAAGTGTCCCACGGGCGCGCCGTGATTCCGATCCGCGTGAAAATATTCACGGCCATAGAGGAGACCGTGGGACACCTTTTTGCAACCGAATATGTGTCTCGAATTTGCTCCCACGCGGCGCGCAAAATCGCGCAAGGAAAAATCGGACCAAAAATTAACCAATGCTCCAGCAGTATTAATGACCCTGATGTAAACAAGACAAACGTCTTTCTCTGGTCTGCATCCCCTTATACAATTGTGTGTGAATGAATGAAAACTTTATTAACAGATTGCAGAATGGGTACAGTACAGTACAGCTCAATACATACAATTGTTAAGGGGATGCAGACCAGAGAAAGACTTTCGTCTTGTTTACATCAGGGTCCCCCATTTTCAATTCATCGTAAATGTGTATTGAGCCGTACTGTATTGTACCCATTCTGCAATCTGTTAAATAAATAAAAATAACGTTTGACTGGCCGCCGAGCCATACTGTAGTGTACATGGTGACTGCTTGACTTAAAAAAAAAAAAAAAAAAAAAAAAATTATTAATAAAAATATTGAATACTTTTTTTTTTAATGATTTTTTTTTTGCTTCCCCTGTTATTTTACCCACGCGACGCCACTGCTCAATACATAAAATTGTTAAGGGGATGCAGACCTGAGAAAGACGTTTGTCTTGTTTCCATCAGGGTCCCCCATTAAAGGTCGTGTTAAAGTGGTGTGTGGTCCAGTTATGCTGCTCTGATTAAAGGTTATGTTAAAGTGGTATGTGGTCCAGTTATGCTGCTCTGATTAAAGGTTATGTTAAAGTGGTTTGTGGTCCAGTTATGCTGCTCTGATTAAAGGTTATGTTAAAGTGGTATGTGGTCCAGTTATGCTGCTCTGATTAAAGGTCATGTTAAAGTGGTATGTGGTCCAGTTATGCTGCTCTGATTAAAGGTCATGTTAAAGTGGTATGTGGTCCAGTTATGCTGCTCTGATTAAAGGTCATGTTAAAGTGGTATGTGGTCCAGTTATGCTGCTCTGATTAAAGGTTGTGTTAAAGTGGTATGTGGTTCAGTTATGCTGCTCTGATTAAAGGTCATGTTAAAGTGGTATTTGGTCCTGATTACATTCTCTTGAAGTTGGCAGGCTTCAAATATGAAAGTACACCATCTTCATAAATGTCTGCCATGCTTTTTTATGCTACATTCTCTTCTTCAAGGTAACTAGTAGTAACCCATGGGCTAAGATGAATGTAGTAAAAAGTACAATATTCCATTTGAAATAGTAAACGTCCAAAGTTCCCTAAAATGAAAATAAAGTGCAAGTGCCTTGAAATTGTACTTCAGTAGTGCAGTGCTTGAGTAAAAAATACTTATAGTTGCTTAGTCCGAACATTTTATAGTTGCTTTCCACCGTTGCCTTCAAGGGATTCCCCTGTGAGAGTCTGTTGGAGCCATTAGTTGAGTCGGATAAGGACTCTTCAGAAACAACCCAGATGGTCCTGCCGGTAACTGTTCAATAGCTTTCTGGTCACGAGCTGCTTCTCTAACCTTAAGAGACGAGAAGCCCAAGTTATAATAAGTAGTGGTGGAAAGCAGCTAAGTATCTTTACAAAATTTACAAAAATTTACTTTACTTGTTTAGTATTTTCATTTTAGGGAACTTGGTACATTTACTCCACTACATTTCAAAGGAAATATTGTAGTTTTTACTCTCACTACATTTATCTGAACCCACCAGTTACTAGTTACTTTGAAGAAAAACATTTTGCATAGAAAACATGGCAAACATCTATTATATACGTTCACATTTGAAGCTTGTCAACTATAATAATAATATAATAATAATAATAATAATAATAATAATAATAATAATAATAATAATAATAATAATAATAATAATAATAATAATAATAATAATAATAATAATAAATAATAATACACTGTATTTGTAGTGCACTCTACATTTCACAATGAAATCTCAAAGTGTTACAGGTTCAAAACAAGGCAAAGCAAAAAGAAAACACATAAAATAGGCATGGCTAGGGCAATTCCCAATACACAAAACAAAGACACGTGGAGTTAGCCAAAAAGGCTCTATTAAAAAGGAGGGTTTTTAGGCCTCGTTTAAAAATGTCCACAGACTGTGGAGCTCTCAGGTGGTCAGGGAGACCATCCCACAGCCTGGGAGCAGCCGAGCAGAAGGCCCGATCTCCCACGGTGCGGAGCCTGGTCCTGGGTTGCTGATCTCCCACGGTGCAGAGCCTGGTCCTGGGTTGCTGATCTCCCACGGTGCAGAGCCTGGTCCTGGGTTGCTGATCTCCCACGGTGCAGAGCCTGGTCCTGGGTTGCTGATCTCCCACGGTGCAGAGCCTGGTCCTGGGTTGCTGATCTCCCACGGTGCAGAGCCTGGTCCTCGGTTGCTGGAGGAGGTTGGCTGTGCCAGAGTGGAGGATTGGGGGGTGAGAAGTTCCTTAAGGTATGGGGGGGGAAACTTCCGTGAAGACACTGGTGGGTGAGGAGGGACACCTTAAATACAATCCTGTATTCCACGGGGAGCCAGTGCAGTGTTTTGAGGATGGGAGTGATGTGCTCATATTTGTGCACCCTCATCAGGATCCTGGCAGCGCTGTTTTGGACATACTGAGGACATAATGAGAGCTAGAATAACTGGACCACATGATTGATCGAAAACTTTATTAACAGATTGCAGAATGGGTACAATACAGTACGGCTCAATACACACAATTGTTAAGGGGTTGCAGACCAGAGAAAGACTTTCGTCTTGTTTACATCAGGGTCCCCCATTTTCAATTCATCATGACATACACAACATATACAGTACTGTTTCATTCACATATCACTTTAACATGCTCTTTAATCAGAGCAGCATAACTGAACCACATACCACTTTAACATGATCTTTAATCAGAGCAGCATAACTGAACCACATACCACTTTAACATAACCTTTAATTAGAGCAGCATAACTGGACCACATACCACTTTAACATAACCTTTGGAGGTCAATGGATGGAGGACTGAATGCTCCCAAGCAGTGGAATACACAAACGTCATGTAGAATACTTAAGCTTTTGATACTTAAGTACATTCAATATCAAATACTTCTCTACTTTTACTTGGAGGAGGACTTGAATGGAGGACTTTTACCAGAGTACCACCACATTCTATTTTCAATAAAACAAATTCTTGGTTACATCATTGTTCTTGTTTATTTTGCCTCTTTCATTGTATTAATCCAAACGGTTAGGAAGCGTTTAAATCAGGGTTCTGTGTTCGGCCTAAGTAATTAGTTTAGATAAATCACTTCCTGTGACAAGCTAAAAGCAAATTTATTTTTTTTATCTACTTTTTCTCCCATTTTCTATTTTTTCTCCCATCCCAATTTCGTATCGTCCAATTCTACCCTCCCCTGTCTCGAACGCTGTTAGGCCATGCCTCCCACAAGCCGGCTGTAATGTAGACGAAGCCATACATTGCACGAGTCCCCTCCGGTACTCGAGGTAGCAGCCGTCGCATCTTTTCACCTGCACAGCGCGATCTTTCAGCGTCGGGGGTCTGCGTTTGGAGGGCACGCCGCCCCCGTCGCTTCCTGATTCTACTGCGCAGGCGCACCAACCGACCTGTAGGAGTCGCTGTCCACAATGTCCGATCCCCACCCATCAGCTTCCCACCCCCTAATACTGCCAAATGTATTAGTATGAACGACCAGCCAAGCTGATAGCAATGCGGAGAGCTGGGCTCAGCAATTGGTTTTTGATAGTCTATCAGTGAGCTGGATGCAATCCTACCTGCAGGGGAGAGAACAGATGGTGGAGGTAAACGGTACCCTACCCCCCCCCCCCCCCCCCCCCTCCCAGTGAGCTGTGGTGTTCCACAAGGAAGCATACTAGGACCGCTACTGTTCCTAATTTATGCAAATTACATGTCGTCAGCTTGTGACTGCAACTTGTTCCTGTTCGCGGACAACTCAGCCCTGCTGGTCTCTGACAAGAACAAGTTACAGGTTGAAAAAAACCTCAGCTCGGAACTAGGCAAAATCTGCACCTGGCTCGCTGACAACAAACTATCATTACACATGGGCAAAACAGAGTCCATTCTCTTCGGTTCAAATAACAAACTCAGCAAGACCGACGGCTTCTCAGTTACAGTGGTGACAATATTGTCACAAGGAAAGATGAAATTACATACCTAGGTTCCATCCTAGAGGCAATCTTTCATGTGACAAAATGGCATCCAATGTAATAAAAGAAAGTCAACCAACGAACTAGATTCTTGTACCGGATCTCCTCTCTGGTAAACAAGAATACCCTGAAGACTCTAGCAGGAGCACTCATTCAAGGGTACTACGACTATGCTTGCACCTCATGGTACCAAAGCACCTCAAAGGCGCTAAAAACTAAATTACAAACATCACAAAACAAACTGGTCAGACTACTGCTTGACCTTACTCCTAGAACCCACCTCACCCTGCCCACTTTGACAACCTAGGATGGCTTAGAATAGACGACAGAGTACAGCAACTTGCAATGGGCCTGGTCTACAAGATACACTACACGACCAAGGTACCCATGTACATGTCAAAATACTTCCCAACGGTCAGTGAATACCACAACCACAACACCAGAGGGAGCTCCACAAATCATGTTAAACCCAGATTCGGCTCAAACAAGGGACTAAACACGTTTCGCAATTATGCCACATCAATGTGGAACGCCCTACCCACAGCTGTAAAGGAATGTGAATCACTACCCACTTTTAAAACCTCTCTCAAGGAGCACCTACGGAACTGGCCCCTGTAAATGTCCTAACCCAACCCCCTCCAATGTACAGTAAATGTCCTAACCCAGTAATACACGAGACCCTCTTCTTGGGACCAAGTAAGGTTTCGTCGATAATCCAATGTACAGTTACCCCCCCCCCCACCCCCACCTCCTCCAATGTACAGTTTCTTCATCAAATGTATATACTCTTTTTTTTAACTCTTTTTGTATCACAAACAGTACTGTATTTGTAAATCTGGTATGTCATAAATGAATAGATGTAGCAGTACTGTCTATCTGTATGTCATATATCTTATGATGAATTGAAAATGGGGGACCCTGATGTAAACAAGACGAAAGTCTGCATCCCCTTAACAATTGTGTGTATTGAGCTGTACTGTATTGTACCCATTCTGCAATCTGTTAATAAAATGTTCAATCAATCAATCTTCTTCAAGAAATCTAAAAAGCTGCCAAAATTGGACAGATTTCTTATGAACATTTTGGATGTCAAACGTCTTCATTTTTGAGTACGATCGATTACTGTCAAGACATAAAATGTTGCCAAAAATCTGCGGCTGCCTATTAATCCTTTACGTAGAGAAATGTTTACTATTTCTATCTGGGTATTTTTACTTTTACTCAAGTAAAGCAACCTTCAACCCCTGTTTATAAGGGTGTTGTTGTCTGGATGGGGAAACAGAAGATCTCTGCTCAACGACAATAACACTATGTAACAAACCATCAAATACACTCACAGCACACACATCCACACGTGACGTACACACTCACTTTAAATAAACAACTCACTGTAGCATCCACTTTTACCCACTTTTTGTACTGTACTGTACCCATTCTGCAATCTGTTAATAAACTTTTCAATCAATCAATCAAACCCACTTTAGACACTTTAACACACTTTATATTTATTGGTAAAGAGATTTGCACTACAACTCATACCTCATTGCACCTTACCCTAAATTGTACCTCATCCCATTTTCTGCATTGTACTGTATATTGTATTGTAACTCAGTTACCTTTTCTCTACTCTGCATTGTATATTGTATAATGTATATTGAACACTTTGGTTTTTGTTTACACTTGTCTACGTACTTGACTTTCTATTTTATACTTATTTTATACTTATCTATTTTTATCTAGCACACTCTCAGGAGCAAAACAGAAAGAAGCATTTCATATAAAAGTATTCTGTATTTCTGTATGACAACTAATAAAGAGACTTGAACTTGATCTCACTGGGATGTGAGAACGTGCTCCTCTCGAGCAAACACTCCAGTGTACAGTATCTGTGTGCCTTTCCTGTGGTCAACATGACATTATGCTACTGTACTGCTGTGACCACAGATCTCCACTGTTAAACAACCACTAATCTGGACGGCTCAGCGAATTCCAACAGACATGGTAGCAGTGAATAAGTAGCACTCTCGTTCTGATCTCCTCAAAGCACTTCTCGCTCACCCAGAGAAACAGACCACATAATTCACAGCAATTAAAGAACCTCAGAGTTTAGTAGGAGGGGAGAGCGAGAGAGCGAGAGACGGAGAGAGAGAGAGAGAGAGAGAGAGAGAGAGAGAGAGAGAGAGAGAGAGAGAGAGAGAGAGAGAGAGAGAGAGAGAGAGAGAGAGAGAGAGAGAGAACCCATTTCCCTGTATGGTTTGCGAGGTCTGGGGCCCCACTTGCAAACCAAGACTTCACAAAATGGGACAAACACCAAATTGAGACTCTGCATGCAGAATTTTGCAAATCCATTCTCCGCACCCAACGGAAAACACCCAATAAATAATATATGCATGCCGATCAGAACTAGGAAGATACCCACTAATTATCAAAATACAAAAAAGAGCATTTCAATTCTATAGTCACCTAAAATAAAGTGACCCAGACACACTCCATAACAAAGCCCTCACCTACAGAGAGACCCCTAGAGAGATGCCCACTCAGCCAGGTGGTTCTGGGACTCTGCTCACAAACGCAAGCAGAGCCACCAGACAGAAACCACACTGGACTAAACCAAATGATAAGAAAACAAAACACACATTGGAAAGAATCAACCCAAAACAGGAGCAAATTGAAATTGGAATGCAAATTTTGGCCCTAAACAGAGAGTACACAGTGGCAGAATACCTGAGCACTGTGACTGATCCAAAACTAAGAAGATCCTTGACTAGGTACAGACTCAGCGAGCACAGCCTAGCCACAGAGAAAGGCTGCCAAGAGAAGACAGACTGTGCACCCACTGCACACAAGAAGAGGTGAAAACTGAGC
>NC_140169.1:146366663-146388659 GCF_963971535.1 Notolepis coatsorum | reverse complement strand
GACAACACGCTTTGATAATGCCTCGAAATCGGTAATGGTAATAGAATGGTAATGGGAAGGTTCCTGGTTCGACTCTGGCTCCTCCCGGGCAGCGTGTCAAAGTGTCCTGACCCCCTCCTTGATGAGCAGGTCGGCACCTTGACACGGTGTGTGAGCGTGCGAGTGAGCGGGTGGATGTGAGGCTCACTGTAAGTTGTAAAGCGCTTTGGATAAAAGCTGTTATATAAATGCAGCCAATCTTCTTCTTTTTTGGCACGAGACAGACGATAACATTTTCTGAATCTGAATGTATTTTTTATTCGTTTTTTGTTTTTTTTTAAGAGAGCTAATGTGATGTGGCTTAACCCAGAATGCCCTCCCCCTCCTCCTCCCCTCCTCCTCCCACTCCGCCTCCCACTTCGCCTCCTCCTCCCCCTCCTCCTCCCACTCCGCCTCCTCCTCCCCCCCCTCCCCCTCCTCCTCTCCTCCTCTCCTCCTCCTCCTCTCATCTCCTCTTCCTCCCCTCCTACTACTCCTCCTCCTCCTCCTCCTCCCCTCCTCCCCCTCCTCCTCCTCCTCCTCTCCTCCTCCTCCTCTCATCTCCTCCTCCTCCCCCTCCCACTCCTCCTTCTCCTCCCTCCTCCTCTCCTCCCCCATCTCCTCCTCCTCCTCCTCCTCCTCCCCCTCCTCCTCCTCCTCCCCCTCCCCCTCCCCCATCTCCTCCTCCTCCCCCTCCTCCTCCTCCTCCCCCTCCCACTCCTCCTTCCCCTCCTCCCCCATCTCCTCCTCCTCCTCCTCCCCCTCCTCCTCCTCCTCCCCCTCCCACTCCTCCTTCCCCTCCTCCCCCATCTCCTCCTCCTCCTCCTCCTCCTCCTCCTCCCCCTCCTCCTCCTCCTCCCCTCCCCCTCCCCTCCCCCTCTCCTCCCTCCTCCCCCTCCCACTCCTCCTTCCCCTCCTCCCCCTCCCACTCCTCCTTCCCTCCTCCTCCTCCTCCTCCTCTCCTCCTCCCCCTCCCTCCCCCTCCCCCTCCTCCTCCTCCTCCTCCGTCCAAGCAGCGCTGCTTCAGGCTGACTTGTGGAGAGGGATGTTGCTCCATTGCAATAATTACACATGGTTATGTAATTATGCTGCACTATGCTAAGTAGGGGAGAGAATAGCCCACAGGCCCAGTCTGTGAATGGAAAGCAGGGCTTTTTCGGGCCAAAACAAACGGGCGAAGTGAGTTCTGGCAGGAGAGGCCAAGTCATGCGTGGAGGTTGTGACAGTTTAGCTGACACTCCATCCCACCTACACTGATCTGGTTGTGACAGTTTAGATTAGAATAGAATAGAATAGAATAGAATAGAATAGAATAGAATAGAATAGAATAGAATAGAAGTACTTTATTGATCCAGAGGGAAATTCAACACCACAGATTGCTCACAATGGACATTCAGGTAGTCAAAAATCTAAAATAAGAATAAGAGTACACAGTCAGAGATATACATTCTAAAATATGTATATTATTATTATTATTATTATTATTATTATTATTATTATTATACACTCTAAAATATACAGTCCAAAAATATACAGTAATAGGTGACGCTCTGTTCCACCTGCACTGATTTGGCGGCCTTTTTAAAGACCTCCCTGTTCACACACGCACGCACGCACGCACAACACCACCAACACTCTTGATTCACCTTCTTCTATCTTAATTAGAGGGGCATGTTTTATTTGCAAAAAGAAAGATCTAGACTACCCTGATCTAGACTACCCTGATCTAGAGTACCCTGAGCTAGACTACCCTGATCTAGACTACCCTGATCTAGAGTACCCTGATCTAGATTACCCTGATCTAGACCACCCTGATCTAGACCACCCTGATCTAGACCACCCTGATCTAGACTACCCTGATCTAGACTACCCTGAGCTAGACTACCCTGATCTAGACTACCCTGATCTAGACTACCCTGATCTAGACTACCCTGAGCTAGACTTCCCTGAGCTAGACTACCCTGAGCTAGACTACCCTGATCTAGAGTACCCTGATCTAGACCACCCTGATCTAGACTACCCTGATCTAGACTACCCTGATCTAGACTACCCTGAGCTAGACTACCCTGAGCTAGACTACCCTGAGCTAGAGTACCCTGAGCTAGACTACCCTGATCTAGAGTACCCTGATCTAGACTACCCTGATCTAGACTACCCTGAGCTAGACTACCCTGATCTAGACTACCCTGATCTAGACCACCCTGATCTAGACCACCCTGAGCTAGACTACCCTGATCTAGACCACCCTGATCTAGACCACCCTGATCTAGACTACCCTGATCTAGACTACCCTGAGCTAGACTACCCTGATCTAGACTACCCTGAGCTAGACTACCCTGAGCTAGACCACCCTGAGCTAGAGTACCCTGAGCTAGACCACCCTGATCTAGACTACCCTGATCTAGACTACCCTGAGCTAGACTACCCTGATCTAGACTACCCTGATCTAGACCACCCTGATCTAGACTACCCTGAGCTAGACTACCCTGAGCTAGACTACCCTGATCTAGAGTACCCTGATCTAGACTACCCTGATCTAGACCACCCTGATCTAGACTACCCTGAGCTAGACTACCCTGAGCTAGACTACCCTGAGCTAGACTACCCTGATCTAGAGTACCCTGATCTAGACACCCTGATCTAGACTACCCTGAGCTAGACTACCCTGATCTAGACCACCCTGAGCTAGACCACCCTGATCTAGAGTACCCTGATCTAGACTACCCTGATCTAGACTACCCTGATCTAGACCACCCTGATCTAGACCACCCTGATCTAGAGTACCCTGATCTAGACTACCCTGATCTAGACCACCCTGATCTAGACTACCCTGATCTAGACTACCCTGATCTAGACTACCCTGATCTAGACTACCCTGATCTAGAGTACCCTGATCTAGAGTACCCTGATCTAGACTACCCTGACCTGATCTAGACCACCCTGATCTACACTACCCTGATCTAGACTACCCTGATCTAGAGTACCCTGATCTAGACTACCCTGATCTAGACAACCCTGATCTAGACTACCCTGATCTAAACTACCCTGAGCTAGACTACCCTGACCTGATCTAGACCAGTGGTTCCCAAAGTCGGGGTCGCGACCCAAAGGTGGGCCGCGAGCAGCCACGGGTGGGCCGCGAGATGATTTAAAAAAAATAAAAAAAAAATAAAAAAAAATGTTTTTTTTATTTTTTTTATTTAAATTTTTTTTGTCAGGCCACTGAACTTAGAAGCAGGCCAGGACAGTGTTTCTAGTTGTATTCTAAAATTCTATTCTATTGTATTCTAAAATGTGACTATATGGTTTTATATTAACTTAATAAATAAACAAAAACGAAAAATCTACTTATTTCAACGAACATTTCAAACTAAATAACAGATTATGCACATAAAACGCTGAAAACAACCGAAGCAACAATAGTATTTTAATGAGGCTATTATTATTATCATTATTATTTTGCAACAAGTTAGCCCTCTCATAAATAGCACATATAAATGAATAACTAACTTGAACTAACTTAATAGGATTGAAGTGATATTTGGCTTAAAAAATCGGTCGCCTGGCAAAAAATAAAAAATAAAAAGCCAGACGATGTGCATTGGGCCGCGGCTCTCTGACGCCTTATTTTCTGGGCCCCGGCCTGAAAAGTTTGGGAACCCCTGATCTAGACTACCCTGATCTAGACCACCCTGAGCTAGAGTACCCTGATCTAGAGTACCCTGATCTAGACTACCCTGAGCTAGACCACCCTGAGCTAGACCACCCTGATCTAGACTACCCTGATCTAGACTACCCTGATCTAGACTACCCTGAGCTAGACTACCCTGATCTAGACTACCCTGAGCTAGACCACCCTGAGCTAGACTACCCTGATCTAGAGTACCCTGATCTAGACCACCCTGAGCTAGACCACCCTGATCTAGACCACCCTGAGCTAGACTACCCTGATCTAGACTACCCTGATCTAGACCACCCTGATCTAGAGTACCCTGATCTAGACTACCCTGAACTAGACTACCCTGATCTAGACCACCCTGATCTAGACCACCCTGATCTAGAGTACCCTGATCTAGACTACCCTGATCTAGACCACCCTGATCTAGAGTACCCTGATCTAGACTACCCTGATCTAGACTACCCTGATCTAGACTACCCTGATCTAGACTACCCTGATCTAGACTACCCTGACCTGATCTAGACTACCCTGAGCTAGACTACCCTGATCTAGACCACCCTGAGCTAGACCACCCTGATCTACACTACCCTGATCTAGACTACCCTGATCTAGAGTACCCTGATCTAGACTACCCTGATCTAGACTACCCTGATCTAGACTACCCTGATCTAAACTACCCTGAGCTAGAGTACCCTGATCTAGACCACCCTGAGCTAGACTACCCTGACCTGATCTAGACTACCCTGATCTAGAGTACCCTGAGCTAGACCACCCTGATATAGACCACCCTGATCTAGACTACCTTGATCTAGACCACCCTGATCTAGACTACCCTGATCTAGACTACCCTGAGCTAGACCACCCTGATCTAGACCACCCTGATCTAGACTACCCCGATCTAGACTACCCTGATCTAGAGTACCCTGAGCTAGACTACTCTGAGTTAGACTACCCTGAGCTAGACTACCCTGATCTAGACCACCCTGATCTAGACTACCCTGAGCTAGACTACCCTGAGCTAGACCACCCTGATCTAGACTACCCTGATCTAGACCACCCTGATCTAGACTACCCTGATCTAGACTACCCTGAGCTAGACTACCCTGAGCTAGACTACCCTGAGCTAGACTACCCTGAGCTAGACTACCCTGAGCTAGACCACCCTGATCTAGACTACCCTGAGCTAGACCACCCTGAGCTAGACTACCCTGATCTAGACCACCCTGATCTAGACCACCCTGAGCTAGACTACCCTGATCTAGACTACCCTGATCTAGACCACCCTGATCTAGACTACCCTGATCTAGACTACCCTGATCTAGACCACCCTGATCTAGACCACCCTGATCTAGAGTACCCTGATCTAGACTACCCTGATCTAGACTACCCTGATCTAGACTACCCTGATCTAGACTACCCTGATCTAGACTACCCTGATCTAGACTACCCTGAGCTAGACTACCCTGATCTAGAGTACCCTGATCTAGACTACCCTGATCTAGACTACCCTGATCTAGACCACCCTGATCTAGACTACCCTGATCTAGACTACCCTGATCTAGACTACCCTGATCTAGACCACCCTGATCTAGACCACCCTGATCTAGACTACCCTGATCTAGACTACCCCTGATCTAGACTACCCTGAGCTAGACTACCCTGATCTAGACTACCCTGATCTAGAGTACCCTGATCTAGACTACCCTGACCTGATCTAGACTACCCTGATCTAGACCACCCTGAGCTAGACTACCCTGAGCTAGACTACCCTGATCTAGAGTACCCTGATCTAGACCACCCTGATCTAGACTACCCTGAGCTAGACTACCTGATCTAGACTACCCTGATCTAGACCACCCTGATCTAGACTACCCTGATCTAGACTACCCTGATCTAGAGTACCCTGAGCTAGAGCTAGAGAGAGGGGGCTACTGGGCTAATGGCTTGAATGTATGATTGTGTGCTGCTTTTTTTAATGCAAAACGGTTACTTGAAAGTCATCAGAGAGTCATCAGAGGGTCATCAGGGAGTCATCAGAGAGTCATCAGGAGAGAGAGTCATCAGAGAGTCATCAGGGAGTCATCAGAGAGTCATCAGGGAGTCATCAGAGAGTCATCAGAGGGTCATCAGGGAGTCATCAGAGAGTCATCAGAGAGTCATCAGAGAGTCATCAGGGAGTCATCAGAGAGTCATCAGGGAGTCATCAGGGAGTCATCAGAGAGTCATCAGGGAGTCATCAGAGAGTCATCAGAGAGTCATCAGAGAGTCATCAGAGTCATCAGAGAGTCATCAGAGAGTCATCAGAGTCATCAGAGAGTCATCAGAGAGTCATCAGAGAGTCAGCAGAGAGTCATCAGTGAGTCATCAGAGAGTCATCAGAGAGTCATCAGAGAGTCATCAGAGAGTCATCAGGGAGTCATCAGAGAGTCATCAGAGTCATCAGAGAGTCATCAGGGGGGTCATCAGAGAGTCATCAGAGTCATCAGAGAGTCATCAGGGGGGTCATCAGGGGGGTCATCAGGGGGTCATCAGAGGCTTGGCTCCTGTAACCGAGCAGCTCGATGTCCTAAAACAAACAGATCAGCTGCTAGAGACGCAGTAGCTGCGGCACACAGCCAGGTCCAGCCGCTGACCGCGCGGACCGATGCCAGACCTCCCAGCCTCTCCCCCCTCTCTCCCCCCTGTGTGTGTGTGTCAGGGGGGGGGGGGGCTCCCTCAATGGAAGCGTGACCACCATGGGAGGAGAACTCAGATCTGACCTCAGTTCAGTGGGTTTAGCCTATGTATGCTCAACACTGCCGCCATTTTCAGGACTGGGCCTCGACCCCCGGCCTCGACCCTCGACCCCTGAACCCTGGCCTGAACAGAACAGCAGCGTGTTCTGGGTTCAGCGTTAAGCCGCCCACAGCCGCGCTGATCCAGAGCCTGCAGGGGTTGCTGACCCCCCCCCCCCTCCTCAGGCCCTGGGCTGAGCAGACCTCCCGACCATCACAAGATTGACCCTTGACCCCTGGAGCCCGCCCCCACGACTCCAATGTCCGACATATCTGAGGCTGCTGACCTACATAGGTTGCTCAGATGGATCACAATGACACTATCCTGTTACCAGCGTTGGAGAAACTGATCTAGGAACTGTAGTTTAGTAGTTTGACTCGTTGCTTCGCACGGGGAAAGTGGTTCAACTACATCTTCACTGCTACTACTCTCAAAAACCTGAAAAAGTAGTTCAACCACATGGGCGGAAAAACGTCACACAAGCCGAGTCTGGAATCTCATGTAGTTTACGAAGCAACAACTGAACTGACACTTGAGTAAAGTGTGGTGGGTGTGTTTGATTTGTTTAGTGCCCAGGGCTGGCCAATCCTCACTTTAGTTGTTGAGGTGGAGTCAGGAAAATGCTACATTTCCAGAGAAATGTGTAGTTTGTAATGAACTACCTAAACCACATGTACATGACTCAAAGTAGTTAACTACCACCAGTGGTGAAAAGTGACCGTTTACTTAAGTAATGTACTTTATGCAAACTTGCAGGACTGTTAAGGGGTTATGTACAAATTCGAGCTACTTGTACTTTACGTGAGTATTTTCATTTTAGGGAACTTTATACTCTACTACATTTCAAAGGAAATACTGTACTTTTTACTCCACTACATTTATCTGAACTAGTTACTTTGAAGAAAAGGATTTTCTTCTTGGTTACCACTTTAACATAACCTTTAATCAGAGCAGCATAACTGAACCACATACCACTTTAACATAACCTTTAATCAGAGCAGCATAACTGGACCACATACCACTTTAACATAACCTTTAATCAGCCCAGCATAACTGGACCACATACCACTTTAACACAACCTTTAATCAGCCCAGCATAACTGAACCACATACCACTTTAACACAACCTTTAATCAGAGCAGCATAACTGGACCACATACCACTTTAACATAACCTTTAATCAGAGCAGCATAACTGGACCACATACCACTTTAACACAACCTTTAATCAGAGCAGCATAACTGGACCACACACCACTTTAACATAACCTTTAATCAGAGCAGCATAACTGGACCACATACCACTTTAACACAACCTTTAATCAGAGCAGCATAACTGGACCACATACCACTTTAACATAACCTTTAATCAGCCCAGCATAACTGGACCACATACCACTTTAACACAACCTTTAATCAGCCCAGCATAACTGAACCACATACCACTTTAACACAACCTTTAATCAGAGCAGCATAACTGGACCACATACCACTTTAACATAACCTTTAATCAGAGCAGCATAACTGGACCACATACCACTTTAACACAACCTTTAATCAGAGCAGCATAACTGGACCACATACCACTTTAACATAACCTTTAATCAGCCCAGCATAACTGGACCACATACCACTTTAACACAACCTTTAATCAGCCCAGCATAACTGGACCACATACCAATTTAACATAACCTTGAATCAGAGCAGCATAACTGGACCACATACCACTTTAACACAACCTTTAATCAGAGCAGCATAACTGGACCACATACCACTTTAACACAACCTTTAATCAGCCCAGCATAACATACAGTTATCCTATAACCATAGTTATATGAGTATAGTGGAACCTATCCTTTATCAATCTAATACTGAATAATTTTTTTCACATGTACACACCCATTCTCCTGGCCACACCCACATCCGCTCCTCTACATAAGCGGGTCGTGGCCATACTAACAGCTCCTTCCCAAGTCTTTCACCACCGAAGGCGAAGACCATGGGGTCCTCAGTGAGTCAGCGCAGAGCGCTCGCTATACTCATATAACTATGGTTATAGGATAACCGTATGTTATATATCGTATAGCTTACGCTCTGCGCTCTAGTGGAACACAGGAGCTGAGCAGAGCAGAAGCTTGACAAATGTACCCGCTGAGGCCCCCCACAACCATCAGAACCGGGGAGGACCCGAGCCCCCGGACCCCCCTAGAGGGGGACGGGAGGGAATCGGATCCGACTGTGCGAAGAGGGTTTAGCAACTCAACGCACAGGGTGAGCAGATCGTGGGACTTAACTTCACACAGAAGGACCCGCGACTACTCAGGCGCGCATCCCACATGCCACTAGGGAACGAACGGGAAGAAGAAAAACCCCCGTTACAGCCCCCAACATCACAGGGTCAAAGGTCAAGAACCCAACCCCGTGGCAAGGCCATAGCAGCGGAGCGTGAAGGAGGACCCAGCCCCAGGAACAGCCTGAGGGCCAGGACCCCCCGGAAAAGGGGGCCTGGTGAGGCCAACGATGCCGCAGCATCGAGACCCCACCAGACAGTCACTAGTGACACCACCCCCCACATCGCCAGCGTATCGGACAGGGCCCAATCCAAGAGCAGGCCCTTCCCCCCTACAGCACGCCGCCCTGAAGCACTCCACAGAGGCTACACCCCCACAACACTGCGGGCCAGTCGGCGCACCGGGGAGACAACCCCCAAAGAGGTTGATCCCTCAATCCTGGCAACAGGTCAAAAGCATAACTCGACCTGTGCCCGGAGCACTGCGGACTAGACAGGCGCCTAAGGGGTCTACTGAGAACAGCACCCCGGCGGAAGGGGCATTCAGTATGCTGTGCACCATGTCGCAGCCTCCACAAAAAACCCGACCCCCTAGAGAGGCAGAGGCAGAGAAGGCTGACAGGATTGGCAGACGTCATGAAAAGTGCCGGGGCACACTTGCAGGCAGACGGGGTCAAGCCCGGCCTAACCCGAGAGTCGACTCCGCTATCAACACACCGGGGAACCAACCACCCCCCTATGTTTAGTTTAACAGGAGGCGGTTGTTCCCTTAACCCACCAAGAAAAACCTAGAAACAGAGTGTTTCAGTTTTCAAAAGGGTTAGCCCAGGCCAACAGGTCGACGGGAATGAGTCCGGACCTGGGCCTGGCGGACCGGGACCTACACAGGGATGCCTAGAGAGGTTGACAGCAACCACCTCGACAGCCCCCTCCCATACCTGCCCAGCAGGGGGAGGGAGGAGTGACACAATGGAGAAGGACCAGGCCCCACAGCGCAAGGTACAACACAGTATGGACCAAGCACGTCACTGTTATGGGCAAGCCGTAGTGGCATACACATGACACACATATCCACGACATCAATCCCCGCGAAGCCCGGACCGACCTGGCATTTTCCCCCCGGAAAAGCACAAAGTCCTTCGGGGTACCAGAAGAGCAGATCTGCGCCCCGGCAGACAACAGGTTAACTGACTTGGTCCGGCGTGACCAGAACCAGTCCCGCGTCCTAGTCATGCCGCCATCCCCAGTCCTAAGAAGGGGGTAGGTACGCGCGTCGATCTAAAACATCACAGAGGGCGCCACCAAGATGGACAGAACGTGAATGCGCTGCTCCTGGCGGCCCACCTCTTGGGCATGAGACCCCTCCGCCAATGTAATGATCTACTCCGTCATCTCCCCCCGGAGATGCACACGAGTCATCGAGTCTTGCACTGGCGCTCGGTAGAGATAAAAAATCTCCTTCCTAGACGCCCGCATAAAAAACGGCGTTTCTATGAATTGGGCAACCAAGAAAACACCAGACGACGTCCGCTCCATGCTGTCTGGGACGAGCAGCAGGAAGCCGGTCAATAAGACACAGCCACAGGCCTTATATGACGCGACCGAGGGCAACCCGTCAATTCCGCTCCTCACATAAGAGGGGAAGACAGAAGTTCCCCCAGAGAGACCTCCACGTGAGTACAATTGAAAAAGATACATGCAATAATAATTGGGCCAAGTGACCAACAGCCCAATACACACTGTAATAGAGAGCAGAGCAGAAAACAAACAGTCCTCACAACCCAAATGTCCTCACATTAAAGGTGGTTTGTCAAAAAGTTTGTTCTCTAAGTACACAAGTACACACACACACACACACACACACACACACACAAATAAAGTGCTCTCAAATAAAGACAGCCTGCCAAGCACGTTCAGATTCCCATGTCCAGAAGATGGAGTAGTGAAAGTGAGCCAACAGGGGTTTGGCTGCTCTCTGTGAAAAAGGTCGGGGGATTTGCTGAATACGAGGGAGTCGCCCACCACAGATGTTACGCAAGTCTCTCTCTCTGGCCTTTGTCTGCGTTCATGTCATGCCTTACAGTCTGTCTCCATGGCTCTGTGGTTGGATAACCCCTGCAAGTTCACGCCTGCCCCCCCCCCCCCCCCCCTCTTCCAAACAGCCGGAGCGTTACGTAACATCGGAGGAATCAAACACTGTTTTGAAAAGTAATGGACACCAAGAACACTCTGCAGGGCTTCACACTGACCAGCGGCCGAGTCATTGGCTGTTGATACAAAGGAGCTGATAGGAGGTATTGTAAACAGGGCTGTGTCTCGCATCGAGGAGCTGATAGGAGGTATTGTAAACAGGGCTGTGTCTCGCATCGAGGAGCTGATAGGAGGTATTGTAAACAGGGCTGTGTCTCGCATCGAGGAGCTGATAGGAGGTATTGTAAACAGGGCTGTGTCTCGCATCGAGGAGCTGATAGGAGGTATTGTAAACAGGGCTGTGTCTCGCATCGAGGAGCTGATAGGAGGTATTGTAAACAGGGCTGTGTCTCGCATCGAGGAGCTGATAGGAGGTATTGTAAACAGGGCTGTGTCTCGCATCGAGGAGCTGATAGGAGTTGTTACGGTTTGGGTCAGTGTGTTGGACCCAGGTGCAGTACAGAACAGATACGACGAGAGGCAGATGGCGCTACTTCTTTAATTCAAGTAGATTAATGAACACGCATACGATGGCGGATAAACTAAAGGGGAGAAATCTCCGTCTCCAAAACACGTTAAATACGCTTCACAATACACAGGATACTCTATACAATAATTGGGGAAAATAAAGGGGAGAAAGCGAGGTCTCCAAAACACACTGAGTGGTAAACACGTCAAACGACGGCGCTGCTGCATATACACACGATAATATAAACGTTCAACAACGGATTCAATCGGCATGTCAAAGTGACACGGCGACTCAGACACATAGCGAACAAACTTACCCTCCGTGGCAAGGAGCGATCAGGCTTACACACGTAGGGATACTCACGGACAGTTTAGTGATCGACTGACAGGGTTTGTGTGACACAGGGGAGAATATGAAGAGACATTTAACGAGCCACACCAGGTACCAATGAGTGTAATTAGGACAGGTAGATGTGGCAATTACCACATCAACGAGCTGATAGGAGGTATTGTAACCAGGGTGCTGTGTTTTTTTTTTTTTTTTTATAAATGTTTTTATTTCGTTTTTCTTTCACACATAAAACAAGACATCACAGTACGGTAACATTAACAATAACAACACTAACAATAACAACATTAACAATAATAACGACAATAATGACAGTGAAAATAATAAAAACAGAATATAAACGACAAAAGTGCATTAACACAGACATGACAAACAAACAAGAACATGGCTCAAGAACAGTCTTACGTGTTATACCATACAACCATACATGTATATGTGACCGGTGTGATCTCGCTCTGCATTGTGTTTCGATTCAACCCCTGTTAAGGGATCGCCCTGAGTGGGAGTTGAACCCCGGTCTCCCGCGCCGCGGGCGGCATCACAGACCACTGTACCAAGAGGTGAATTCACTTCTAAGTACTGGGTCTGGATGCCTCTGGGGAGTGAGTTTACTTGCAGTACCGCTTAACGTCCACGGTCACTTCACTATACAAGTCCCTCGTGACTGTGGATAGACATGCGGTACCTCCGTTACACTCACCCCCCCCAAACTCACTCCACCCAGGGCATCCGGGTCACGGCACCACGTGTGACCGGTGTGATCTCGCTCTGCATTGTGTTTCGATTCGACCCCTGTTAAGGGATCGCCCTGAGTGGGAGTTGAACCCTCTCTGGCGATGCCATAAGCTTGCCGTGCCATTAATGACTTGAATCGTCCGGCAGCACAGATCTACTTTGTTTGAGTCCAAATTCCTGTCTGAGTGATGGGATGTGTGGTGGTGGTGGAGTTACTATCAAACAGACATAGCGAGGGACCTTTGGACAGGAGCACTGAGCGGAGGGGAGGAGAGGAGCACTGAGCGGAGAGGAGGAGAGGAGCTCAGAGAGGAGGGGAGGAGAGGAGCTCAGAGAGGAGGAGAGGAGAGGAGCTCAGAGAGGAGGGGAGGAGAGGAGCTCAGAGAGGAGGGGAGGAGAGGAGAAGAGCTCAGAGAGGAGGGGAGGAGAGGAGCTCAGAGAGGAGGGGAGGAGAGGAGGAGAGGAGAGGAGCTCAGAGTGGAGGAGAGGAGGGGAGGAGAGGAGCTCAGAGAGGAGGAGAGGAGAGGAGCTCAGAGAGGAGGGGAGGAGAGGAGCTCAGAGAGGAGGGGAGGAGAGGAGCTCAGAGAGGAGGGGAGGAGAGGAGCTCAGAGAGGAGGGGAGGAGAGGAGCTCAGAGAGGAGGGGAGGAGAGGAGGAGAGGAGAGGAGCACTGAGCGGAGAGGAGGAGAGGAGCTCAGAGAGGAGGGGAGGAGAAGAGAGGAGCTCAGAGAGGAGGGGAGGAGAGGAGCTCGGAGAGGAGGGGAGGAGAGGAGCTCAGAGAGGAGGGGAGGAGAGGAGGAGAGGAGAGGAGCACTGAGCGGAGAGGAGGAGAGGAGCTCAGAGAGGAGGGGAGGAGAGGAGGAGAGGAGCTCAGAGAGGAGGGGAGGAGAGGAGGAGAGGAGAGGAGCACTGAGAGGAGAGGAGGAGAGGAGCTCAGAGAGGAGAGGAGGAGAGGAGCTCAGAGAGGAGGGGAGGAGAGGAGGAGAGGAGCTCAGAGAGGAGGGGAGGAGAGGAGAGGAGCACTGAGTGGAGGGGAGGAGAGGAGAGGAGCTCAGAGAGGAGGGGAGGAGAGGAGGAGAGGAGAGGAGCTCAGAGAGGAGGGGAGGAGAGGAGCACTGAGTGGAGGGGAGGAGAGGAGCTCAGAGAGGAGGGGAGGAGAGGAGAGGAGCTCAGAGAGGAGGGGAGGAGAGGAGCTCAGAGAGGAGGGGAGGAGAGGAGCTCAGAGAGGAGGGGAGGAGAGGAGCTCAGAGAGGAGGAGAGGAGAGGAGCTCAGAGAGGAGGAGAGGAGAGGAGAGGAGCTCAGAGAGGAGGGGAGGAGAGGAGAGGAGCTCAGAGAGGAGGGGAGGAGAGAAGCTCAGAGAGGAGGGGAGGAGAGGAGCTCAGAGAGGAGGAGAGGAGCTCAGAGAGGAGGGGAGGAGAGGAGCTCAGAGAGGAGGGGAGGAGAGGAGAGGAGCTCAGAGAGGAGGGGAGGAGAGGAGCTCAGAGAGGAGGGGAGGAGAGGAGCTCAGAGAGGAGGGGAGGAGAGGAGCTCAGAGAGGAGGAGAGGAGAGGAGCTCAGAGAGGAGGGGAGGAGAGGAGCACTGAGCGGAGGAGAGGAGAGGAGCTCAGAGAGGAGGGGAGGAGAGGAGAGGAGCTCAGAGAGGAGGGGAGGAGAGGAGAGGAGCTCAGAGAGGAGGGGAGGAGAGGAGCTCAGAGAGGAGGGGAGGAGAGGAGCTCAGAGAGGAGGAGAGGAGAGGAGAGGAGAGGAGCTCAGAGAGGAGGGGAGGAGAGGAGCTCAGAGAGGAGGGGAGGAGAGGAGCTCAGAGAGGAGGAGAGGAGAGGAGCTCAGAGAGGAGGGGAGGAGAGGAGCTCAGAGAGGAGGGGAGGAGAGGAGCTCAGAGAGGAGGAGAGGAGAGGAGGAGAGGAGAGGAGCTCAGAGAGGAGAGGAGGAGAGGAGCACTGAGTGGAGGGGAGGAGAGGAGAGGAGCTCAGAGAGGAGGGAGGAGAGGAGCTCGGAGAGGAGGGGAGGAGAGGAGAGGAGCTCAGAGAGGAGGGGAGGAGAGGAGCTCAGAGAGGAGGGGAGGAGAGGAGCTCTGTTATGGTTTGTAACCGACCCCAATCGCACAACACAAGACAGGTATGGTGGTTTGCCAAGAAACAGATATTTATTGTGAACAGGGAAAAAGGGCACTGTCCCTTTAAGGGAGAAAACACAAAACACTGGAATAACACAAGAGGGGAAGGTAAAGTGCCTTTAAGAGGCGGGCAGGAAAAGGGAACACTATGGGAAAGTTAGGGAACGCCTAAGGGAAGGTTAAGGGAACGCCTTGGGAACAGAGGACTAGGGACTAGGAGAGCTAGGGATAGAGGACTAGGGACTAGGAGAACTAGGGATAGAGGACTAGGGACTAGGAGATCTAGGGATAGAGGAACAGGTACTGGGGAACATAGGGAACAGGTTCTGGGGAACAGAGGGCCAGGTTCTGGTGACAGAGGGAACAGAGGCCCGCGGAGGCGGGCTGGGGACAGGGAGGAACAGGGGACAGAGGACCGCGGAGGCGGGCTGGGGACAGGGAGGAACTGGGGACTGGTGGGAAAACATCTGGGCCGCTCTGCAGAACAGAGGAGAGGGTTAATATTCAAAGGGAAAAAACAGAGCAGATGCAGAACAGTCCAAAAAACAAAGTAACAAAGTAAATACTATCTTCGTGTGAACAAACACACAGTGGGAGATGGAATGTCCAAAATAATATCCAAGTGAGAACTAAAGGAGGCAATACGCTGGGAGAGTGACATCAAAATCAAAACTCACCCAGGCGTATGCGTAATGGTACAGGAACAGCAGCGGGAACGGGGGCAAGAGGCATTACGCTGAGTGAGTGACATCACAATCAAAACTCACCCAGGCGTATGCGTAAAGGTACAGGGACAGCAGCGGGAACGGGGGCAAGGGCACTACGCTGAGTGAGTGACATCACAATCAAAACTCACCCAGGCGTATGCGTAAAGGTACAGGGACAGCAGCGGGAACGGGGGCAAGGGCACTACGCTGAGTGAGTGACATCACAATCAAAACTCACCCAGGCGTATGCGTAAAGGTAAGGGACAGCAGCGGGGCGAGGACATCGCCACCGGGTGGCTGGCTGTCCGAGCCGAGGAACAGAGTGCTGGAACAGCGGCGGTGACGAGGATGTCGTCCACCGGGTAGCCGCTGTCGGAGGCGAGGAACAGGGTGCTGGAACAGCGGCGGTGGCGAGGATGTCGTCCACCGGGTAGCCGCTGTCGGAGCCGAGGAACAGAGTGCGCGCCACACCTTGGTGTGCGCGTCGGAACAGTGGCGGTGGCGAGGATGTCGTCCACCGGGTAGCCGCTGTCGGAGCCGAGGAACAGAGTGCGCGCCACACCTTGGTGTGCGCGTCGGAACAGTGGCGGTGGCGAGGATGTCGTCCACCGGGTAGCCGCTGTCGGAGCCGAGGAACAGAGTGCGCGCCACACCTTGGTGTGCGCGTCGGAACAGAGAGACGCCTCGGGGTGCGTCTGCGAGGAGGAGTGTGCCAAGCACGAAGGTCTGGAAGATGCGCGTCGGCGCGCTGAGGTCTGGAGAGCGTGCCAAGCTCGAAGGTCTGGAAGATGCGCGTCTGTGCGCTGGTACGGAGGAGCGTGCCAAGCTCGAAGGTCTGGAAGATGCGCGTCAGTGCGCTGGTACGGAGGAGCGTGCCAAGCTCGAAGGTCTGGAAGATGCGCGTCTGTGCGCTGGTACGGAGGAGCGTGCCAAGCTCGAAGGTCTGAAGTGGAACACTGGAATACCTCCCGTAGAGGATTAGAGAGCGCAGAACAGTGTCTCCCTCCAGGCAAACGGCGGCAGGTGGCGAAGGCTTGAGCGCATCTGGCGCGCTGGTCTGGAGTGGAACACTGGAATACCTCCCGTAGAGAATTAGAGAGCGCAGTACAATGTCTCCCTCCAGGCAAACGGCGACAGGTGGCCAAGGCCCTTGAAGATGCGCGTTGCGCGCTGGTGACTGGAGAGCGTGCCAAGCTCGAGGGTCCGGGAGATGCGCGTTGGTCTAGATGTGCGTCAGGACGAACAGCTGCGCTGGGGTCTGCAGTGGAGCGCTGGGGTGCCTCCCGTGGAAGTTACAGGGAGCGCAGAACAGTCTCCTCCACAGGCTACGGCGACAGCAGACGAAGGCTGGAGCAAACATCTCAAGGCTGGAGAGATCCATCTTACAGCATTGGTAGACCAGAGGATCTCCCGAAAGAGTCTAGATGTTAGAGAATATGACTCAGCATGAATACAACACGACCCCAAGCCAAAACGAGGGGAAGCGCCCTGGTATTTAAAGCCCACAGGGGGACTAATTAGCCTGCCATCACAGGTGCGAGAGATAATAGAATATCAAACAGGTGTGGCCACTAAGGGTAAGGAACGAGAGGGTGGGGGCTAGAAAGAGTGAGTAGGGAATTCCTAACAGTAGGCTTAAAGAAGACAGAGAAAAGGTAGTGAGCAGCGGGCAAAACCTCACAGTACCCCCCCCTCAACGGGAGCCACCCGGCGACCCAAAACAAATACAGACAGAGTGGCAGGGGGCAAAACAAGAGGTACTGGCCAAGCCAGCAGGGGAAGCCACCACAAGAGTGGGGCTAGCAAAAGAAACAGGGTCGCCGAGGGGTAACTAGGGTAGCAGAGGGGCAACTGGTCTAGAGGAACTGGGTCTAGAGAACTAGTCTAGCGAACTGGGCAAGAGAACTGGTCTAGAGAACTGGTTTAGGGAACTGGTCTAGAGAACTGGTCTAGAGGAACCGGTCTAGAGGAAACTGAGGGGCGAGCAGGGTAGCTAAGGGGTAACCATGGAAGCACCGGGAAAGGGCTAGCAGAGGGAAGGTTAGCTGCCAGGGCACTGATAGCTACAGGGCCTATGCTAGCTGTACTGCTACATCAACATAGAGGCTGCGCAAGCTGCCGGAGCTAGGCTGGCAGACAGGGCTGGACCAGCATGAGAGCACAAGCTAGCTGGAAGGACAGTCCTAGCTGTGTGAGAAAAACTGACCTTGCTAGCTGAAAGGGCAGTCCTAGCAGTGGGATAAACTACACAAAAAAGTGGAGGCCATGCAGAGGGACCGGGTTAGCTGCTTGGGCCTGGCTAGCTACAGGGCCTATGCCAGCTGCAAGGCTGCATTAACATAGAGGCTGTGCTAACAGCCGGGGCCAAGCTAGCAGACCGGGGCCATGCAGAGGGAAACTGGGTTAGCCGCCAGGGCATGGCTAGCTACAGGGCCTATGCCAGCAGCAAGGGCTGCATAAACATAGAGGCTGTGCTAGCAGCCGGGGCTAAGCTAGCAGACAGGGGCTCTGCTGAGGGACTGGGTTAGCTGCCAGGGCATGGCTAGCTACAGGGGGGTCAAACAGGGCAAAACGGGAAGCAAACAGGGGAGCTAACCGGGGAGACTAACAAGCTAAACAGGGGAGTAACAGGCTAACAAGGGAGCTAAACAGGACTAACAGGGAAGCTAAACTGGGCAAACAGGGAAGCTAACAGGGCTAACAGGGGAGCTAGAGGGGAGACTAACAAGCTAACAGGGGAGCTAACAGGGAACAAGAAAAAAAAAAAAGGCAAACTCAACATACACAGTCTGTGCTGGCTGGGGTCGTCGATTTGGTGGGGTCGTACTGTTATGGTTTGTAACCGACCCCAATCGCACAACACAAGACAGGTATGGTGGTTTGCCAAGAAACAGATATTTATTGTGAACAGGGAAAAAGGGCACTGTCCCTTTAAGGGAGAAAACACAAAACACTGGAATAACACAAGAGGGGAAGGTAAAGTGCCTTTAAGAGGCGGGCAGGAAAAGGGAACACTATGGGAAAGTTAGGGAACGCCTAAGGGAAGGTTAAGGGAACGCCTTGGGAACAGAGGACTAGGGACTAGGAGAGCTAGGGATAGAGGACTAGGGACTAGGAGAACTAGGGATAGAGGACTAGGGACTAGGAGATCTAGGGATAGAGGAACAGGTACTGGGGAACATAGGGAACAGGTTCTGGGGAACAGAGGGCCAGGTTCTGGTGACAGAGGGAACAGAGGCCCGCGGAGGCGGGCTGGGGACAGGGAGGAACAGGGGACAGAGGACCGCGGAGGCGGGCTGGGGACAGGGAGGAACTGGGGACTGGTGGGAAAACATCTGGGCCGCTCTGCAGAACAGAGGAGAGGGTTAATATTCAAAGGGAAAAAACAGAGCAGATGCAGAACAGTCCAAAAAACAAAGTAACAAAGTAAATACTATCTTCGTGTGAACAAACACACAGTGGGAGATGGAATGTCCAAAATAATATCCAAGTGAGAACTAAAGGAGGCAATACGCTGGGAGAGTGACATCAAAATCAAAACTCACCCAGGCGTATGCGTAATGGTACAGGAACAGCAGCGGGAACGGGGGCAAGAGGCATTACGCTGAGTGAGTGACATCACAATCAAAACTCACCCAGGCGTATGCGTAAAGGTACAGGGACAGCAGCGGGAACGGGGGCAAGGGCACTACGCTGAGTGAGTGACATCACAATCAAAACTCACCCAGGCGTATGCGTAAAGGTACAGGGACAGCAGCGGGAACGGGGGCAAGGGCACTACGCTGAGTGAGTGACATCACAATCAAAACTCACCCAGGCGTATGCGTAAAGGTAAGGGACAGCAGCGGGGCGAGGACATCGCCACCGGGTGGCTGGCTGTCCGAGCCGAGGAACAGAGTGCTGGAACAGCGGCGGTGACGAGGATGTCGTCCACCGGGTAGCCGCTGTCGGAGCCGAGGAACAGGGTGCTGGAACAGCGGCGGTGGCGAGGATGTCGTCCACCGGGTAGCCGCTGTCGGAGCCGAGGAACAGAGTGCGCGCCACACCTTGGTGTGCGCGTCGGAACAGTGGCGGTGGCGAGGATGTCGTCCACCGGGTAGCCGCTGTCGGAGCCGAGGAACAGAGTGCGCGCCACACCTTGGTGTGCGCGTCGGAACAGTGGCGGTGGCGAGGATGTCGTCCACCGGGTAGCCGCTGTCGGAGCCGAGGAACAGAGTGCGCGCCACACCTTGGTGTGCGCGTCGGAACAGAGAGACGCCTCGGGGTGCGTCTGCGAGGAGGAGTGTGCCAAGCACGAAGGTCTGGAAGATGCGCGTCGGCGCGCTGAGGTCTGGAGAGCGTGCCAAGCTCGAAGGTCTGGAAGATGCGCGTCTGTGCGCTGGTACGGAGGAGCGTGCCAAGCTCGAAGGTCTGGAAGATGCGCGTCAGTGCGCTGGTACGGAGGAGCGTGCCAAGCTCGAAGGTCTGGAAGATGCGCGTCTGTGCGCTGGTACGGAGGAGCGTGCCAAGCTCGAAGGTCTGAAGTGGAACACTGGAATACCTCCCGTAGAGGATTAGAGAGCGCAGAACAGTGTCTCCCTCCAGGCAAACGGCGGCAGGTGGCGAAGGCTTGAGCGCATCTGGCGCGCTGGTCTGGAGTGGAACACTGGAATACCTCCCGTAGAGAATTAGAGAGCGCAGTACAATGTCTCCCTCCAGGCAAACGGCGACAGGTGGCCAAGGCCCTTGAAGATGCGCGTTGCGCGCTGGTGACTGGAGAGCGTGCCAAGCTCGAGGGTCCGGGAGATGCGCGTTGGTCTAGATGTGCGTCAGGACGAACAGCTGCGCTGGGGTCTGCAGTGGAGCGCTGGGGTGCCTCCCGTGGAAGTTACAGGGAGCGCAGAACAGTCTCCTCCACAGGCTACGGCGACAGCAGACGAAGGCTGGAGCAAACATCTCAAGGCTGGAGAGATCCATCTTACAGCATTGGTAGACCAGAGGATCTCCCGAAAGAGTCTAGATGTTAGAGAATATGACTCAGCATGAATACAACACGACCCCAAGCCAAAACGAGGGGAAGCGCCCTGGTATTTAAAGCCCACAGGGGGACTAATTAGCCTGCCATCACAGGTGCGAGAGATAATAGAATATCAAACAGGTGTGGCCACTAAGGGTAAGGAACGAGAGGGTGGGGGCTAGAAAGAGTGAGTAGGGAATTCCTAACAGTAGGCTTAAAGAAGACAGAGAAAAGGTAGTGAGCAGCGGGCAAAACCTCACAAGCTCAGAGAGGAGTGGAGGAGAGGAGCACTGAGCGGAGGGGAGGAGAGGAGGAGAGGAGAGGAGCTCAGAGAGGAGGGGAGGAGAGGAGCTCAGAGAGGAGGGGAGGAGAGGAGCTCAGAGAGGAGGGGAGGAGAGGAGCTCAGAGAGGAGGGGAGGAGAGGAGCTCAGAGAGGAGGGGAGGAGAGGAGGAGAGGAGAGGAGCACTGAGCGGAGAGGAGGAGAGGAGCTCAGAGAGGAGGGGAGGAGAGGAGCTCAGAGAGGAGGGGAGGAGAGGAGCTCGGAGAGGAGGGGAGGAGAGGAGCTCAGAGAGGAGGGGAGGAGAGGAGGAGAGGAGAGGAGCACTGAGCGGAGAGGAGGAGAGGAGCTCAGAGAGGAGGGGAGGAGAGGAGCTCGGAGAGGAGGGGAGGAGAGGAGGAGAGGAGAGGAGCACTGAGCGGAGAGGAGGAGAGGAGCTCAGAGAGGAGGGGAGGAGAGGAGCTCAGAGAGGAGGGGAGGAGAGGAGGAGAGGAGCTCAGAGAGGAGGGGAGGAGAGGAGGAGAGGAGAGGAGCACTGAGAGGAGGGGAGGAGAGGCGCTCAGAGAGGAGGGGAGGAGAGGAGCTCAGAGAGGAGGGGAGGAGAGGAGCTCAGAGAGGAGGGGAGGAGAGGAGCTCAGAGAGGAGGGGAGGAGAGGAGCTCAGAGAGGAGGGGAGGAGAGGAGCTCAGAGAGGAGGGGAGGAGAGGAGCTCAGAGAGGAGGGGAGGAGAGGAGCTCAGAGAGGAGTGGAGGAGAGGAGCACTGAGCGGAGGGGAGGAGAGGAGGAGAGGAGAGGAGCACTGAGAGGAGGGGAGGAAAGGAGCTCAGAGAGGATTGTGCAAACATTTAAAAACGAGTCTAATATTACATAAAATTACAAAATTGTCAAACGTGAAAAGATTGTGCTTACTCAAAACACTGCAGTGATGCCATCACATTGGTTTACGGTCCATTATTTTTATATGATTTCATCTGAAGGGGCTGCAGATACGCCATTAAGCCTTTCACTAACACACTACCAAAGGTTTAACCCTTTCACTGCGACAATACAGAAGGTTAACCCTCTTTCACAACCACACAACAGAAGGTTAACCCTGTTTCACTACCACACGACAGAAGGTTAACCCTGTTTCACTACCACACGACAGAAGGTTAACCCTGTTTCACTACCACACGACAGAAGGTTAACCCTGTTTCACTACCACACGACAGAAGGTTAACCCTGTTTCACTATCACACGACAGAAGGTGAACCCTGTTTCACTACCACACGACAGAAGGTGAACCCTGTTTCACTACCACACTACAGACTGTTAACCCTGTTTCACTACCACACTACAGACGGTTAACCTTCTGTAGTGTGGCAGTGAAAGGGTTAAGCAATTTCAGGGACTATCCATAT
>NC_140169.1:146334163-146361663 GCF_963971535.1 Notolepis coatsorum | reverse complement strand
TTCCCCCTCCCCCTCTTTCTCTTACTGTACTTCCCCCTCCCCCACGTTATCTTACTGTACTTCCCCCTCCCCCCTCTTTATCTTACTGTACTTCCCCCTCCCCCACTTTCTCTTACTGTACTTCCCCCTCCCCCACGTTATCTTACTGTACTTCCCCCTCCCCCACTTTCTCTTACTGTACTTCCCCCTCCCCCACGTTATCTTACTGTACTTCCCCCTCCCCCTCTTTATCTTACTGTACTTCCCCCTCCCCCACTTTCTCTTACTGTACTTCCCCCTCCCCCTCTTTCTCTTACTGTACTTCCCCCTCCCCCACGTTATCTTACTGTACTTCCCCCTCCCCCTCTTTATCTTACTGTACTTCCCCCTCCCCCTCTTTCTCTTACTGTACTTCCCCCTCCCCCTCTTTATCTTACTGTACTTCCCCCTCCCCCTCTTTATCTTACTGTACTTCCCTCTCCCCCACTTTCTCTTACTGTACTTCCCCCTCCCCCTCTTTATCTTACTGTACTTCCCCCTCCCCCTCTTTCTCTTACTGTACTTCCCCCTCCCCCACGTTATCTTACTGTACTTCCCCCTCCCCCTCTTTATCTTACTGTACTTCCCCCTCCCCCTCTTTCTCTTACTGTACTTCCCCCTCCCCCTCTTTATCTTACTGTACTTCCCCCTCCCCCTCTTTATCTTACTGTACTTCCCCCTCCCCCTCTTTATCTTACTGTACTTCCCTCTCCCCCACTTTCTCTTACTGTACTTCCCCCTCCCCCTCTTTATCTTACTGTACTTCCCCCTCCCCCTCTTTATCTTACTGTACTTCCCCCTCCCCCTCTTTATCTTACTGTACTTCCCTCTCCCCCACTTTCTCTTACTGTACTTCCCCCTCCCCCTCTTTCTCTTACTGTACTTCCCCCTCCCCCACGTTATCTTACTGTACTTCCCCCTCCCCCTCTTTATCTTACTGTACTTCCCCCTCCCCCACTTTCTCTTACTGTACTTCCCCCTCCCCCTCTTTCTCTTACTGTACTTCCCCCTCCCCCTCTTTCTCTTACTGTACTTCCCCCTCCCCCACGTTATCTTACTGTACTTCCCCCTCCCCCTCTTTATCTTACTGTACTTCCCCCTCCCCCTCTTTCTCTTACTGTACTTCCCCCTCCCCCTCTTTCTCTTACTGTACTTCCCCCTCCCCCTCTTTCTCTTACTGTACTTCCCCCTCCCCCTCTTTATCTTACTGTACTTCCCCCTCCCCCTCTTTATCTTACTGTACTTCCCTCTCCCCCACTTTATCTTACTGTACTTCCCCCTCCCCCTCTTTATCTTACTGTACTTCCCCCTCCCCCACTTTCTCTTACTGTACTTCCCCCTCCCCCTCTTTCTCTTACTGTACTTCCCCCTCCCCCTCTTTCTCTTACTGTACTTCCCCCTCCCCCTCTTTATCTTACTGTACTTCCCCCTCCCCCTCTTTATCTTACTGTACTTCCCCCTCCCCCACTTTCTCTTACTGTACTTCCCCCTCCCCCTCTTTCTCTTACTGTACTTCCCCCTCCCCCTCTTTCTCTTACTGTACTTCCCCCTCCCCCTCTTTATCTTACTGTACTTCCCTCTCCCCCACTTTATCTTACTGTACTTCCCCCTCCCCCTCTTTATCTTACTGTACTTCCCCCTCCCCCTCTTTATCTTACTGTACTTCCCCCTCCCCCTCTTTCTCTTACTGTACTTCCCCCTCCCCCTCTTTATCTTACTGTACTTCCCCCTCCCCCTCTTTATCTTACTGTACTTCCCCCTCCCCCTCTTTATCTTACTGTACTTCCCCTCCCCCACTTTCTCTTACTGTACTTCCCCCTCCCCCTCTTTCTCTTACTGTACTTCCCCCTCCCCCTCTTTCTCTTACTGTACTTCCCCCTCCCCCACGTTATCTTACTGTACTTCCCCCTCCCCCTCTTTATCTTACTGTACTTCCCCCTCCCCCTCTTTCTCTTACTGTACTTCCCCCTCCCCCTCTTTATCTTACTGTACTTCCCCCTCCCCCTCTTTCTCTTACTGTACTTCCCCCTCCCCCTCTTTATCTTACTGTACTTCCCCCCCCCACTTTATCTTACTGTACTTCCCCCTCCCCCACTTTCTCTTACTGTACTTCCCCTCCCCCACGTTCTCTTACTGTACTTCCCCCTCCCCCTCTTTATCTTACTGTACTTCCCCCCCCCACTTTATCTTACTGTACTTCCCCCTCCCCCACTTTCTCTTACTGTACTTCCCCCTCCCCCTCTTTCTCTTACTGTACTTCCCCCTCCCCCTCTTTATCTTACTGTACTTCCCCCCCCCACTTTATCTTACTGTACTTCCCCCTCCCCCACTTTCTCTTACTGTACTTCCCCCTCCCCCTCTTTATCTTACTGTACTTCCCCCTCCCCCTCTTTATCTTACTGTACTTCCCCCTCCCCCCTCTTTCTCTTACTGTACTTCCCCCTCCCCCCTTTATCTTACTGTACTTCCCCCTCCCCCTCTTTATCTTACTGTACTTCCCCCTCCCCCACTTTATCTTACTGTACTTCCCCCTCCCCCACTTTCTCTTACTGTACTTCCCCCTCCCCCACTTTCTCTTACTGTACTTCCCCTCCCCCTCTTACTGTACTTCCCCCTCCCCCACTTTCTCTTACTGTACTTCCCCCTCCCCCACTTTATCTTACTGTACTTCCCCCTCCCCCACTTTATCTTACTGTACTTCCCCATCCCCCCCGTCTTTATCTTACTGTACTTCCCCCTCCCCCTCTTTATCTTACTGTACTTCCCCCTCCCCCACTTTATCTTACTGTACTTCCCCCTCCCCCACTTTATCTTACTGTACTTCCCCATCCCCCCTCTTTATCTTACTGTACTTCCCCCTCCCCCTCTTTATCTTACTGTACTTCCCCCTCCCCCTCTTTATCTTACTGTACTTCCCCCTCCCCACTTTCTCTTACTGTACTTCCCCCTCCCCCTCTTTCTCTTACTGTACTTCCCCCTCCCCCACTTTCTCTTACTGTACTTCCCCCTCCCCCACTTTCTCTTACTGTACTTCCCCCTCCCCCTCTTTATCTTACTGTACTTCCCCCTCTTTCTCTTACTGTACTTCCCCCTCCCCCACTTTCTCTTACTGTACTTCCCCCTCCCCCTCTTTATCTTACTGTACTTCCCCCTCTTTCTCTTACTGTACTGTCCCCCTCCCCCACTTTCTCTTACTGTACTTCCCCCTCCCCCCTCTTTATCTTACTGTACTTCCCCCTCCCCCTCTTTATCTTACTGTACTTCCCCCTCCCCCTCTTTCTCTTACTGTACTTCCCCCTCCCCCACTTTCTCTTACTGTACTTCCCCCTCCCCCACTTTCTCTTACTGTACTTCCCCCTCCCCATCTTTATCTTACTGTACTTCCCCCTCCCCCACTTTCTCTTACTGTACTTCCCCCTCCCCCTCTTTATCTTACTGTACTTCCCCCTCTTTATCTTACTGTACTTCCCCCTCCCCCTCTTTCTCTTACTGTACTTCCCCCTCCCCCCCTTTATCTTACTGTACTTCCCCCTCCCCCACTTTCTCTTACTGTACTTCCCCCTCCCCCTCTTTCTCTTACTGTACTTCCCCCTCCCCCACTTTCTCTTACTGTACTTCCCCCTCCCCCTCTTTATCTTACTGTACTTCCCCCTCCCCCTCTTACTGTACTTCCCCCTCCCCCACTTTCTCTTACTGTACTTCCCCCTCCCCCACTTTCTCTTACTGTACTTCCCCCTCCCCCTCTTTATCTTACTGTACTTCCCCCTCCCCCTCTTTATCTTACTGTACTTCCCCCTCCCCCACGTTATCTTACTGTACTTCCCCCTCCCCCCACGTTATCTTACTGTACTTCCCCCTCCCCCCTCTTTATCTTACTGTACTTCCCCCTCCCCCACTTTATCTTACTGTACTTCCCCCTCCCCCACTTTATCTTACTGTACTTCCCCCTCCCCCACGTTATCTTACTGTACTTCCCCCTCCCCCCACGTTATCTTACTGTACTTCCCCCTCCCCCCTCTTTATCTTACTGTACTTCCCCCTCCCCCTCTTTATCTTACTGTACTTCCCCCTCCCCCTCTTTATCTTACTGTACTTCCCCCTCCCCCACTTTATCTTACTGTACTTCCCCCTCCCCCTCTTTATCTTACTGTACTTCCCCCTCCCCCCCTTTATCTTACTGTACTTCCCCCTCCCCCACTTTATCTTACTGTACTTCCCCCTCCCCCTCTTTATCTTACTGTACTTCCCCCTCCCCCTCTTTATCTTACTGTACTTCCCCCTCCCCCTCTTTATCTTACTGTACTTCCCCCTCCCCCACTTTCTCTTACTGTACTTCCCCCTCCCCCTCTTTCTCTTACTGTACTTCCCCCTCCCCCTCTTTCTCTTACTGTACTTCCCCCTCCCCCACTTTCTCTTACTGTACTTCCCCCTCCCCCACTTTCTCTTACTGTACTTCCCCCTCCCCCCTCTTTCTCTTACTGTACTTCCCCCTCCCCCACGTTCTCTTACTGTACTTCCCCCTCCCCCCCTTTCTCTTACTGTACTTCCCCCTCCCCCACTTTATCTTACTGTACTTCCCCCTCCCCCACTTTCTCTTACTGTACTTCCCCCTCCCCCACTTTATCTTACTGTACTTCCCCCTCCCCCACTTTCTCTTACTGTACTTCCCCCTCCCCCACTTTATCTTACTGTACTTCCCCCTCCCCCACTTTCTCTTACTGTACTTCCCCCTCCCCCTCTTTATCTTACTGTACTTCCCCCTCCCCCTCTTTATCTTACTGTACTTCCCCCTCCCCCTCTTTCTCTTACTGTACTTCCCCCTCCCCCTCTTTCTCTTACTGTACTTCCCCCTCCCCCTCTTTATCTTACTGTACTTCCCCCTCCCCCTCTTTCTCTTACTGTACTTCCCCCTCCCCCTCTTTCTCTTACTGTACTTCCCCCTCCCCCTCTTTCTCTTACTGTACTTCCCCCTCCCCCTCTTTCTCTTACTGTACTTCCCCCTCCCCCTCTTTCTCTTACTGTACTTCCCCCTCCCCCTCTTTATCTTACTGTACTTCCCCCTCCCCCACGTTCTCTTACTGTACTTCCCCCTCCCCCACTTTCTCTTACTGTACTTCCCCCTCCCCCACTTTATCTTACTGTACTTCCCCCTCCCCCTCTTTATCTTACTGTACTTCCCCCTCCCCCTCTTTCCCCTCTTTATCTTACTGTACTTCCCCCTCCCCCTCTTTATCTTACTGTACTTCCCCCTCCCCCTCTTTATCTTACTGTACTTCCCCCTCCCCCTCTTTCTCTTACTGTACTTCCCCCTCCCCCTCTTTCTCTTACTGTACTTCCCCCTCCCCCTCTTTATCTTACTGTACTTCCCCCTCCCCCTCTTTCTCTTACTGTACTTCCCCCTCCCCCTCTTTCTCTTACTGTACTTCCCCCTCCCCCTCTTTCTCTTACTGTACTTCCCCCTCCCCCTCTTTCTCTTACTGTACTTCCCCCTCCCCCTCTTTCTCTTACTGTACTTCCCCCTCCCCCTCTTTATCTTACTGTACTTCCCCCTCCCCCACGTTCTCTTACTGTACTTCCCCCTCCCCCACGTTCTCTTACTGTACTTCCCCCTCCCCCCTCTTTCTCTTACTGTACTTCCCCCTCCCCCTCTTCTCTTACTGTACTTCCCCCTCCCCCACTTTCTCTTACTGTACTTCCCCCTCCCCCACTTTATCTTACTGTACTTCCCCCTCCCCCTCTTTATCTTACTGTACTTCCCCCTCCCCCCACTTTCTCTTACTGTACTTCCCCCTCCCCATCTTTCTCTTACTGTACTTCCCCCTCCCCCACTTTCTCTTACTGTACTTCCCCCCTCCCCATCTTTATCTTACTGTACTTCCCCCTCCCCATCTTTATCTTACTGTACTTCCCCCTCCCCATCTTTCTCTTACTGTACTTCCCCCTCCCCATCTTTATCTTACTGTACTTCCCCCTCCCCCCTCTTTATCTTACTGTACTTCCCCCTCCCCCTCTTTATCTTACTGTACTTCCCCCTCCCCCTCTTTATCTTACTGTACTTCCCCCTCCCCCTCTTTATCTTACTGTACTTCCCCCTCCCCCTCTTTCTCTTACTGTACTTCCCCCTCCCCCTCTTTATCTTACTGTACTTCCCCCTCCCCCTCTTTCTCTTACTGTACTTCCCCCTCTTTATCTTATGTACTTCCCCCTCCCCCTCTTTATCTTACTGTACTTCCCCCTCCCCCTCTTTCTCTTACTGTACTTCCCCCTCCCCCTCTTTATCTTACTGTACTTCCCCCTCCCCCTCTTTATCTTACTGTACTTCCCCCTCTTTATCTTACTGTACTTCCCCCTCCCCCTCTTTATCTTACTGTACTTCCCCCTCCCCCTCTTTCTCTTACTGTACTTCCCCCTCCCCCTCTTTATCTTACTGTACTTCCCCCTCCCCACGTTCTCTTACTGTACTTCCCCCTCCCCCACTTTCTCTTACTGTACTTCCCCCTCCCCCACTTTCTCTTACTGTACTTCCCCCTCCCCCTCTTTCTCTTACTGTACTTCCCCCTCCCCCTCTTTATCTTACTGTACTTCCCCCTCCCCCTCTTTCTCTTACTGTACTTCCCCCTCCCCCTCTTTCTCTTACTGTACTTCCCCCTCCCCCACGTTATCTTACTGTACTTCCCCCTCCCCCTCTTTATCTTACTGTACTTCCCCCTCCCCCTCTTTCTCTTACTGTACTTCCCCCTCCCCCTCTTTATCTTACTGTACTTCCCCCTCCCCCACGTTCTCTTACTGTACTTCCCCCTCCCCCACTTTCTCTTACTGTACTTCCCCCTCCCCCTCTTTCTCTTACTGTACTTCCCCCTCCCCCACTTTCTCTTACTGTACTTCCCCCTCCCCCTCTTTCTCTTACTGTACTTCCCCCCCCCCTCTTTATCTTACTGTACTTCCCCCTCCCCCTCTTTCTCTTACTGTACTTCCCCCTCCCCCACTTTCTCTTACTGTACTTCCCCCTCCCCCACTTTCTCTTACTGTACTTCCCCCTCCCCCTCTTTCTCTTACGGTACTTCCCCCTCCCCCACTTTCTCTTACTGTACTTCCCCCTCCCCCACTTTATCTTACTGTACTTCCCCCTCCCCCACTTTCTCTTACTGTACTTCCCCCTCCCCCCCTTTATCTTACTGTACTTCCCCCTCCCCCCCTTTATCTTACTGTACTTCCCCCTCCCCCCCTTTCTCTTACTGTACTTCCCCCTCCCCCACGTAAAACGCGTACGGAGGTTCACGCTATTTCCCCCCAGATCCCCTCCTTGCATGAACAGGCGCCCCGAACCGACCAGTAGGAGTCGCTGTTTGCAACGACCAGGACTCTCATACCCCCCACACCGGCTTCCCACCCGTGAACACTGACAGTTGTGTCTGTAGGGACGACTGACCAAACCCGGAGCTTTGATTGGTGGAAACCCACAGTCTCTGCGGTGGCAGGAGAGCGCTGGGTTCTCTCTACGCTGCCCAGCCGCACCCCCAGATGGTGGGTTTTCTGTGCCCTCGGTTCGGGTTCAGCTATGTTTGCTCCAAAGACTTGTGCTTTGCCTCGTCGTAGTGGAACTCCACATTGCTGCTCTTAACAGTCGTCACGCTCTCGGAACATATGAGACGTGCTGCTTTTGAACTGACCGTGGGAAGAATGAACATGTAGGAGTCTGTCGGTTCTTGATTAAAAGCTCTGTTCTGTCACGTCTACTCTTGTCTTGTTCGAGCATGCCATGTGAGATTACTTCTCTCTGCCTCACTCATTTCTGTGTGTGTGTGTGTGTGTGTGTGTGTGTGTGTGTGTGTGTGTGTGTGTGTGTGCGCTCGCGTGCGCGCGCGCGTGTGTGTGTGTGTGTGTGTGTGTGTGTGTGTGTGTGTGTGTGTGTGTGTGTGTGTGTGTGTGTGTGTGTGTGTGTGTGTGTGTGTGTGTGTGTGTGTGTGTGCGCTCGCGTGCACGTGTGTGTGTGTGTGTCTCGCTGACTCGAGTCGCAATGCTTATCGGAATGCACAGATTTGATTGGCTGAGTAACATCATCATGGGAGATGATTAACAATAAATGCAATTACTAGTTACGCTGCTGGCCAGTAGTAGTCATACTGTCTCTATTTACATAATTACAACTCTTTACATACATCTGATTAGCACTACACTCAGTAGTACTAACTTGTGTATTTTGTACCCAGTTTAATCACCTGTATACATTGTATATTACTGTTGCACTTTACTGTTACATTTGCACTCCGGTTGGATGCAAAACCTATTTTCGGTGTACTGTACTTGTGCTGTATGATGACAATACGTATCTATCTAATCTAATCTAATTGGTCAGTGAGTTTCCTGGGCCACTAAACCAGTGTCGTAAAGTCTACAAAAGCTTCAAATAGAAACTGAAATTGTATAACTGTCAATAATTTATTGGTTATGGTCCAGACCCGCACCGCCGTCCGCCAGTAACCTCTGCACTAGAGGAAAGGTCACAGGGTCACTTGAGGTCATGAATGTGCACAGCATGCTATGTCCAGGTTGTGCTGATTTAAATAAAAAATACTGTTTTATTAAGAAATGTTTGTGCACAGCAAATTGCACGGCAATCCAGACCAGTTTGGCCTGATGGTGGCGCAGATAGAGGTCACAGGGTCACCAGAATCAAGAGGTTTCTTCCTCATGGGGTCATGAACGTGACACAGTGTCACTTTCAGACTCACTCACTCACTCACTCACTCACTCACTCACTCACTCACTCACTCACTCACTCACTCACTCACTCACTCACTCACTCACTCACTCACGGACAGGACCGACTACATAACCTCCCCCTCCCCCCCTGGAGGAGAATAACTATTTCCCATTCTCCGAGCACAGCTGTCCTTTACTGCACTCTCACTGAGGCCATATGTTTGCACTCCTTGACCCCTAACGTCAAGCACTTTGGCCCAGACAACAGGCTTCTCTAAAGGTATTACATAATAGGTATAGGCTGTAAACAGCGTTGTGAAATAACTGAAAGTATCAGTAGTGCAGTAGAGTAGTGTGCCAGTGATTATCAGCTCAAGTCTATGCCAGGAAAGTTTTGCCATAATGACATTTTCATTTCAGTTCAAACCTTTATTTAAACTCGAAAGGCAACTGATATGAGGTTTCCCTCGTTTACAGTCACGTCGAGTGTACAGAGTTGAGCAGAAAAAGGCATATACTGTATACTGTAAAATCACACAGCATATAAAATCATAACAAAGAGACAACAAGGCGAGACAAAAGTAAGGATTACTTTTACAATTACAACACGTACAACTTGATTGACAACGTTTGGAGATCAAGGTTTTAAACTACCTCTTAACTGGCACCGACCCGGCCCCGGGACGCTTTGAGGACGTTTTGCCCACCGGCGTGACAGGCCACTTTGGCGACCTCTAGCGGATCGGGTGTGCATATATTTTAATACAATATATATATTGAATTAAAGCCATATTTGTTGCCTGTCGATTGCCATATCAGGCGACAAGATCCGTTCAGCAGTTGCTGATATGTGAGGCATGCGCCAAAGTACATGGCAGACTTTTTTTTTTTTCCGAATACCACCCGCGACTCCCGAGGCTCTAGCTCCGTCAATCATTTGGCGATCTCAAACATTATTGCACAGGGTTGTAACCAATGTGTGTGGCTTTCCAATGATACCCCAGGTGGGATGAGAGAATCAGGGATCTAGGTGAAAAGTCACAAGCGAAAACAGGAAGAGAAGAAAACGCGGAATGCATTGGAGTCTATATGAGAAAACTGAAACCGGCAGAGCTTTCCCCCCCCCCCTCACAGTTGACCAAAATCGCTCCTAATCACTCACTTATGAACAGATGAAATTTGGACATGTACTATACAAGACTTCAGGCTATGGACCCAGTGTGTTTTCACGTTCAACGCAAGTTCAGACCTATGTTACTCTATTTCATTAGCACTAAATGTGAATTGTCTTTATTGTATCAGAAACTCCAGAATGTTATCTTTCAAAAGAGACCAGGCTCATGCATGTGCTATAAGTATAAAGTATAGTATTTTGATTTGCGAAAAAAAAAGTATGCAGTTCACAAGTTCAAGTTTAAAAATTGCCACTTTTCTGGGCGCCAGTTAAGAGGTTAACTGTTGGAGTTCATTCCATGAGCTAGAGGGGCATCATAGCAAAAGTACAAATACGCTGAACCACAGATGAACAAACACCCGTGTTCGTCGCGCCTCTCCGTCAGCGAGGACCAACCAACCATCCCATAATAAAGGACACAGCGATCACTGTCTGTCATTAGTGATGAATCTGAGGGCAGAGTGATTCGAGGGCTGAGGCCGCAGCATGCCTACATGGGACTTGTGTCTTGTGTTTGGATGTTTGTAGGCTTTAGTTTTCCTGTCCTTGTGGAGACGTCTGGTCCTCACGTGGTGGAGAGGCTGAAACTCTTCTCGTTCTATAACCCGCCTCGCCCCCCTCCTGAACCGGATCCTTCTCAGGTGGCAGAGTGGTAGTAGGATACCTGGTATTTAAGGTACGCGGTGCTGGTGACGAGCGGAGTGGATCAGACACCTGGTATTTAAGGTACGCGGTGCTGGTGACGAGCGGAGTGGATCAGACACCTGGTGTTTAAGGTACGCGGTGCTGGTGACGAGCGGAGTGGATCAGACACCTGGTGTTTAAGGTGCGCGGTGCTGGTTTGAGGCCGTCGGATGACAGATGTGCCTGCTGGTACCAAGTGACCATAGCGTTACTCTCACAACTAGATTTACATCCCTCCTAGTGGGGACATTACATTTACATTTAGTCATTTAGCTGAACGCTTTTATCCAAAGCGACTTACAAGTTCTGTACGACGAGTCATCAGGAAGCTGAGTAACAACGATCAAACAGTGCTGAGACTTGGGTGCTGCAGTATTGAGTGCATATAGACATGAGTCAGGAGGAGTGCATGGTATAGTATAGGACAGTAAGAAGGTCAGTGTTTTTTTTAATAAATGTATTATTATTTTTTTATTATTATTATTATTCTATATATCTATTATTATTATTATTATTATTATTATTATTATAATTTTTTTATATTTTTTTTATTTGTACATAATTGTACTTACATTATTTAAATCCTCGCTCTCTTATATAACATACTGGGTTATCATTTAACCCAATTCCTTTTTTTAAATATTGGGCTATTTTAATGTGTTGGCAGGTTATTATGGTTAGATCTGCACAGTAGCAGACAGTTACGATCAGAGTCGGGGGGGGAATGCATGGAAGTCAATGCAATGTGCCCACAAGTATAGTAAAACATACGCTGTGTGTGTGTGTGTGTGTGTGTGTGCGTACAGTTCGCGTGGGAACGTCCGTACGTGTATCTATACAAAACAGCGGGTCGGAGACAAAGCGCTGCCTGTGCCCCCCCCCCCCTCCCCCCCCCCCCCTCAGATAGACTTAATGACAACGTTCTGGGCCCGGGTCTGGGGTCTGGGGTCTGCGGTGGAGGGGAACGTTATGGGAACCTTGTCTCGTCGTTTATTGAATCCAGGCCTATGGGCTCTGGATCTCCTGGAGGAGGAGAGAGAGGCCTGTCCACAGAACCCCCTTCCTCTTCCTCCCTGGTTCCCCGCAAAACCTCCTAAGAGAGGAGCCCCCCTCAAAGCCCCCTCCGGAGCCCCCCGCCTCCCCACCCCCCCACCCCACCGTCGGGGAACAACAAAGCGCTGCCGCCGCCGAGGCCTCTGTGGCCTGCGGAGTGTCTCTCTCCGGGCACGTGGGCGAGGGAGGGGAGCCACATGAGAGGAGGACGGGGCCAGAGAGAAGCACTTATGGCTGAAAGAGAATCCCTCCTCGCTCTCTCTGTCTGTCCCCCGACTGGGATATGAGAGGCTTCCCAGCGCTCTCTGCCACAGAGATCCACTCGGAGAGACCCCCGGGTCGTCCAATCACCACCATCACTCTTCCCTCTCTCTCTCCTTCCCTCCCCCCTCCCTCCTTCTCTCCTTCTGTCTTTCTCTCTCTCTCGCACACTCTCTCTCTCGCGCTCTCTCTCTCTCTCATAGAGAGGGACAGAGAGAGAGGGAGAGAGAGAGAGAGAGAAAGAGAGAGAGAAAGAGGGAGAGAGGGAGAGAGAGAGAGAGAGGGAGAGGGAGAGAGAGAGAGGGGGAGAGAGAGAGAGGGAGAGAGGGAGACAGAGAGAGAGAAAGAGAGAGAGAGGGAGGGAGAGAGAGAGACCCCCCTTCTACGCCGCGTGCCGTCCAGGGTGCCTTCGAGCCTGTGGGGGTCCTTAGTGACCATGGCAACCGCTCGCCGCGGAGAACGTTATTCATTTAAAAAAATGTAACTCACCTTTCACCTCAAAATGCAGTAGGTTATCATTTTAACTCGACATGAAATAACATCAAGTTGAATTATTTTCTCTGAGTACATTTGGTTGTTGCCGTGATCTTTAGCGTCTTAAACTCCCAGAGGCCTCCATCCTCTCACTGTAGCGAGCTAGATGTTCACTGCGTGTGTGTAATATCTGTCATGCGTGTAATATGTCCAGGGGTGTAAAAGTACCCAGAAATTATACACAAGTGAAAGTATGGGTACCGTCTCAAAATCGTACTCAAGTAAAAGTCAGAGTATCTGGCTAAAAACACACTTGAGTACAAGTCAAAATGTTTTCTACTTTTAAAATGTACTTAAAAGTAAAAGTAAAAACTTTTTTTTTATTTCGGGGGAATGAAATGTTCCGTTTCGTCCTCTTCATCACCCGTACTATCGTTTGTGGCCATCGTCTGTGGCTTGTCACTCTGACTGTCTATTCTTCTGATGGCAGGTTTTGGCAGGTGTATTGCTGAGGACCGAGGGGAGTGATGACCGGTTCTCGAGAACGCTGCAAGCAGCCATTCAGCGAGTTTCCGGGGCCAAGCGATTGCAACAGGCACGCGCTCTGAATGTTGGATATAATAATAATAACCATATATGGCGGATACAATAATGCCAGTAATGATTCTTTTGACTATCAACATGATTCAGTCAATACCTTTATAGCACCAGTTTTCAATACCCTTTTATTTCTCTAAAATAGTAGAGCTAACTAAGACCCAAACTGTCTTAGTTACCCAAACTGTCTTAGTTACCCAAACTGTCTTAGTTACCCAAACCGTCTTAGTTACCCAAACCGTCTTAGTTACCCAAACTGTCTTAGTTACCCAAACCGTCTTAGTTACCCAAACTGTCTTAGTTACCCAAACTGTCTTAGTTACCCAAACTGTCTTAGTTACCCAAACCGTCTTAGTTACCCAAAACGTCTTAGTTACCCAAACTGTCCTAGTTACCCAAACTGTCTTAGTTACCCAAACTGTCCTAGTTACCAAAGCCGTCCTAGTTACCAAAGCCGTCCTAGTTACCCAAACTGTCTTAGTTACCAAAGCCGTCCTAGTTACCAAAGCCGTCCTAGTTACCCAAGCCGTCCTAGTTACCAAAGCCGTCCTAGTTACCCAAGCCGTCCTAGTTACCCAAGCCGTCCTAGTTACCCAAGCCGTCCTAGTTACCCAAGCTGTCCTAGTTACCCAAACTGTCCTAGTTACCCAAGCCGTCCTAGTTACCCAAGCCGTCCTAGTTACCCAAGCCCAGAACTAGGGATGCTCGATATTGGCTTTTTTTTAATATACCGATATTGTCCAACTCTTAATTTCCGATACCGATATCAACCGATACCGATATATGCAGGGTTCCCCCCCCAAAAAATGGAATAATTTCAGGTAATTAACATTACATATCTCTTGTTGTGGAATTAACACAACATTATGCATACTTTTGACAATAAATAAAATCAGAATTTGTTCTTACTTGCTTGCCTGGGTAAATAAAGGTTATAGAAATGTAAACAATTTTATTTTTTTAAACGGATACTGTAACTGAGGGGTACAATTCCCTGACTGTATTAATCAAGTATTGATATCATTAAATCACTACCGTCTTGTACATTACTGGCCAATACCGTACAAAGGTATATTAGATGACAACACTTCCACAATAACAGGTTTCCACTCAAATACTCATTTAGAATATTTATTACATTAAGAATATTGTTACATTACTTAGATTGCGCTTATAAGGCAAAGAATGTGCAGTCAAATCAATAATGAATATTAAGTAATTAGGTCTAGGGATATTCTGGGAAAGGGGGTACTACCGGTTGTAAGCCAGCAGGGGGGGGCAAAGCTCTATGCAAGTCAATGGTCCACGGAGCTCCAGCAAGGCACCTGGAGACGGTGTCCTACTCCCTGAGTCAGCGGGGATAGGCAGCCTGGTCCCAGGGGCGCGCCGTGCAGGTGAAAGCCGTGGTGCCTCTGGTACGACAGAGACGGGCTTGAGTGATGTCCCCACGGGCACGTAGATCCCACAGCAGTGGGTGTAGACGGTTCTCTGCTTCCGGCAGCTTGGTCAAAGCAATGAAGAATAATAATCCTTGCCGGAAAGTGGCACTGCTGGCGGGGTGTAAATCCTCCGTGGTGCTGCTGGTCCGGTGTAAATCCTCCGGTTGGTCCGTGGTTCACAGTTGAACTTGACGTTACTCTATCCTATCTGCACGCGGCTATAAGTGCTCTATGTAGACGCACAATTACCCACTTCACGTGGTCTTTGACTCGTAATGAAGGCTTTACTAGTAAATAGCGAACGATACATTGAACAAATGTATTAGGATAACACGAGACTCTATCTTGGGGCAATGCGAGCCCTGCTCTGCCCACGTTGCGTAGTGGGTGAGACGTTGCTTGGATAACTGGAACTGAACGAGACTGAACGGGACAAGGGACTAAGAGGAGTTCTACATTTCTTGCGCCCTATTTATATGTACCGTGGACAAATAGTGCCATTCGTATTTTGGTAGCCGTATTCATGGGCAGAAGCTGGGCATGTACAGACATATCATGTCGGTACCTTTGAAGTCAGCTCTAGGGGGTAAGGCAGTGGCGCCAGGGGATCGCTTCCAATAGGAGAACGAATATTATGGTCTGTCCTGTAGACTAAAGGGATATTCCGTATATATGTACAAAGAATATACGAGGGATATCAAACGATATACAAATATTATACATGGGATCTCAGGCAATAAATATATATATTCGGTTTAATCTGACCCTTTGTAACAGCCGCCCCCTAATTAGTCCCACCTAATTAGCTAAGCAGAGACAGATTAAGCCGCACTGTCCACTACTCAATGTCTGTGAGGGGTCGGTCAGTTCACAAAGTCAGGGGTCATGGTCGTCATTAGGCGAGTCGGGGAGCCTTGGCGACTCTATCAGCCTCGCCACGGGTCGGTTGTAGATCCGCCCTTGGCCGAGCACTTCTGCCACTCTGACCTTTCCGTCGGCACCAGTGGTCACTTTGCTTACGCGGCCGGCCGGCCACGCAGCTCGGGGTGGTGACTGGTCTATGGTCATGACGACTGGACGGGATGAAGGGGGGCTTAGGAGGAAGCGGGCCTGAGACTGCTTTGATCTGTGCTTGGCTGTGCTTTCTCCTCCTCCGTCTGTTTCTCTTGTTCGCTCTGTACCCCGTGTGAGGAGGGGCCGGTCCCGGCCGCCCCGTCAAGGAGTCGCTTGGGGTGCTGGGTTCGAGGTCAGCTACGTCTGAAGCGCAGCTGAGGGGGGTGGAGTTCCGAACTCCCTCTGGTACCCACGGTTCTCTCACGGGCCTCTCGCTTAATGTCAATAGCCTCTGCTGTACGGGGGAGAGGCCGGTGTCGCTCGCCTCTGTGTGTAGGCAGCTAGTGGCTGCTGTTCGGTTGAGAGATTTAGCGAGGGGGCCTTGTAGTGTCCACCCTAGGCGGGTCTCGACTGCTGCAGGACAGCCTCGGGTTCCGGTATGGACCCGGTCTATCGGGACGATGAGGTTTGCATGGTCGGAGCCTATCAGCAGGGTCGGGGTGGCGCCGTCTATGAGCGGGATAGGTAGTTGACGCAGGTGCACGTATTTATCCATCAGCTGTGGGATGGGGTAGGTGTACTGTGATAGTCCTATTTCTTGGCTGGTGAAAGCATTTGTAATCCTATACCGTCGCTCTGGCTGCCCGCTTGCTGCGATAGTGAAGGAGACATTCTCGCCCTTTATCATCTTTAAATCTCTTCTTATTGTCCGAATCGTCATTTGGTTCTCGCTCCCCCGCAGTCCCAGCTGGGCCGCAGCGGACGCGAGCAGAAGGGTCTTCTCTGACCCGTCATCAAGGACGGCGTAAGTGTCCATGACTTTGTCCTCGTGGCTCAGGAGCACTCTGACCACTTTGAGGAGCACTCGGGGGGTCTCGCTGTGCTGGTCAATGTGGAGCACTCCTGTTGGTCGGTTGTCTTGGACCTTCTGGTGGGCTCCGCACCGTGCTGCGCGGTAAGCGGCGCCCGCCTGGGCCGCCTCACGCCACTGGTCCACTTGGACGGGGTTCAGTGTCTTATATTCGGCGCACTGTGCCAGCCAGTGTCCGCCGTCGCAGTAGGTACAGTAGGGAGCGGTCTGGGGGCTCTTCGGTGCTGGTGCCACCGCCTCGGCGTGGTACATTACCGCGACGGGCCCACTCTGTTGTCCTGGCTGACGCCTGTTGATGTCGTGCAGGACCTCCAGGTGGGTGCCACCGCACCTGCTGCACTTCCTTTTCAAGTGGCACTCAGCTGCTAGGTGGCTGCGCGCGCAGCGGAAGCAGCGGTGGTGGTCCTTGACCCACTGGCTCACATCATCCGTGGTCAGCTTCTTGAAATCTTCGCACTGATGGAGCCGATGTTCTCCCTCACAGTACTGGCACTCAATCTTCCACTGGTCCTCTTTCGTCGAGGGGGTGTTGTGGTTCTGGTGCTGCGGTACTGATTCGGCTTGGTGCATAACAGTCACCGATCTTCTTCCATCATTTATTCTCCTGGGTCCCTCTCTGGAGCTTGGCGTGCTCCGCCCGAACGTATCCAGTCGTAAGCTGCTGACTTCTCTCGCCAGGAAGTCGGCTAGATCAAGGAGGGATGGTTCGGGGCCGTTGGGATCCCGGTAGTCTCTCTGCCGCCTAAAGCGCTCTTGTCTTGCGGGTGGCAGCTTCTCCAAAATCCTCTCGACGTTAGAGTTGGCGTATAGCTCATGCATGCCCTTTTCCCGTTGCGCTCCCAGCATCCCTACCAGGGACTGCACTTTGATTGACAGGTCGTCTAGTGAGCGATTGTCTGTTGCTGGGGGTAGGCGATCAATATGCCTTATCTCTTGGATTACGTAATCCCATATACGTCCATATCTCTGGTCCAGCGCTGCAAGGGCCGCTGTGTATGGGGTCGTAGAGGTAGCATAGGCCAGCGCTATATTGTGCGCTCGCGGTACTTTCAGGTGCTTCAGTAATATTGCATACTTGTGGCGTTCATCAGCGACATCCACCATCATTGTCTCTAAGCACATCCGGAGCTCCGTGTACTGTGCTCGACTCTCATAGGCGAAGTCTGGAAACGACGGCGTGGCGATGTATGATGTCATGGATGACTGGCACATCGGTGAGCGTTGGGGGAGAGGCCTCCTAGGCGAGTCTCCTCTTGCGTGTTGTCTTGGGCTGGTACTTGGTGGGTACCGAAGGTCGGGTACCCAGGTGCTGTTCCTCGGGGCTGACGGTGCGTCAAACTCACCCGTGAGTTGAGTCGGGGGTTTGTAGCGCAGGGCCTCGGGCTGACTTCTGGGCTGTACTGGACCTCCTGGTCCTGAGTACGTTGCTGCTGGTCGGGGCTGTACTGGGCCTCCTGGGCCAGAGCACGTTGCTGCTGGTCGGCTTGACACTCGTCCTCCTCCTCCTCCTCTCCCTCTGCTAGGACCTGGAGTCTTCTGTTCAGTCTCTCGGCGTGGTCCGGTTCTTCCCGGTTGCTAGGTCTCGTATGGACCGGCCGGGGAGGGGGTTCGGAGACGTGGACAGGATCCTCCTGTAGGCGGGGTCCCGGGTCGCTTCGTCGGGTAGGGGAATGTGTCCTAGACCCATGTCTTGACGATCTCTGGGAGCTCCGTGCGGAGTGAGGGGGTGTCGCCATGGCAACCAGTTTGTCCATCAGCTCCGCCTGCAGCCGGTCGCGCTCTGCCTCGCGCCGGGCATGGGCTGCGTCGCGCGCTGCTTCGCGCTGGGCATTGGCGATGTCGCGCTGCGCATTGGCGCTGGCCTGGGCAGCGTCGCGCTGTGCGTTGGCGACGTCGCGCTGGGCATTGGCGCTGGCATGGGCGGCGTGGAGCTGTGCATTTGCGACGTCGGCGCGGCTTCTCTCGATGTTCTCTTCTGTCTGGAGGCGTCTGGTCTCCAGTCTTATTCGGTCGTCTTCACTCCTTTGTTGCGCCTGGAAGCGCTCTCGCTCTCCTGCAAAATGTTCGCGCTCGTACGTTTGTTGCGCTTGAAGTCGATCGCGTTCGGTGGAGGCTGCCAGGGTGGCGATGAGTGCCTGCGCCAGCATCTTGTCCGCCTCGCTGGGGGAAGACGCCGTTCGGGGCGATCGGCTCCCGGCAGTACTTGTTGGAGATCCGTTCTCCTGTTGCGTACCGAGGAGATCCGTCTCCTGGGTGCGCGTCTCTTTAGGGTTGTCTTCCTCCCGGAGCTGATCGGGGGCTATTTCTTCGGTATTGTCTGGGGGTAAAGTCGTGTCAGTTCCCTCCTGGTCCCCACCGTGAGCTTGGTCAGTTACATTAGCACCCACTAGGGCCTCTGTGGTCGGGGTAACCTGGTTGTTAAGGTCAGACATAATTTTACTTTCTACTTTTTCCGCGTTTAACTTCCCTTTAAAGCTAGGTATTGGACTGACAGAGTATGCCTCTAGATAGGGAGGTGGCTGCCGTCTGCGCTGCGGGCGATCTAGCTTAGGAGAACCGTTTGTGGAGTGTTCGTCATCGGCCATGTCAATATTAATATTATATTAATATTACGCTAATTATTCTCCGGCTATCGAAGGACCAATTGTAACTGAGGGGTACAATTCCCTGACTGTATTAATCAAGTATTGATATCATTAAATCACTACCGTCTTGTACATTACTGGCCAATACCGTACAAAGGTATATTAGATGACAACACTTCCACAATAACAGGTTTCCACTCAAATACTCATTTAGAATATTTATTACATTAAGAATATTGTTACATTACTTAGATTGCGCTTATAAGGCAAAGAATGTGCAGTCAAATCAATAATGAATATTAAGTAATTAGGTCTAGGGATATTCTGGGAAAGGGGGGTACTACCGGTTGTAAGCCAGCAGGGGGGGGCAAAGCTCTATGCAAGTCAATGGTCCACGGAGCTCCAGCAAGGCACCTGGAGACGGTGTCCTACTCCCTGAGTCAGCGGGGATAGGCAGCCTGGTCCCAGGGGCGCGCCGTGCAGGTGAAAGCCGTGGTGCCTCTGGTACGACAGAGACGGGCTTGAGTGATGTCCCCAACGGGCACGTAGATCCCACAGCAGTGGGTGTAGACGGTTCTCTGCTTCCGGCAGCTTGGTCAAAGCAATGAAGAATAATAATCCTTGCCGGAAAGTGGCACTGCTGGCGGGGTGTAAATCCTCCGTGGTGCTGCTGGTCGGTGTAAATCCTCCGGTTGGTCCGTGGTTCACAGTTGAACTTGACGTTACTCTATCCTATCTGCACGCGGCTATAAGTGCTCTATGTAGACGCACAATTACCCACTTCACGTGGTCTTTGACTCGTAATGAAGGCTTTACTAGTAAATAGCAAACGATACATTGAACAAATGTATTAGGATAACACGAGACTCTATCTTGGGGCAATGCGAGCCCTGCTCTGCCCACGTTGCGTAGTGGGTGAGACGTTGCTTGGATAACTGGAACTGAACGAGACTGAACGGGACAAGGGACTAAGAGGAGTTCTACATTTCTTGCGCCCTATTTATATGTACCGTGGACAAATAGTGCCATTCGTATTTGGTAGCCGTATTCATGGGCAGAAGCTGGGCATGTACAGACATATCATGTCGGTACCTTTGAAGTCAGCTCTAGGGGGTAAGGCAGTGGCGCCAGGGGATCGCTTCCAATAGGAGAACGAATATTATGGTCTGTCCTGTAGACTAAAGGGATATTCCGTATATATGTACAAAGAATATACGAGGGATATCAAACGATATACAAATATTATACATGGGATCTCAGGCAATAAATATATATATTCGGTTTAATCTGACCCTTTGTAACAGATACCGATATTTTCCGATATCACATTTTAATGCCGATATCGGCCAATAATATCGGTAGGCCGATAATATCAGACATCCCTACCAGAACCTTGCTACTCAAAAGCGGGGTGCTCCACAGACTGAGCCACCCAATTACACAACAAAATATGAGAATTCAAACGTTAAACAGCTAAACAGAAATCTACAATAGAAATCGCAGGATGAACCAGTCTCATAGAACTTTAGAAGATAATACTGTAGCTAAACAGAAACCTATAGTAAGCTACATAACTTGTGTACCCATAATGACATAACCCATGGTACCACAGCCTTCTAGGATACATAAACAAAGAAAAGTAATACTTATTTCCACTTCATCTTTTTTTCCCAGTTCCCTTCTCTCACACTGTCAACACGGCGATGTTGTCAGTACGACTGAAAGAGGATACGCTCTTCATTTAAAGTCATCTTTTAGGCCGGAGGCCTAGGGGTTGGGTGGGTGGGTGGGTGGGGGGGGGTGGAGATTGAAAGGTTTTTCCTGTGTTTCGGTTGTTAGGCTCTCTGGGATTAGGTTGCATCCTTGGGAAGGCAGCAAATGACAGCCTTTAGTCTCCCCTCTCTCTGATTAGAACTAGCCACTTGGCTCTGATGTGGCCTGCCTGTTAATTGGTCAAATCTCGGGTCCTGGACATGCTCCAAATGTGAGTGAGTGAGTGAGTGACGTGAGTGAGTGAGTGAGTGAGTGAGTGAGTGAGTGATGTGAGTGAGTGAGTGAGTGAGTGAGTGAGTGAGTGAGTGAGTGAGTGAGTGAGTGAGAGAGAGAGAGGGAGAGAGAGAGAGAGAGAGAGAGAGAGAGAGGAGAGAGAGAGAGAGAGAGAGAGAGAGAGAGAGAGAGAGAGAGAGAGAGCGCACACACAAGGTACGTCAACTGTGTACTTAAGTATTTAAGTTAACAGCATGGGGTTTACACATCAATGTTTAGGGAGCAGTGGTTAATAGCTAGCAGCCTTACAGGTTTGAACTGTTCTGAGGTGATGAACACACACACACAAAGAAGAGAGAGAGAGAGAGACAGACAGACAGACATAGAGAGAGAGACATAGAGAGAGACATAGAGAGAGACATAGAGAGACATAGAGAGAGAGAGACATAGAGAGAGAGCACAGAGAGAGAGAGAGAGAGAGAGAGAGAGAGAGAGAGAGAGAGAGAGAGGAGAGAAGAGAGAGAGAGAGAGAGACAGAGAGAGAGAGAGAGAGAGAGAGAGAGACATTGAGGGAGAGTTTCTGAGGTTTGTTTGTCCTCCGTCTCCCTTGACTCACCGCTTCACATCCTAGTTATGACTAGTGGAGTCGACATTTTGACTCGTTCGTGTCGTTGCTTGTCTCGCTCCTGTCATATTATTCAGTGACTTGCAGGTTCTTGTGTGTGAGGAGGAGGCCTGTGTTGTCGTTGTGGTTTAATATTGGCAGCGGGAAAAGACAGATCCTCCTGCAACCAACTGTCATTATTTTGTACGTTTGAGGAAAATGCAAAACAGAGACAGAGTGCAGCGAGATGGAAAAATGTAAACATCTCAGGCGTATGTTTTTTGGATTATATTCCTATTACACTATTACACCAGTATTACATAGTATTACACTATTACACAGTATTACACTATTACACAGTATTACACTATTACACACTATTACACTATTACACAGTATTACACTATTACACACTATTACACTATTACACACTATTACACTATTACACACTATTACACTATTAAACACTATTACACTATTACACACTATTACACAGTATTACACTATTACACACTATTACACTATTACACACTATTACACTATTAAACACTATTACACTATTACACACTATTACATAGTATTACACTATTACACAGTATTACACTATTACACACTATTACACTATTACACACTATTACATTAGTACACAGTATCACACTATTACACAGTATTTAAATATATTTAAGTATTTTAAATATATTTAAAAGTAAGCTTAAAAAAGAACTACAGATCCTGTAGTCTATACAGTATCCATGTGTATTTGTGTAAAGTATTTTCTATCTTTTTTCCCAACATTATAATAGTTGTATAATGCTGTATTGTATGTATCTGTGTGTATGAGAGAGGGATATGCGCATGTGTTTTTGTGCATAACGTGTAGTTATCCTATATAGGTTTAAGAGGGGAGGTCGCTTATAAGCCCTTGGTTTTTTTTTTTACCTTTCCTGCTCATTTTTAAGTGTTCTTCTTTTACTTATTTTATTCGAGAATGTATGTTTGTAAGTGCAAATAACAATCAAATAAACACAGTATCACACTATTACACACTATTCCACACGATTACACTGTTACACACTATTACACAGTGAGGTGTGTGTGCTCACATTTCTGTTGACTTCTTTTCCAGATGCCTGTTTCTGAGTTCCAGCCAAGAGGTAGGAGCTGGAAAATATAACGGTTCCATATCCTGAAGTCTCATCTACAGTACAGGTCCAACGTTTACAACAATCCCACGGAAAATATAGGCGGCTGGGTGGCGCAGCGGACATTGCGCTCGTCATCAACGCAAGAGACACCGGGTTCGACTCCGGCTGTCGGCATTGCCTCCGGCTTGGGCCGGCCGTCATACTAACTCAATTGGCAGATTCAGCGGGTGGAAGTCGTATGGGTGGTAATCTGGACGCTGTGGACAGCGACTCCTACAGGTCGGTTGGGCGACGCCTGCACAGCAGAGACAGGATAATGGCGGGGGCAGTTGTGAGCCTCCCACACGTTACTCCTCGCCACTGAGAGTCCGTGCTGGCAGGGTGAAAAGATGTGACAGGCTGCCTCCTCGTGTATCGGAGGGGACACGCGATGCAAGGCTTCTATCCTCCCTACAACCGACGACCAGTGGGGGGCATATGGGAGCAACATTCAAGACAGGGGAGGGGAGAATTGGCACAGCGAAATTGGGGATGGGAGAAAATAGAAAAAGAGGAGAAAAAGTGGATAAAAAAAATATATATATATATATATATAACTTTTATATATCCCACGGAAAATGTGTGTTTTTGTAACATGTGCAGCGGTGTTAATTCAGCGAAAACAGTCCAGGAAAAAACAGAGTGGGAATTTCATTTAGTCCATCATGAAAATAAAAAAAAAATTAAATCAACGTTGCAATTATTAAATGTCACCGTGGACCCCGTGGACCCTCCCCCCCCACTGCCCACTGCTGGCTGGGTCCCCCTGGGAACACATGTGGACGACCTCTCAGTGCTGCTGGAGAGACTGGTCCTGGGTCCTGATCAGAACACACACACGCACACACACACGCACATGCACACAGACAGACATACACACATACACACACACACACACGCACACACACTCTGGACTCTAGGATCTGGACTTGTGTGTGTGCGTGTAAATTTATACTTGGCATAGGGATGTTGGCTTGGCATGTGTATTTGTGGAAACACCTCATATTCCCGCTCTCTGCAAAGAAAACTGGCGACTGGTAATGATGGTTAATTCCTGGGAAGCAGCCGCCATCGAAGTTTATGATTAACAAACAATCGGGGTGTTCTCACTGCTCTCTATCTCGCTCCTCCTCTCTCTCTCTCTCTCTCTCTCTCTCTCTCTCTTCTCTCATCTCTCTCTCTCTCTCTCTCACTACTCTCTCTCTCTCTCTCTCTCACTACTCTCTCTCTCACTACTCTCTCTCTCTCCTCACTACTCTCTCGTCTCTATCTCTCTCTCTCTCTCTCTCTCTCTCTCTCTCTCAATGCTCCCACTCTCTCTCACTCTCTCTACCTCTCACTGCTCTCTCTCTCACTACTGTCTCTCTCACTACTCTCTCTCTCTCTTTTCTCACTCTCACTACTCTCTCTCTCCTCTCTCTCACTGCTCTCACTCTCTCTCACCTCTCATCTACTCTCTCTCACTACTCTCTCTCTCGCTCCCTCTCTCTCTCTTTCTCTCTCTCATACTCTTTCTCCTCTCTCTCACTACTCTACTCTCTCTCACTACTCCTCACTACTCTCTCAGCTACTACTCTCTCTCTCTCACTACTCTCTCTCTCTCTCTCTCTCACTACTCTCTCTCACTACTCTTTCTCTCTCTCTCTCTCTCTCTCACTACTCTCTCTCTCTCTCTCTCTCACTACTCTCTCTCACTACTCTCTCTCTCTCACTACTCTCTCTCTCTCTCTCTCACTACTCTCTCCTATTACACTATTACCCAGTATTACACTATTACCCAGTATTACACTATTACACAGTATTACACACTATTACACAATATTGCACTATTAGACGCTATTACACAATATTACACTATTACACACTATTACATTATTACACACTGTTACACTATTAGACAATATTACACGAATACACTATTAAACACTATTACATACTATTACAGTATTAAACACTATTACACTATTACACAATATTACACACTTAAGCATGGGGGGCATGGCTAACCTAGACCAATGAAAGTAGGGCATGTACTGAGTTCATTGGCACCTCCCATAAGTCACTATGACAAACGGTTCATGAGATATGAAATGGGGCAGGGCTTATTTCAATGGACAATGATGGAAATTATTCATAAATATTTTAATGCACAGGTATAGCAACGAGAATAGTTCCACTGTGGCATTCTGGGCCAGAGAGCTTCTTACCGGAGGCTCTGAACAGCAAACCTGTGTGGTATCGCCCTCTTGTGTTTAAAAGGTGTAACTTTATACTGAATATCTATTTCTATTATTAATTCAAATAAAATACTTGTCGTTGACCGATAAAAAAGATATTAGAGAATCAAGGTCATTGGCTTGCTGTCAGCCTTTGTCCAACGTTTCATTCCAAATCAGCCATGTAGTTAGTGAGATTAGCTGCGGAAAGATAACCACACGCGCAACCAAACATAACATATGCAAATGCGAGATAATGGGACAGGACACAGCGTCATAGATGTGAGACACTCACGCATAGATTGAATTGGTCCTAAAGTGCCATGCCTGTGAGCCACCACTAGGGGCAGAATGGCAGTGCAGCGTTCTCTCTCCCTATTTCCCCCCCGATCCCCTCCCTGTTGAACAGGCGCCCCGACCGACCAGTAGGAGTCGCAGTTTACAACGACCAGAACACACACCCCACCGGCTTCCCACCCGCTAACGCTGCCAATTGTGTTAGTATGGACGACTGACCAAGCCGGAGGTACCGCTGACAGCTGGATTCAATCCCAGAGTCTCTGCGGTGGTAGGCGAGTGCTTAGTCCACTGCGCTACCCAGCCGCACCCTAGAGCTATTATTTTAACATGTAGACCATCTATTTTAACAAAAAAAAAAATACCACTTACAGCGCCTTTAAAAACAAACCGACAGACAGCCACACCACCTGTCTGTCTTCTCTCCGTTCTGTGACGGGTCGACGGACGCAGCCTCTCCCCCAAGTCTACTATCCCGATGTGACGCACAGACAAAAGGATATTTCACTGTAGCCTCCTGATAGCATCTATATGTAGCAGCTAGTCAGCTATTCATAGTTCACTCATGTTCCTGGAGGGTTGGATTTGTGTTGGATAATAATAATAATAACGGTGACCAGATCCCAGCTCCCTGATAACCAGCAGCAGCGGCAGCAGCATCCGGGACCAGGTCATGCATCTCTAGAGCCGTTTCAGTCAGAGGTCAGAGGTCAGGGACACAGGGACACAGGGACACAGAGACACAGAGACACAGGGAGACAGAGACAAATCAAGGCCTGGGGTGGGTGGTGGGGCGGTCATTTCCTTCCCTCTATCTCTCCGTACCTTTCAACACAGGATTCCACCGGGACGACCCCCGCCGCGCTGCATGCTTGGCCAAACCACCGTGTGTTCTAATGGTTTTATTAAATTATTAGATTTGAATGGTAATAGCTGCGACGCACAGAGATGCATGATAACAGTAATTCATACATAAACATTGACATGGGCATTGGGCATGCACACGCACACACACACATGGCCGCCACTAGGGGCGTGCGAGCAGTGCGGTCGCACAGGGCCTCGCGAGAAGGGGGGCCTCGCGAGAATTTAAAATTAAAATTAAAATAAATAGAATGTTAACAATCCCTTTCCATCACAGACCTAAAATCTAGTTTTGCTTACATGCTTATATATTTCACATTAGACACGTTTGTAGAATAGTGTTCCGGGCTCTGCGGCTCTGCAGATATACTATTGGTTTCATTCAATGAACCGTTTACTTTTGTGCAAAGCATCGTGGCAGGACTAACACTAGGGGGAGCTGGTTGGCGTCGGTCCTGGTAGTCGGTAGAGAGATGTGAAGAAGACCGGTATTATCCACGAGGGGAGGGGGTACAGGTACGGGGTCTATTCGGCGCTATCCACGGGAGCGAGTGGATGTCTTGGCCAAGAGCATCCTACTTTTGAAAACCAAATGTGCAGCATCGGAGCAGAAGAAATAACGCTGCGTGCCGTAAGCTTATCAATACCAAGTTATAGTGATTAGGTTATGCCAAGACGAAGAGGACGTTCGGCAGATGGACTGAAGATGAAAGTTGTTGCGTGTTAGAACGTTCAGTCAGGCTAGTCATGTCGGCTAGTAGCTTAGCTAAAGGCAGGGACAGCTAAACTAGCATTAGCTAACCTAGCTAGCTAGTTAGCGTTAGCTACGTTATCGAGTGCTAACGTGTGGCAGATAAACTAGGAACAGACTCCCAAGTTCATCCCAACGGGGGGGACAATATCATGGGACTGGTGAACTTTGTCATCTCCCACGGTCGTCTCCTTCCTCTTGGACCTGATTCTGCGTTAGGGTGAGTTTTTAATGCAATCTATTCTGTTCCCGCCGTGGATCTCTCTCTCTCTCTCTCTCTCTTTCTCTCTCTCTCTCTCTCTCTCTCTCTCGCGCGCGCGCTCTCTCTCTCTCTCATGCTCTCTCTCTTGCTCTCTCTCTCTCTCTTGCTCTCTCTCTCTCGCTCTCTCGCGTTCTCTCTCTCTCGCTCTCGCTCTCTCTCTGTCTCTCTCTCTCTCTCTCTCACTCAGTGTGTTGCATCATGCAACAGGGTCTGCTCCGGTATCAATATTGAATGTGCAGTAATGCTATGCACTGTTCTGCTTCTGCTGCCTGGACATTACTGCTCAACATGATCACTCCAGCTTTACAAGTTGCTCTCTGGGAACATTTCACACTGTGCTCGTGCAGTTTGTGACGTGTGTACTAAGCTTATAGAGTTCGATTAAAATAAGGCAAAACTGCAAATCTGCATGTCGTGCTTGAAA
>NC_140169.1:146304443-146333963 GCF_963971535.1 Notolepis coatsorum | reverse complement strand
AGTCTAATGATGGGAACAGGGCTGTGTTGTTCTCTCTCTACAGAACTGACCACTGAATGTAACCGGGCCCTCCATACTATCTGTTGGGGTGGGCAGGGGGGGGGGGGGGCAGCATTCCACAGCGACTCAGGAAAAGCTCTTTGAGGCCCAAAGGCTCTGTTTTTCTTTTTACAATCCAACACTCTGCACCCCCCCCCCCGCCCACCGCACCCCCCCCACCCACCAATGAAAAACAGTGTGAAAGGGGAGCAGTGGTCCACGACTGCTGCTGGTCCATTAAAAGGCCTCAGCCGCCTCTAGACCGCTGCCTGCTGCTCACTGGGCCGGTTCACTGACCGACTGTGTGCGTTTCATCCTGTTCTGTCGGTCGGTGTGCTCGCTGAACCCAAAACAGTACCCCCCCCCCCCCTCCTCATCCGCCACCCCCACCCCCACCCCTAGACAAAAGGTGTGACTGAATACATGACTGAAGCTACAACTAGAACTAGGTGGGGGCCTGGGGGCACACAACTGTGATAAAACGGTAAGACTTATAAAGTATTTGTAAAACTGATGTTAACCCTTTCACTGCCACACGACAGAAGGTTAGCCCTTTACTATCACACAACCGACGGCGATGCTCCATCATGTCGGTTGTGTGATAGTAAAGGCTAACCTTCTGGTCACAGTGAAAGGGTTAACCGGCTGTTGTGTGGCAGTGAAAGGGTTAAACTGCGTAATGAAAACTTAAAGGAACATAGGAAGTGTGCTCACCGTCTTCTACAGAGTCAGAATAGCTAGAGCTAGCCAAAATAATTTATTAAAAAAAGCTATTGGCCAAAAACACCCCTCCGGGGAGTTTTAAGCTAGGCTAGCGCTGGTCCGTATCCGCTTCCATTCATTCGTGCTAAGCTAGGCTAGCTTTGCAGCCGGATAGCTTTCTACTGAACGCACAGAGGGGAAATCGCTATCCATCTTCTCCTCTCACTCGGGAGAAGACGGTAAACGCATTTCCCGTAATGTTGGCTTTTATGGGTAACTGTTTTCAGCCGAGTCTCTTGGTCGAGCTGAGCGGAGGACAAAGTCATAGTGTCTCCAGTAAAGAACGAGACAAAACACATCTTCTGTTAGCGCCACGGCAATGAGAACGTCCCGAGGTGCTTCTCCAAGAATGTACTCGTGTTTTCCTTATTAGCGTTGAACCCATAAGACGTTACTTCAGAGACTGGACACACACACGCACATTGGCCCTTGAGTGCCAAAATACTTCAAACTGAAACTAAATGAAAATAAACACACAACCCCGACGTGTTGTGAAAGAACTCGCGAGCTCTCCCTCCCGATCTACGATCTAAAACAAAACATCGCAATTGAAAATAAAATAAAACAAATACTAGGGCGAATAACAACCGCAGAACTGTCCCGCCCACGACTTTCACAGGCTCCCGGTCGAGCGCAGAAGTACGGCCGGGTGTTATAGAGCGGTCTGAGAATAAAATGCCCAATAAACGACAGCAAACGAGTGGAAATCACACAAAACGATCATCATAACGATAAGAAATTATTATAATCGCAGCTAAAAACATTACAACCGCGCCGCTCTCAGACGCGTTGTCCAGGAGTGTTTCCTATCCCGAGTCATTAGGGGGGGGGTTGTAGGGAGACGCGTCTCTGTCACACTAATGACATGTTATTGTGGGCGCGGCGGTCTGGGAAAACGCGGAGGACTGGTCACTGTGGTTCCCTGGGACCTGCATGCCTCTGAAAAACACCCAGACTGCATTATTCACACTGGCCTAATTCAAGGAGGTTAGCCAACATGACTGATTACTGACCGCAGGTAATATAAGCCCCTGTGAAATAGCACTTGGAGTTTATTTTTAACCAAAATCAACGTAACAGCGGACATCTGTAGCTGGTTAGCCGTAAGTGGAGATAAACGCTTCAAATTTGAACTGCACCTCCAGAAAGCAAACCTATTAACTGGCACCAGGGATTGTTTTTCTAAATTCAACCCCCCCCCCCCCCCCCCCCCTCCCTCCCTGTTGCAACCCCTTCCACTGCGACCCCCCTGAACCGCTTGGATATTCAATCTCCGCTTTGGGGGGAAGGACTTACGGACAGTGGGGCCGCCGGCCAAGACTCATAACGACCCGGTATGTTAAACGATTCAAGTTCAAATTCAAGCAAATTCCGCTTGGTTTGTTTTGACGTTATGATTTCATAACAGCAGCGTATGTCACGAGACTGACCCGGGGGGGGGGGGGGGGGGCGTGCAAACACACCGGTTCACATCGCCGACACGCTTGTTATGTTTGCACTGTGTGCGCGGGAACGCCAGCCGTCCTCCCGCGGTGATTATTTCCTTGCTCTCGGATCTGTGGGGGGGGGGGGGGGCGGGGGGTGGGGTGGCTCGGGAGGTAGAGCAGTAATTAATAGGGATGCTCGATATTGGCTTTTTTACCGATACCGATATACCGATATTGTCCAACTCTTAATTTCCGATACCGATATCAACCGATACCGATATATGCAGGGTTTTCCTCCCAAAAACGGAATAATTTCAGGTAATTAACATTAACGGAACGTAGGCCAAATGCGTCCACATTTTTATAGGATTCTATCACATTTTCATAACAATAGCACCCTGCGCCGTTTTCATTGAGGTTTCTTACAAATTAACGATGCTTTATCTTGTCCTTTTATATGCCGATTATCATTAGAATCTTAAATTGTACCATATGTCCCCCTTTAGACCACATATGTAACGCTACCAGCGTACTTTTGTTAAGATAATTAGTTGGCCATTCTCGGTCGCTATACCGAGGTCGCAGTAATAGTTTAACGCTGTTCAGATCACGTCAGAGAATATAGACACATCCCAGTGACCTGCGACCTGTGCTAACGCTCTTGGGAAATGCAGTGTTGTAGTTCTCAACATTTTCAGCCTTTAATTTTAAACCAATGCTGCCATCTACTGACAACAAAAAAGACTTGTCTAATCGTCACCTTGAGAGCTACTTCCGTATACAGCGCCGCCCCAAACCCATTCTAGAGATTCCCACTTTTTGCTGGGAGTGGGGCGTGGCCGTATTTGGTCCCAGACAATAAGAGTGGCTGCAATTGGTCACTGTGACGGTTACATATCTCTTGTTGTGGAATTAACACAGCATTATGCATACTTTTGACAATAAATAAAATCTGAATTTGTTCTTACTTGCTTGCCTGGTTAAATAAAGGTTAAATAAATGTAAAAAAAAATTATTTAATTTTTTTGAAAACCGATACCGATATTTTCCTATATCACATTTTAATGCCGATATCGGCCGATAATATCGGACCTCCCTAGTAATTAAGTGAAGTTCCCTGTTCGATTCCCCGCTCCTCCCGGGGCGACGCGTCGAAGCGTTCCTCGAGCGACGAGACACTGAACCCCCTCATTTCTCCCGATGAGCAGGTGGGCACCTCGCGTGGTCGCCTCTCCGCCGTCGGTGTGTGAACGTGTGAGTGAACGGGTTAAAATGTGAGGAGCAAAAATTGTAAAGGGCTTTAAATAAAAAGCTGCTATATAAATGCAGCCGTTTACCGTTTACCAAATGTTACCTGCCTCTGTTGCAAAATCGCCAACAAAAGCCCCCGGGCTGGTTCTTCTCTGACACAAAAGAGGAGTTTTTTTTTTGTTGGAACACGGCACCTCCTCCATGCCACAGTATCTCCTCTATAATCTCTGCCCGGGTTTGACACAAAAGGACTGATCCGGGCACGTTGGCATCTTCAAGTGGCCTCGACGCAAATACCTCTCCGCCCCGTCGAGGGCGACGCTGGTAACCTCAGACCCGCTCCTCGCTGGCCGCGGGCCCACGCGCCTCTCGCGTTTCACTGGGTGCTGCTGGAGGTTCACACTGTGTGACAATAGCTACTAGTGATACTTGAGCAGCGCTGCTCTGTCTGTGAGTCTCTTCAGCTCAAGTGGGGGGGGGGGGGGGGGGAGTGTGGGGGGTGTGAAGACGACTTGTTCCTGTGTCTCCTCCGTGTAGGAACATCTCTCGCTCGAGTATTCATCCATTATGGAAGCATGTCACTGTCTGTCCTCATTCTTCTATTCTCTCTCGTGCTGCTTTTCTCCTCCTTGTACCTGTCTGTCTCCTTCTCAATCTCTCTCTCTCTCTCTCTCTCTCTCTCTCTCTCTCTCTCTCTCTCTCTCTCTCTCTCTCTGTCTCTCAGATAGTGATAGCCAAGTCCCCCGTGGCACCGTTTGCGGTGCTGAACTACACGGTTCAGAAGGAGGGCATCTGTCTGCAAGGTGAGTGGGACAGTCTGGTCTCGCTCCAGCGGGGGGGGGGGGGGGGGGGGGACATCTGACTGCCTTAACACATTCATGGCCATTTGGATCCGTCTAAAATCACTGTAGACGGCCAGCATTTCTAAACAGACTTGCATAGTCCGTGGGGCTGTTTGTAGAGCTGAATCTATACTTTATGGTATTGCTATCTGTCCATTCTCATTGTCAATTGAGACCATAAACCGTCCCTTCAAAATGGCTTAAAGAATTTATTTTTTCATCAATACGTTCTCATTATATAGCGTCTTGAATATAAGCGTTATAAGGGATTTCGGCTGGGATATTTCCTGAAACGCGAGATACAGGGCTAATAGCTACTAACGTTAAATCCAATGGCATTTCGGATTATACAGAAGCTACAGTTAAAACTCAAACTGCATATGATCGGTATGACATTATGTTGTGGAAAAAAAGGTTACAAACTTGCGGGAATGTTTTTTTCTTCATTTTGGTAGTTTTGTCGCTGTTCCTTTCCATCTGAGGCGGACTGCGCCAAATCACACATTTGGAAATGTCAACAAAAACTGCCAAATCAGCTTCATTAAATGTGTGATTTTTCTGATCTTTTCCTAACTTTGGTCTGGTTTGCTTCCTAACTTTGGTCTGGTTTGCTTTCTCACCACAAACAAACCACACCAGGGTTCACCTGCAAGACCGAGACCCACGTTTTCAGACTCCGGGGGTGGGGGGGGGGGGGGGGGGTCATCAAAGCGAAGCAGGCTATTCTCGGTCCTCGCTCCACAATGGTGGAACGGACTTCCCACCACAGTCAGGACAGCCGAAATCCGCCCAATATTTTCCGCCGTCGACTAAAAACACACTTTTATCACTCAATATCTGAAATGAAGAAAGAAAAAAAGAAATACTAACCTTCGTACTGTACTTTGCACTTTGCTACTAAGTAATCTACCTTGCCTATATTACTACCTACTATGCTAATATGTCTATAAGATAAGATATTCCTTTATTGATCCCCTTGGGGAAATTCAGGCATCATAGCAGCATTGGGGGGGGGGGGGTCCAGGTAGTAAAAAAGCAGTATAAACAATATAACAAATCAATATAATTGATTCTATACTACTATACACATGTCTATACTACTGTGCTACTGACTGTAGCACTCAAGTTCGACACTGTTTGACGAACAATCATACTGACTGCCAGAGTTGTACCCTATCCTGCTGACTTGTTGTGCAGAACTTAGTAAGTGGCTTTGGATAAAAGCAAAATGACTAAATGTAAATGTAAGCTAGCATGCCGGTGTTGATACAGAATGCGTCTCAGAGTGAACCCCCGGTATACTTGGCGTTAGGGGTGGGATCACCAGAGGCCTCACGTTACGATATTATCACGATACTTACGTCACGATACGATAGTATTGCGATAAAAAATATATTGCGATATGCTGAGTATTGCGATATTAATATTGCGATTTATTACCTTTTTTCAACTGCAAAGTAAAACTTTGTCAACATGTTTTATCTAATAAAATAAAGTGTTCAGTCTGTTCATCTCACGTCAATCATTTTTATTGCAGCAAATGGGATTTTCTTGTATTACAGTCATACTCCAACTTAACTGTGTGTGTGTGTGTGTGTGTGTGTGTGTGTGTGTGTGTGTGTGTGTGTGTGTGTGTGTGTGTGTGTGTGTGTGTGTGTGTGTGTGTGTGTGTGTGTGTGTGTGTGTGTGTGTGTGTGTGTGTGTGTGTGTGTGTGTGTGTGTGTGTGTGTGTGTGTGTGTGTGGACTACTGTACTATTACAGGTATTGAAATGAACAATACAACTTCCTTATATAAAAAAAAAATATCGAGTGTGGAAGGGGGGCGAAGGATTACACACTTTCCATTAAGTGAATGTGTATACGCCCCTGTAGCTACTTGGAGAGATTACGTTAGCGCCTTTAGGCAGGGCGCAACCTAGCACCTTTAGGCAGGGCGCAACCTAGTACCTCCAGTCAGAAGAGAACTTCCACCTCAGGGCACCATTCATCCAAGGCAATCTGTGTGCTTCTAGAGCAGCTCTAGGGCAGGGATGGGTGTGAGTGTTCAATTACTTCAACCGAACCCGAGTCGTTTTTGAGGGTGTTTTTAATTTGGTTACCGGCACCAAAATGTGTCCCCCCAAAAGTACCTGTTTACCATGAAAAGTTTGTTAGCTTAGCACTATCTGAAAGATAAAAACAGCGGTTTGTTACTATTGATACGGACATGCCATTCCACGAGCGGAGAGACCTGCTGCAAGAGTGCAAGAGTAAAGGTGATGTCGTCATTACAAATGGTCACGACTGTTGTGACTGACGATACACACGAAGCATCAGGTATTATATCGCTGTGCATTGTTACGCGACTCCTCTCGATATCTCGTTATCGCCGCCGCCGTCATGCGCTTTCAAGATGCATTCTAAAAATGTATGTCCCTAAAAACAATTGTTCAAGTACTACTTGAGTAATCCACACAAGTACTCGATCTGGGAAGACATTACTCGTGCCCATCCCTACTCTTTAGGGGTTAAAGGTTGAATTTATACAAGCTTTCGGTGCGAGGCCTTGTGGAATTTCCCGGCAGCGTGTGCGGCTTTCGGTTAACGTTGGTCGTTTAGGAAAACGGTGATCTCGCTCGGCGCAATTCCATGCATTGCCTCCGCATCCGATCTGAAATCTGCGGAGAGAGCTAGGGCTGTTTTTGACTGAAGAAAGACGAAATCCGTGGTCAAGTAAGTCATAGGATTTTGGGGGGAGCATGGGGGGGGGGGTGAACCTGAAGAATGACTAAACCACTATAAAAGTCTTGTAGTGTGCCGCATGCCGCGGTACTCTCATTTTGTCTCGTGTTGTAAATGCAGCGCACCCTTCCTTCACAACAGCAGTTTTTCAGCTTGTGTTGAGAGGGAGGAGGGAGGGAGGGAGGGAGGGAGGCGAGCCAAGGCACATTTCTCCAGTTATTTTGAAACGTCTTTGGTAACTCGTATAAGATGACAGGAAGGCAGAAGAAAGGTAAAACTAATTCAGCCGTCTGGAAGCACTTTGAGTTTTCGAGGAGTCGGACTTGGAACAAGATAAAAATACCGTGCGAGACTTGTTGTTACGCGGCCACGGCTGCACCGCAAAGATACACCAGTGTTGAAGTTCAATAAACGATCAGGATGTTCTCAAAACACGTAATCGTGTGTTTAACACGCGTGATTTCAATATCAATGAAAATAAATCATTCCCACGAATAGCGCCCAAACGGACCTCTCTCTCTCTCTCCGATGCACTCGGCCTCGCGACGGGTCTGTCTGGGTTCTATCAGCGCCACACGAACCGCCGTATTGGAAACATCACCTTGTTGGAGCCGTCTCTCATGGAAAAGGAAAGCAGCACGCCTGTTGAATATTCCAGAACATTTTGGTCTCGACGGGAGACAGGAAGCGAGTGAAAGAGGAGCCTGCTGTCCTCCCACCTGCATCTGCTGTTGACTCCTAACTACTGAACCCTGTTGACTCTTAACTACTGAACCCTGTTGACTCTTAACTACTGAACCCTGTTGACTCTTAACTACTGAACCCTGTTGACTCTTAACTACTGAACCCTGTTGACTCTTAACTACTGAACCCTGTTGACTCTTAACTACTGAACCCTGTTGACTCTTAACTACTGAACCCTGTTGACTCTTAACTACTGAACCCTGTTGACTCTTAACTACTGAACCCTGTTGACTCTTAACTACTGAACCCTGTTGACTCTTAACTACTGAACCCTGTTGACTCTTAACTACTGAACCCTGTTGACTCTTAACTACTGAACCCTGTTGACTCTTAACTACTGAACCCTGTTGACTCCTAACTACTGAACCCTGTTGACTCTTAACTACTGAACCCTGTTGACTCTTAACTACTGAACCCTGTTGACTCCTAACTACTGAACCCTGTTGACTCTTAACTACTGAACCCTGTTGACTCTTAACTACTGAACCCTGTTGACTCTTAACTACTGAACCCTGTTGACTCTTAACTACTGAACCCTGTTGACTCTTAACTACTGAACCCTGTTGACTCCTAACTACTGAACCCTGTTGACTCTTAACTACTGAACCCTGTTGACCCCTAACTACTGAACCCTGTTGACCCCTAACTACTGAACCCTGTTGACCCCTAACTACTGAACCCTGTTGACCCCTAACTACTGAACCCTGTTGACCCCTAACTACTGTGCGTCCGCTGCATAGCCGTTATCCCACAGGAGAGATGTGCCCCGAAGAGAACGAGAGGAGAGAAAAAAAAGAAAAAACGCCTCGCAAATTAACTCACTCGCTGTTTCCACTTGAACCCGAAAACCAGAGGCCTTATATTGGAACACGGCGCCGTGAATCAAAGCCAAAATAGCGCGTGTGTTCAAACCATGCAACCTATACAATACAAGACGACCACAAAACAATAGACAACAGTAACAACAGACACCACGTAATGGTTTGAAAAGGGGGATGGAAGAAGCTAAGCTTGTGAATTTCCATTCCCCACATCCTGACCATCAATTGCTATACTGTACATACAACATGTAACATAGCTCTGTTTCCCACATTCCCCCGACATCACAACAAGACAGACTAGTTAATACATATTCTATATAACATATTCCTTTTAATGCCAAATGTCATGTTCACCCTCCTCCTTACACCTTTCCAATATTCATTTTTTTTTTACTTTCTTTTAAACTGGTTTATGTTTTTACTCAGTTTAACCTCCTCGTCCAATCCCTTCCATAGATTTAATAATAATCTCACTCCACAAACAGATATGCACATAGATTTTTAGAGTGGTTCTTGCACCCGGTTGCTGACGTTTCTGTTTCCCTCTTAAGATTAGTGAACCCTCTGACTGTCCCTGGGGTCCTGAGGTCCTGTCACTGTGGACTGAACCCTCTCACTCTGACTGTCCGCGAGGCCCGGGACACCATGTGACACGCGTAGAGATGTGTATTGGAAAGAAGGAATGTTGATGTTGATTGATTGATTGATTGATTGATTGATTGATTGATTGATTGATTGATTGATTGATTGAAAATTTTATTAACAGATTGCAGAATGGGGTATACAGTACGGCTCAATACACACAATTGTTAAGGGGATGCAGACCAGAGAAAGACTTTCGTCTTGTTTACAATTCATAACATTTATGACATACACAACATACAGATATACAGTACTGTTTATTTACAGACAGAGTTTCTAAAAAGAGAATATATACCATTTGAGGGGGAGGGAACTGTACACTGGGGGGGTTGGATGGGGGGGGGGGGGTTGGACATTTACCAGGGCCAGTCTCGAATTGCAGCCTCCCGTAGATGCTTTTTTAGAGCGGTTTTGAAGGAGGGTAGGGGTTCACATTATCTTACGGCTGTGGGTAGGGCGTTCCACATTGATGTGGCATAATTGCGAAACGTGTTTAGTCCCTTGTTTGAGACGAATCTGGGTTGGACATGATGTTCAGTATGAATTAATCAGAAAGTAGTCGATACTCCCCCCTCCCCACATTACAATTGGAGGTGGGCTTCCCACTCTCCAAGACATTTACAACAAGCGCTGCATGGGTAAGGCTAAGAGAATGATTAAAGACCCCAGCCACCCAAACAACTGCCTCTTTGAACTGCTGCGGTTAGGCAAGCCATACCGGAGTCTCATGGCAAGCACAGAGAGACTCAGGAGGAGCTTCTATCCCCAGGCTATCAGGATGCTCAATAAACAATAACAAACCATCAATACAACCACAGCACACACATCCACACGCACACACTCACTTTAAATAAATAACACACTGTAGCACCCACTTTACCACTTTAGACACTAACACACTTTATATTTATTGGTAAGGAAATGTGCACATCAATCTCATTCCTTATTGCACCTCATTGCACCTTACCACCACAAGGTGGCACCACAAGCTAAGCTATACCTCACCATTTCTACACTGTACTGTACCTGCACTGTATATACTGTATATAGGTATATATATATTTTTTTTTTTATATTATCTTTTTTTCCGATTTTTCTCCCATCCCACTGTTAGTCGTTATGCCAATTCCCAACCCCCTTCCTGGTTGTTGCGCACCCCCCCATACTGTTGGTCCGGGAGGCCGGAGACTGTCACATGTTTTCCTCCGACACATGTGCAGCCAGCCGGCAGCCAGCCTGGCAGCGCAGATTCTCACTGGGAGAGTGTAACGTGTGGAAGGTCACACTACCTTTCTCCAGATCCTACCCTCGCTGTGCAGGCGCCCCGACCGAACTGTAGGGGTCACTGTCCACAACGCCCAGGACCCACCCACGGCTCCCCTCCCCCTAACTCAGCCAAACGAGTTAGTATAGCGATCAGCCCAAGCCAAGGCAATGCTGACTCTCCAGGAGTCGAGACCGCAGCCTCTTGCATTGGTGACAAGCACAATCTCCGCTACGCCACCTGACCGCCGCATATAGGTATATTGAAATTTTTTGTTGTTTACACTTGTTTACGTACTTGACTTTCTATTTTATACTTATATTATACTTATTTTATACTATCTTGTTATTGTCTTGCACACTCTCAGGAGCAAAACAGAAAGAAGCATTTCATGCAAAGTATTCTGTATTTCTGTATGAATAAAGAAACTTTAAACTTGAACTGTGAACACTACACAGACACCTCAACAACCCCCCCCTCCCCCCTACACTCTGTCACTCGTGCCTTATTTTTATACTTCATTTATCTTTTTTAGGATTCTTTATTTTAGTATTCAACTTTTTCTTAATATCTTTTCATTCTAGTTTAAGTCTATATTTTGTGGTTCTGTGTGAAGGGTGGCGAAGCCAGATTGTTAGTCTGTTTAACTGTGCATATGACAAATAAATCTCTTGAATCTCTTGAATCTCGAGTATCACCGTTTCCCATGTCATCCATGATGGAATGTGAGTGGTTTTTTTTATGGCTTCAGCATAAACACAGTGTATTTGAGTTTGACATAAATTACATTTAGATCTTTATATACTAACATAATCCCTTGTCGCCCCCGGTAACTCTTCTTCTCCGAAGCGGCCCCTGGACTCATCTCCCATTCCTGTAGTGAGCGGTCCTTGTTAATCTGTCTCTTTCTCCTCACAAGTAGGTCTTTGATGCACGTCAAGCGCTTCCTGTCGGCTCCGCGTGGAGCTCTGCTAGCAGAGTGTCTCTCCTCTCTGAATGCATGGTGGCTTTGATTGGCTTTATGACGCGCTAAGAACAACCTCGCCCTCAGTGGGAGGGAGCCGCTCACCGGACACACAGAACAGCTGCTACACACTTTCTGACCCTGGTGCATCTCAGATCAGGGCCGTCTCCATTTACCATAGTATCAGCTTTGAAGCTTCAGCAGTCATTTAGGAGTGAATACGATAAGATAAGATAAGGTACTGTAAGATAAGATAAGATAAGATGGATCTCTATTAATCCCCTTGGGGGAAATTCTTGGGTCATGAGTAGTGATGCACCGATGTGAAAATTGTGGCCGATACCGATTAATATTGCTGTTCTGGCCGATACCGATGTTTACCGATGTCTATATCTCTATATAGAAAACACTTTTTTATGATAATCAAATAAAGAGCTATTTTCCAAAACACATATTTTTTTTAACTTTTGTAACTTATTTTCATAAATGACATGGTATTTTGAAACTATTTAACACATTGGGTGCCACGCCCCTTCCGGGAAGTGCATAGGCCTTGCCACCCATTAACCCCATGTAAGCGCTCACCTTGTTTGTAGAGCTAAACCTATATTTTATATTATAGCTATGGATCTAATAACGCAGTCGATTGTCAGTGGGTTTCTTCCAGTCAACGTGCAAAAAACAGATACTTTTTTCATCTATACATTTCCGTTTTATACCGTGGTGAATATGAGTATAGTTGTAGAGTGCTCATGTATAATCCCAGGGAACTCCGTCAAACAGCCCTTTAGTGAAATCCACTTATCGCGTTGCCATTTTTCGCCTGATTATCGAATCATCCTGAAATCAACGCTAGATTATCGGTATTATGTTTCCTCGTGCATGCACGAAAGGGTACAGGGGAAAACCGGCCCCCTGTGTGTCTATCGCAGCCAACGCCACGCACACACACACACACACACACACACACACACACACACACACACACACACACACACACACACACACACACAGGCTGCAATTCCGGGGGGAAAATTATCGGATCAACGCAATATTGGTAATATGTAGTCCTTACCTGGTCTCTGATGTACTGCAAAAAGAAGAATCCAATTATCTGATCGCCATTCCAAATATTCATCGCGATTGTTTGTCCGACGTTATCCAGCATTACACATGAACGGGCGGGGGGATGAACTCGTCGAGGCAACTGTGGTGACCGCTTGTCTTGCCGGAGTGTTTAGAACCCGCCCCCACGCCGCAGCTCGGCCGAGAAAACAAACCACATTGTTTCAAATGGAGTGCAATAGCGGCCGCAAGGCATTAGGCAGCGGTATTTGCCGTTTGCGATCTCAGACACATTCAGGACAGCATGCACAAGGTGCCTGATTATGAATGGCAATAGCGAATAAAAGAAATAACGAAACAGAAACGTAGATCTACGTTTCCGGCACTCAACGGTCGGGCCACAGAAATGTAGTCTACGTGAACGGCACAGAAAGTGTTGAGACCAAACATTTTTTATATTGGCCCTATCTTGATATCGGACCGATACCGGTGTAAAAAAAATGACCATATTGGCGGCCGATATATCGTGCATCACTAGTAGGGATGTTCGATATTGGCTTTTTTACCTATACCGATATTGTCCAACTCTTAACACTTTGATCGCCGGGGTTAAATTCATAATAAACCATCCCTCGCCAGCCCTATTTAACATGGAGAAGTTCCCCTTCTTTGCAGGGCTATAACTTTTTAAATTGTATTGCTAAATTGACATTACTATGGCCCATTCAACGTCCTATATCTATTGTTGAGGGTGTAGCAACGTTATACTTTTTCATTCACATATTCATACTAAAATACTAAAGTATAAGTATGTTTTTATCGTTTTCTGCAGCTTTCTCCAGAACTTGATTTATAGCCCTAAATGCATTATATTGATGATCAAATACAGTTTGGTAGGAATCTGTGCGAGATAAAAAATTTCAACTGTACGTGCTTCCAGGAGTTACTACGTATGATCTGATGTTGACCGGATGGGGGGGGGGGGGGTCGCTTATAATTCCGTGGGCAACGTTATATCATCATCTAGTGTGGGTGTTATGATCATTAGAGCAGTTAGTATCGAAGACGTTAACAAATAACGCTGAAACTCACTGTAGCTTCCTCGTAGCGTTGGGAGATGAGCGTGGAACAGAATTTCTTCTATTATGGGATGTCGAAATATCCGATCCATTTCCAGGTTGTATAATAGTATATACGTCCAAATCATGTTGTTTATCGAGTTATTGGTAACGGATCACTATCCGTTGTGATCAGCTCGAGTCCTGGGACTATTAGCGAGTGATCGGACCGAATTGAAATGAGCACCAGCTTCCACTTCCTGTTTCTTCCCTGGGCGATCCGCCGATCGGCCACCAGATGGCGCTCTTGAACCGTTATAGAGTTGAGAGGGGCTCAACAGTACATCTCATGTCTCCGGGGGAGAAATATGATTTCGATCACAGATTTTTAAAATATTGATATCAAAGACGCTGTCCAGCGTCTTCGGCAGAATGAGCATGGCGGGGAAAGACGTGTTTCAGCGTTTCCGGCGATTAAAGTGTTAATTTCCGATACCGATATCAACCGATACCGATATATGCAGGGTCCCCCCCCCCCCCCAAAAAAAACGTAATAATTTCAGGTAATTAACATAACATATATCTTGTCGTGGAATTAACACAACATTATGCATACTTTTGACAATAAATAAAATCAGAATTAGTTCTTACTTGCTTGCCTGGGTAAATAAAGGTAAAATAAATAAAACCGATACCGATAATTTCTATCACATTTTAATGCCAATATCGGCCGATAATATCGGACATCCCTAATCACTAGTCATGAGTGATGTGGGTCAAAGTACAGGGTTCAGTAGTTAAGAGTCAACAGGGTTCAATAGTTAAGAGTCAACAGGGTTCAGTAGTTAGGACTCGACAGGGTTCAGTAGTTAGGAGTCAACAGGGTTCAGTAGTTAAGAGTCAACAGGGTTCAGTAGTTAAGAGTCAACAGGGTTCAGTAGTTAGGGGTCAACAGGGTTCAGTAGTTAAGAGTCAACAGGGTTCAGTAGTTAAGAGTCAACAGGGTTCAGTAGTTAAGAGTCAACAGGGTTCAGTAGTTAAGAGTCAACAGGGTTCAGTAGTTAAGAGTCAACAGGGTTCAGTAGTTAAGAGTCAACAGGGTTCAGTAGTTAAGAGTCAACAGGGTTCAGTAGTTAGGAGTCAACAGGGTTCAGTAGTTAAGAGTCAACAGGGTTCAGTAGTTAGGAGTCAACAGGGTTCAGTAGTTAAGAGTCAACAGGGTTCAGTAGTTAAGAGTCAACAGGGTTCAGTAGTTAGGGGTCAACAGGGTTCAGTAGTTAAGAGTCAACAGGGTTCAGTAGTTAGGGGTCAACAGGGTTCAGTAGTTAAGAGTCAACAGGGTTCAGTAGTTAAGAGTCAACAGGGTTCAGTAGTTAAGAGTCAACAGGGTTCAGTAGTTAAGAGTCAACAGGGTTCAGTAGTTAGGAGTCAACAGGGTTCAGTAGTTAGGAGTCAACAGGGTTCAGTAGTTAGGAGTCAACAGGGTTCAGTAGTTAAGAGTCAACAGGGTTCAGTAGTTAAGAGTCAACAGCGTTCAGTAGTTAAGAGTCAACAGGGTTCAGTAGTTAAGAGTCAACAGGGTTCCAGTAGGAGTCAGTCGGTTCTAACAGGTCTCCAGTTCTCCAGTCGTTAGCCAAGTCAGCCTTCGCCCCCGACGGAACAATGAAAGCTTCATTCTTCCCGCAGCGTTTTTTATGTGGCGGATAATTGCGAGCTATGGGGGGAAGGTATGTGTTCTGAAAGTTCTTCTCTCACGAGAACATTCAAAATAAACGTGGGATCATTATTTCTACGTCTTACGCCAATGTAAGCTAAAAAAAGAAACTTGAAGCATTAAAATCTTGATTTTTGGCATCGATTAGCGTGGCAGCGATCTGAGCCTGCAGGCTTCGGGGTCGGCCCTAGTTTAGATACATAATACCTCTGCTTGACGAATCTCCCTAGAAAGTAGAAATGACCGAGGAAACGAGAGGTTGTGCTGCAATCCTGCAGTTCCCATCAACCGCCCGCTCTGAGTCGCTGCCAGACGCTGATGACAATGATGATGATGAGAGATTCCGCAGCCCATAATGGCATGAAAACCCACCACCACGGCCTCGACCGTAACGTCTCGTGACCTCAATCGATTGAGACACAGCGGGGTTTTGCAACCAGTTTCACTCAGCAGAACATTACGGATTGAAAGAGAAGAAGAAGAAAGATTGCTCTCCCCGTTTTAGCCAGTAACCTGCCCGTGTTTTTCTTATTCTGTAGAAAAAAGGGGGGGGGGGTCACCCCTTCCAAGCCGTGACCACTGTTAGTTAGCTATTTTTATAATATGTATAAGATAAGGTAAGATAAGATACGATTAGGTAAGGTATGGTAAGATAAGGTAATGTAAGATACCATAAGATAAGATGAGATAAGAAGGTATGGTAAGATAAGACAAGCTAAGGTAAGATAAGATAAGGTCAAATGGATCTTTATCAATCCCCTTGGGGAGATTCAGGGGTCATAGCAGCACATGGGAGGGGTCACACAGGCGAAGGGGAGAGAGAGTGTTAGAGGAGAAGAGAGTTAGAGGAGAAGAGAGTTAGAGGAGAAGAGAGTTAGAGGAGAAGAGAGTTAGAGGAGAAGAGAGTTAGAGGAGAAGAGAGTTAGAGGAGAAGAGAGAGTTAGAGGAGAGAGAGAGTTAGAGGAGAAGAGAGGAGAGAGAGAGTTAGAGGAGAGAGAGTTAGAGGAGAGAGAGAGTTAGAGGAGAAGAGAGTTAGAGGAGAAGAGAGTTAGAGGAGAGAGAGAGTTAGAGGAGAAGAGAGGAGAGAGAGAGTTAGAGGAGAGAGAGTTAGAGGAGAGAGAGAGTTAAAGGAGAGAGATGTCTGGAACAAGAGATTATCTTTCTCCCTCTCGTTGTCTCTCTTCTCTCTCTCTCTCTATTTATTTCTCTCTCTCCCTCATCTCTTTTTCTCTCCCCCACATCTCTCCCTCTTTCTTTCTTTCTTTCTTTCTTTCTTTCTTTCTTTCTTTCTTTCTTTCTTTCTTTCTTTCTTTCTTTCTTTCTTTCTTTCTTTCTTTCTTTCTTTCTTTCTTTTTTTCTTTCTTTCTTTCTTTCTTTCTTTCTTTCTGTATCTTTCCTTCCTTTCTTTCTTTATGTGAAGCATTGAGACATGCAATGTGATGTTGATCTATACACAAATAAATCTGACTTGATTTGTCACATGTCAACCTGTAAACTGGGCCTCCCGTCATGAATCTATAGTATAATGTGAGGTAGACTGAGAGGTAGACCTCAGCCTGCAGCTGGCTGATTTAGGAGGGGGGAAGGGGGGAGGAGGAGAAGACCGTTAGAGGCGAAGTGTCAGCCCCCTCCGAGCCGTGACGACTGGCGTGTGAAAGTTAAACGTGCCCCCCCCCCCCCCCCCCCGGTGGACGGCTGGCTCCCCTCCTCACGTCTCATTAAATGATCTCATTACCGCTCCGTCCAGCAGCGCACGTTGCTGTCATTAGGGGAGCCGCTGTCCCGCGCATTACGTAACTCTCCCCCCCCCCCCCCCCCCCCCCTCGCCGCCTTTTCAGGACCGGGGGCGGGGGCCGGGGGTCTGCCAGAGAGACACACAGAGGAGCACACACTGATGTGCAGCCGTTCGACCCCCTCAACGGCCACGGATCGGTCCTGATGGATGAGACAGGCTCGCTTTCACCCAGCACACACACATACACACACACACACATACACACACGCACACACACACACACACACACACGCACAAACACACACACGCGCGCGCGCGCGCCCTTCGAGCCTGTGCATGTGTGAAGCCAGTAATCAGGGGCTCATGCCGAGAGATTGGATTTAACAAGACCTGAATTTAAAGAGGCATTTCGCAGACTTTTTAACCTCAATCCTACCGTTCCGTTGCGAGGAGGACATGTGACAATCGGACATGAAATGAAAAACTGAGCTGCAGGAGCCATTTCCTCAACTGTATAGTTCCCAACTTGAGGGGAGGTTGGAGAAACAGTTGAGGTAATAGTCTGCAGTTCACTAGAGCGGCGCTTCTCATAGTGGGCTCCTTGGGGGGGGGGGGGTTCCAGGGGGTCCCCAGCTAAACGAGGAGTTTAACTTCCTTAATATCTTCGTCACTATAAGTTAGCACAATGAGAATGTATAAGAATGACTATACGAATGTATATGAATGTATACGGATGTATATGAATGTATACAAATGCATATGACTATACGGATTTATTCAAATGTACATGAATGTATATGACTATGAATGTATGTGTGAATGTATATGACTGTATATGAATGTATACAATATTCCGATCATCAGGTTTCACTCTCTCCACTGTTCTCCCCATAGGCAGCACAGTTTTGGAATTATTGAAAAACATGTTACCACAAAACTCCTCCCAGACGGGCATCACTGGGGCAATAGCCTATCAAACGCTGGGACCGTGGCGTGTTAGGTGTCAACGTCGGGGTCCTTGATTGATTGATTGATTGATTGATTGATTGATTGATTGAAAACTGTATTAACATATTGCAGAATGGGTACAATACAGTACGGCTCGATACAAACAATAAGGGTATGCAGACCAGAACAATTATTTTGTCTTGTTTACATCAGGGTCCCCCATTTTCAATTCATCAGGACATTTATGACATACATGACATACAGATATACAGTACTGCTACATCTATACATTTATGACATAAAATATATACAAATATACAGTACTGTTTAAGAGAGAGAGATCATAAAAAATATATATATAGATTCGAGGGGGAAGTTACTGTACATTGGAGGGGGTTGGGTTAGGACATTTACCGGGGCCAGTTTAGAATTGCAGCCACCCGTAGGTGCTCTTTGAGAGCGGTTTTGAAGGAGGGTAGGGCGTTCCACATTATTTTACGGCTGTGGGTAGGGCGTTCCACATTATTGTGGCATAGTTGTGAAACGTGTTTAGTCCCTTGTTTGAGCCGAATCTGGGTTGAACATGATTTGTGGAGCTCGACAACTTGACGTGAGAAGGTTTGAGAACCCGGAGGACTGCTCTCTGCCGGGGGACGTGATCCGTCTTGAGTTTCCCGGGGGGCCCAGGTGGGGGGCCGGGGGGGCCACGTGGCTGAGCGCTCAAAACACAGAACACGTCAGTAGGTTTCATGGTGCGATCATCAACATGTGCTCCTCACAACGAAATGAAAGGATTAAGGTTTAAAATAAGCCTTAAGTAAGAGTTAATTGAATGTCTTTCTACTATCATCCTGCCCATACTGTACCTGTACCTACATTTAAATGTACATTTAGTAATTTATCCAAAGTGACTTACAAGTTCTGTACAACAAGTCATCAGGAAGGGCACAACTCTATCAGCTGAGCAACAATGTTCATCAAAGTGTTGAGTGCTACAGTGTAGGTTAGTTTATTAGGACAAGTGCATGACAGTAAGGTTAGTTAGGGTTAGATTATTATTTTATTTTTTATTTTTTTATATATATATAAGTGCGTCTTTAGTCGACGGCGAAAGATTGGACGGGTTTCGGCTGTCCTAACTGTGGTGGGCAGTTCGTTCCACCATTGTGGGGCAAGGACTACCTCCCCCCCCCCCCCCCCCCCATGCTGCTATGACGCCTGGATTTCCCCAAGGGGATCAATACAGGAATATCTTATCTTGTCTTATCTTAAATGGCCAACTCGCCAGTAAAGTGAGCACCAGACAGGCAGGCCTGCCTACGACATGGAGGAGTTTCTCCCGACACTAGAGATGGGTGGTATGGCCTAAGATTTACATCATGGTATATTTGGAATTTTGGACGTTTATAAGACTAAAGACTAGAGTTATTTTTTTCTCTTTTACTTAACGTGGTTCCAAGTAGTCTGCCGTGTCACGATCTTCCCATTTCACATTCTAATTATCGCTCTCTCTCTCTCTCTCTCTCTCTCTCTCAACACGACAATATAACTCTATCTAACGTTTCCAGACGACATCCTACAACTACACACAGCGATCATAAGTTAACACTGCTGCTCATCATCAACATAGACTACACACAGTGATCTATGTCTCTCTCTCTCTCTATGTCTCTCTATATGTCTCTCTCTCTGTCTCTCTCTATATGTCTCACTCTCTCTGTCTCTCAATGAATTTTATTGACATTTGAATTTTTTTTACTTAAAATTATTTTTATTTATTTTTACGTTTTACTTAACTTTTTAAAATGATGACGAAAAATAAGAATTGTGTGTTTTAAATTCTTTCTTATTATTAATTCTTTTTAACTTTTTACTTTACTTTTTAAAATGATGACGAAAAATAAGAATTGTGTGTTTTAAATTCTTTCTTATTATTAATTCTTTTTTACTTTTTACTTTACTTTTTAAAATGATGACGAAAAATAAGAATCGTGTGAGAGAATCGTGATCTCAATTCTTAGAGAGAAAAATCGTGATTCACATTTTAGCAAGAACACTGCTACTCATCATCAACATCATCTCAACAATGCTTGCTAGTGCACAATGTTAGCTAACTATAAAAACACAGGGCGCCTGCATGATGACTGTAATTTACTCATCATTAGTAGCAGCAACACTTGTCAAACACAGACTCGTGAAAATTATGACGCAGACACTCGCTTCCAAAACCAAGTAAACACTATATATGCCCACAACGATGGGACTTATAATTGACCAAACTCATTGCACCACACACAGCACAAACGCCCACTAGCGGTGGGGCTTACAGTGATGCTCGTCGTAAATCATCCTTATTGATCATCAACACCACTCAGAGAATGGCAGTAAAAAAGCGTCCATATCATTTAGTTAATTTGTCTGAAACAGCCCACAAAACAGCCATGGAGCCATCGGTCTCGTTCTGCTTCATAATGTTATTCCCAGGGTCTTTCTTGGTCAGTATTGTACGTCCTTTGATGATCCATAGACCAGCCAGTCCTTTGATGATCCATAGACCAGCCAGCCTGTTGACGATCGCCAGCCTGTTGATTCTTCTGACTTTGCTTTTCACGCACACTCTGAAGCACCGTTCTTTCAAACTAATTATTCTTCTGCACCGGGAACGACAGCTCCCGCGTCACGCCCGCTGCCTTGATGGATTGATTGATTGATTGATTGAAAACTTTAATTAACAGATTGCAGAATGGGTACAGTACAGTACAGCTCAATACACACAATTGTTAAGGGGATGCAGACCAGAGAAAGAATTTTGTCTTGTTTACATCAGGGTCCCCCATGTTCAATTCATAATGACATTTATGACATACACAATATACAGATATAAAAATCTAATCTAATCATCTAATCTAAACTAATCATGACATTTATGACATACACAATATACAGATATAAAAATCTAATCTAATCATCTAATCTAAACTAATCGTGACATTTATGACATACATGATATACAGATATGCAGTACTGTTACATTTGTGACATACAAGATATGCAAATATACAGTACTGTTAAACTGAGATCCTAACAGTAAATATATACATACGAGGGGGAGGAAACTGTACATTAGGAGGGGGTGGGAGGGTGGTTCAGACATTTACGGAAATCATGCATTTGTTTACGTCGAGATTTACGTTGCACTGCTTGCGTGTTTCTTTTATTAACCAATAATGGGCCAACTTTTTGACGTGTCTCTTTCCACAAACTAGTTTATTATATTTGAATGGCAGCGCGCCGTTCATTAACTTTGTGTCCGCGGATTTCTAGCGGTATACCGGTTCAACTATTATACCACCCACTTGTACACTGGTCTATTACCAACCAAGAAGAGGAGCGGAGGTAGAGAAGAGAGGAGGTAGAGAAGAGAGGAGCTGAGGTAGAGGGGAGAGGAGGTAGAGAAGAGAGGAGGTAGAGAGGAGCGGAGGTAGAGAAGAGAGGAGGTAGAGAAGAGAGGATGTAGAGAAGAGAGGAGAGGAGGTAGAGAAGAGAGGAGGTAGAGAAGAGAGGAGGTAGAGAAGAGAGGAGGTAGAGAAGAGAGGAGGTAGAGAAGAGAGGAGGTAGAGAGGAGGTAGAGAGGAGAGGAGGTAGAGAAGAGAGGAGGTAGAGAAGAGAGGAGGTAGAGAAAAGAGGAGGTAGAGAGGAGAGGAGGTAGAGAAGAGAGGAGGTAGAGAAGAGAGGAGGTAGAGAAGAGAGGAGGTAGAGAAGAGAGGAGGTAGAGAGGAGAGGAGGTAGAGAAGAGAGGAGGTAGAGAAGAGAGGAGCTGAGGTAGAGAAGAGAGGAGGTAGAGAAGAGACGAGGTAGAGAAGAGAGGAGGTAGAGAAGAGAGGAGGTAGAGAAGAGAGGAGGTGGAGAGGAGGTAGAGCGGAGCGGAGGTAGAGAAGAGAGGAGGTAGAGAGGAGAGGAGCTGAGGTAGAGAAGAGAGGAGCGGAGGTAGAGAAGAGAGGAGGTAGAGAAGAGAGGAGGTAGAGAGGAGCGGAGGTAGAGAAGAGAGGAGCTGAGGTAGAGAAGAGAGGAGGTAGAGAAGAGAGGAGGTAGAGAAGAGAGGAGGTAGAGAAGAGAGGAGGTAGAGAGGAGAGGAGGTAGAGAAGAGAGGAGGTAGAGAAGAGAGGAGGTAGAGAAGAGAGGAGGTAGAGAAGAGAGGAGGTAGAGAAGAGAGGAGGTAGAGAAGAGAGGAGGTAGAGAGGAGAGGAGCTGAGGTAGAGAAGAGAGGAGGTAGAGACGAAAGGAGGTAGAGAAGAGAGGAGGTAGAGAAGAGAGGAGGTAGAGAAGAGAGGAGAGGAGAGAAGAGAGGAGGTAGAGAAGAGAGGAGGTAGAGAAGAGAGGAGGTAGAGAAGAGAGGAGGTAGAGAGGAGAGGAGGTAGAGAGGAGAGGAGCTGAGGTAGAGAGGAGAGGAGGTAGAGAAGAGAAGAGCGGAGGTAGAGAAGAGAGGAGGTAGAGAAGAGCGGAGGTAGAGAAGAGAGGAGGTAGAGAAGAGAGGAGGTAGAGAAGAGAGGAGGTAGAGAAGAGAGGAGAGGAGAGAAGAGAGGAGGTAGAGAAGAGAGGAGGTAGAGAAGAGAGGAGGTAGAGAAGAGAGGAGGTAGAGAGGAGAGGAGGTAGAGAGGAGAGGAGCTGAGGTAGAGAGGAGAGGAGGTAGAGAAGAGAAGAGCGGAGGTAGAGAAGAGAGGAGGTAGAGAAGAGCGGAGGTAGAGAAGAGAGGAGGTAGAGAAGAAAGGAGGTAGAGAAGAGAGGAGCGGAGGTAGAGAGGAGAGGAGGTAGAGAAGAGAAGAGCGGAGGTAGGGAAGAGAGGAGGTAGAGAAGAGCGGAGGTAGAGAAGAGCGGAGGTAGAGAAGAGAGGAGGTAGAGAAGAGAGGAGGTAGAGAAGAAAGGAGGTAGAGAAGAGAGGAGCGGAGGTAGAGAGGAGAGGAGGTAGAGAAGAGAGGAGCGGAGGTAGAGAAGAGAGGAGGTAGAGAAGAGCGGAGGTAGAGAAGAGAGGAGGTAGAGAAGAGAGGAGGTAGAGAAGAAAGGAGGTAGAGAAGAGAGGAGCGGAGGTAGAGAAGAGAGGAGGTAGAGAAGAAAGGAGGTAGAGAAGAGAGGAGCGGAGGTAGAGAAGAGAGGAGGTAGAGAAGAGTGGAGGTAGAGAAGAGAGGAGGTAGAGAGGAGAGGAGGTAGAGAAGAGAAGAGCGGAGGTAGAGAAGAGAGGAGGTAGAGAAGAGGAGCTGAGGTAGAGAGAGGAGAGGAGGTAGAGAAGAGCGGAGGTAGAGAAGAGAGGAGGTAGAGAAGAGAGGAGGTAGAGAAGAGCGGAGGTAGAGAAGAGAGGAGGTAGAGAAGAGCGGAGGTAGGGAAGAGAGGAGGTAGAGAAGAGAGGAGCAGAGGTAGAGAGGAGAGGAGGTAGAGAAGAAAGGAGGTAGAGAAGAGAGGAGCGGAGGTAGAGAAGAGAGGAGGTAGAGAAGAGCGGAGGTAGAGAGGAGAGGAGGTAGAGAAGAGAGGAGCGGAGGTAGAGAAGAGAGGAGGTAGAGAAGAGCGGAGGTAGAGAAGAGAAGAGCGGAGGTAGAGAAGAGAGGAGGTAGAGAAGAGACGAGGTAGAGAAGAGCGGAGGTAGGGAAGAGAAGAGCGGAGGTAGAAAAGAGAAGAGCGGAGGTAGAGAAGAGAGGAGGTAGAGAAGAGACGAGGTAGAGAAGAGCGGAGGTAGGGAAGAGAAGAGCGGAGGTAGAGAAGAGAGGAGGTAGAGAAGAGACGAGGTAGAGAAGAGCGGAGGTAGAGAAGAGAAGAGCGGAGGTAGAGAAGAGAGGAGGTAGAGAAGAGACGAGGTAGAGAAGAGCGGAGGTAGAGAAGAGAAGAGCGGAGGTAGAGAAGAGAGGAGGTAGAGAAGAGACGAGGTAGAGAAGAGCGGAGGTAGAGAAGAGAAGAGCGGAGGTAGAGAAGAGAGGAGGTAGAGAAGAGACGAGGTAGAGAAGAGAGGAGGTAGAGAAGAGAGGAGGTAGAGAAGAGCGGAGGTAGAGAAGAGAAGAGCGGAGGTAGAGAAGAGAGGAGGTAGAGAAGAGACGAGGTAGAGAAGAGCGGAGGTAGGGAAGAGAAGAGCGGAGGTAGAGAAGTTTGGGTGGGATCTGGTCGTCCACTGAGGCCTCTTAATGAAGTGAAAAGGCCGCTGCTCGCCGGGGAGAGAAAAACGAGACTGTGCCCGGTGCCAGCGGGGAGAGAGTGAGAGAAAGAGAGAGAGAGAGAGAGGGAGAGAGTGCGTGAGTGAGTGAGAGAGAAAGGGGGTTGAAGAGACAAGAGAGAGGGAGAGAAAGCACCTTAACAAGATCCTGCATGCCTGGGAATTCACTTATTGTTATTGCCTTTCAGGGTTATTTATGGGGCCTTGCCTGGAGTGGCCAAGCTGGCAGTGCATGCGGGGGGAAAAAGTGCTGTCACTGCACAAACCTGTAACTGTATAAGGCTACGGGCGCTATCTCCGCTCCCACCGACTCCCGGCGTAAGAGGCCCACGCAGCGCTGGCACAGGAGCCGCCAGGGTGCCCCCCGGGACTCGCAAAGGAGAGGACAAATTAAAAGACAAGAGTGTCCCACTCCTCCAGTACATTAACAACAGTGTTTCCCATGGACTTTTCTTTGGCGGTGGGAAGGCGGTGACGTTGCGCTGAATACACACAGCGCCGGGGGAGGGGGGGGGACGAGACGTTATTGAGCTGTTATCGTATCGAAGTCTATTCATGGCGGGCCTGTATATTGATGGCATGGCGGGGGCCGCCACAAATAAATCCATGTACGTGAAACACTGCCATAGGGGTGATTATTTTCTCACGTTCTTCACCCCTGCCGGGTTCATTTATCTTGTACTGCAGCCAGTTCACTGACTGCACTCTCCTTGTTTGCTCCGAGGTACAGTTACACATTGAGTGGCACGGACGCGTTTTGTCGTTAGTTCATGCCGACCTTTGAGTGCCCCCGACACTATATAGCGTTTGTTTGTCGTTTTTTTTTTTTTTTTTTTTTGAATTCATATTTCATCAATCGAGCCTCACGCTAGTGTTGCAGAGTCTCTCTGAGCTCAATTGGGAAGATACCGCCCCCTATCGTCGCTCCCTGTGTAACTGCACCCCATTACTTTACACTGACGAAGGGGGGGGGGGGTGGCCAGTTTCCTCATTTTACTTTTCCCTCAAGCCAACTGAAGAATCCATTGTGCTCACCGGCCCGGAAAACGCGTGGATTATGTATTTACAGTACTCAACACTGTAATCAATAAGCGTGATCGATATTTGGAATGGCGATCAGGAATTGGAATAATCTTTTTGGATAACATCTGATCTCAGGTAAGGAATTTATTTGACCAGTCTTAGGATAATCAGACCTGTTTTCACAGAGATTGCCCTATGCGTGTGTGTGTGTGTCTGTGTGTGCGCAATCAGGAAATGAGAGAATCGATATTTCAGCCCGCCTCTATAGCGTGCATAAGTACACATATACTATTGATAATCTAGCGTTTATTTGAAAACGATTCATAAATAGGCATAAAAATTACAACGTTTTTGTGTATCCAGAATATTCCAGTAAATGCCGTTTATCACGGAATCTATATATTTTCCTTGAAAACGAGGGCGTTTTTTTCAAAATGCTATCAAACGGAATTGAACCGATTAAAAAAAACAATCAGTTTCGACAATGTTGACTGCAAACAAGTCATTGATAAGCGACAGGCAGATCAGATTAGACACATAGCCATCATTTAAGACAGAGATTATGCGTTCACAAAACGCTATCATTGAAGTGGGTGGTGGCATTTAACCATGCTTCACCATGTTAATGGCCGGTACTGAAAGTGTTAAGAGGGCGAATCTAGTTCAGTCGGTTTGAATCTGAATATTGAAGCGGTTGTTTTCCGATTCCACCCTGTGATGTGCTTTTATGCATGGCGCGGGTGTGTGTATGTGCGTGGGTGTGTGTGTGTGTGTGTGTGGGTGGGTGTGCGTGTATCTGTGTGTGTGTATGTGCGTGGGTGTGTGTGTATGTGGGTGGGTGTGTGTGTGGGTGTGCATGTGTGTGCATGCGTCTCCTCAAGGGGCTATTTTACGATTAGGGTTAGGTCATGGTTTGAGTTTGAGTTTGGCATGTAGTGGTTATGGGTAAAGTTATGGTTCATGTAGTGTTTATGGGTAAAGTTGTGGTTATGATTAGGGTTTGGCATGTAGTGGTTATGGGTAAAGTTATGGCCCATGTAGTGTTTATGGGTAAAGTTATGGTTATGGAAGGAAAACGGGCAGCTCAACGTGGGCTTCTTGCATAAGCAGCGTGTACAGTACGAGTGTGACAGAGTGTGACTTGGTATAGAATAGACGACTGTTCACCTTCCGGGCCCCCGAGGTGCGGAGGATTAGAGCCGGAAAAAGACCCTTCTCTCCTCCTCTCCTCCTCTCCTCCTCTCGCCGAGCCGCCATTCAGACCCTGTGCCCGGGGAGCCGAGTGCTCTTCTCCGGTTCCCGCTGACGCTGTCACGTAATCTCATCACCGCACACACACAGCCATGTCGGGCCATTGTTGTGAGCTCAGTTGACACCGTACCGAGAGTCCTCACAAGTCTGTGTTTCTCCACCGGCGGCCCCCGCCTGGTTATTTAATGTGCATGTTGTTTGTGGCTCGGTGGTGGGCGGCTGGAACATGTGAGGACATGTAACCCGAGTCGACCCGCCGGTGGAGATAGACCGAAGCTACGTGTACCCGGCGACCTTTGCCAACGTCACGAGGCGGGGAATCAAACCTCCGCCCCGCTGAGATCTGAGATCCGGGGCCCCCTGCGCTCACCGTGGTATGGTACCTTCTTTAACCCTTTCACTACTACCACACTACCAAAGGGTCAACCCTTTCACTGCGACACTACAGAGGGATAACCCCTTTCGCTGCCACGCGACAAAGGTTTAACCCTTTCACTGCGACAATACAGAAGGTTAACCTTTTCACTAGCACACTACAGAAGGTTAACCTTTCCACTGCCACACTACAGACCGTCTGTAGTGTGGCAGTGAAAGGTTAACCTTCTGCAGTGTGGTAGTGAAAAGGTTAAACAACCAGGAGCAGAGGTGTTACTTCTTAACCCTTTCACTGCCGCACTACCAAACGGTTAACCCTTTCACTGCGACAACAATACACAGAAGGTTAACCCTTTCACTGCCACACGACAGCAGGTTAACCCGGTAACCGTCGGTAATGTGATAGTAAAGGGTTAACCTTCTGTAGTGCGGCAGTGAAAGGGTTCAAATAAATCATGTGTTGGAATCCATGAGGGAGGAAGTGAGAGACCGTTACGAAACAACCAGACTTTAGTCTCAGTCGCTCTCACCTTCGTCAGACGTGATTGAGTAGAGGTGAAAGGTTACACGGAACAGACAAACAACCTTAATGTCTGTATCTATTGTGAGCAAAGTCTGTATTCCTCACGTGAGGGACTCCCGCGTTAGTGCTTTTTATCTCTAAACGTGTACATTCAAAGGCTAACTACCGTCGCGCCCTCAGACAAGAGGGCAAGCCGCCTTTTTTTTTTTTACGACGGGTCGGACCCCCTGACTTTTATGGTTATATTACCCGTCACACACCTGGTTTTAGGGTCTACGTCTGCTGACAAGGATGGAGGGGGGGGGGGGGGGGGGGGGCGTCCAGTGTTGACGCCACGCAAAGGGCCATGAGGCAATACTACATGTTTGAGTTTTGTTCCGTAAGGACAAGGCGTGCTGAACTGCTTCCTGGAAGTTTCGACCGATGGCTGCGGTGACCGCTGATAACAAGATTCTGGTGAAAGGATTGTTTTGCATGAATTTGTTTCGTCTTACTTTCTCCAACCGTTCCTTACCCCTCCTTCTACTCTTTTCGCTTCTCGCAGGGGTGGGGGGGGGGGGGGGGGGTCAGTTCTGCTTCTCATTTGAAGTTGCCAAGCGACTGCCGAACACATCGTCATCAACCTTTATTTAATTTATTCTCGAAATTACAATTGAGGTCACCCTCATTCTCAATGTAGTCGAGACTTTACAGATGCACACATTTCTACAATATAACAATAATAAATATCAATAACTATCTATATAGCACTCTTCACACATGGACCGCAGTCCAGAATGCACCACAGCCATTAGTATAAAAGGAACATAGGCATAAAATCAGCACACAAATTGAAAAAATAAAAAATGGCATAAATTTCAGACATAAGAATAGGTTATAAAAGACAATAAAAGTAGTGCAATGTAAAACGTGCAGATTTTAAGAATAGGCATAAAATAAGTACAATAGCACAATGTCACAATGTCAAAGCCTCCGGAATGCCGGGATGGAATCCAAGACATTCTAATCTGCAGTTTTGATGATATCCGATGCCCCCTCTCTCTCTCAGGTTGATCCCCTGGAGGCAGCCGTGGGGGGGGGGGGGGGGGGGGGGGGGGCGATGACACACAGGGCCTCGACGTCCCGCGTGTTTCTCTGTGGGCGCCATTGTTCTCCGCGCAGCGGCGGCAGGCACCGGCGTCACAAAGTGCTTTTACACCAAAAATTCGCTGTTTACATCTTTTCTCCACCGTCTGCAAAAAGTGAAACATGAGCGGAGTTTGGCAGCCGCATTTCTCCGTAATTTGCCAAAATGTCAGCGTGTCGTTATATAGCAGCTGGGTATTTGAGCCAGCGGCGGTTATTACGGACCGTGGTGGTGGTGGTGGAGGAGGAGGATGTACAGTGCGTGCGCTTTGGCCCCTGCTCTGTCTCGGACCAGGATGACACAAAGCTGTTAGCCGTTGACCCAGAGCCTCCCTTCGTCCCGCCCCAAAGATTTGAATCACATGTCACAGTCCCTTCCTCCAAGGCTTTGGGGGATGTTTAGACTAGGGCTGTTTAGGGTCAGCGCGCCCACACACACACACACACACACACACACACACACACACACACACACACACACACACACACACGCACACACACACACACACACACACACACGCACGCACACGCACACAGGAAGTCTCCATGAATTGGCCGGCTTTGGCTCTCTGGGCCCGCCGGTGACTCTCTCAGACCGACCGAAAGAGGATCCGAGTGAGTCTGGGTCACTCACCGGTAAACTGGTCCTTAGAAGGAAGCCATTTGCAGCCAAGGGTTAAAGCTTAACTGAACAATTAATCGATAGGTTTGGTTAAAAGCGGGTCGACCTCTGTGGCCTGATGGAGGTGTGTGACCCGACAGCGCCGTGTGGCTCCCGGGTTCATCACGCTCTGTTTGTTTGTGGATGAGGTCAAAGTCACCCAGAGTGTACCTGCTTGACAGGACCTCGCTGTCGCGTCTGCTGATCTGCCTGTCTGGTCTGTCACTCCTCTCTCTCTCTCTCATCTCTCTCTCTCTCTCTCTCTCTAGCTCTCTCTCCTTCCCTCTCCTCTCTCTCTAGCCCTCTCTCTCTCTCTCTCTCTCTCTCTCTCTAGCTCTCTCTCCCTCTCTCTCTCTCTCTCTCTCTCTCTC
>NC_140169.1:146272115-146304243 GCF_963971535.1 Notolepis coatsorum | reverse complement strand
AGCGGTCAGGTGGCGTAACGGAGATTGCGTTTGTCACCAACCCCGGAGACGCTGGATTCGTCTGTTCGAATCCAGCTCACAGCTCCGGGGTTGTCACCAGCTTGGCTGGCCGTTCACACTAATACAATTGGCTGTATTAGAGGGTGGGAGAAGCTGGCGGGGTGGGTCCGGGTCGTTGTAAACAGCGACTCCTACAGTTCGGTCGGGGCGCCTGCTAAGCGCGGATAGGATCTAAGGGCGGTAGTGTGATCCTTCCACACGTTACACGCTCTCAGTGAGAGTCCGCGCTGCCAGGTGAAAAGAAGCGGTTGATTGGCTGGACGTGTGTCAGAGGAAGCACATGATAGCCTCCACTCTCCCAGACCGACTGTGGGGGGTACAGTGCGCAGCGACCAGGAAGGGGATGGGAATTGGCATAACGACTAACATTGGGATGGGAGAAAATCGGAGGAAAAAGGAGGGGGAAAAAGATCAATAAAAAAAAACTTTATTACAGCACTATGTTATCAATACACATTTATAAAACAAGGCATATTTAGCCAAAATATGTTGGAATTTTTTTATTTTTCTACCCACGACCCGTAGTTTGAGAACCGCTGTTCTACTGTCTGCGTCCCGGGGTCTCGACCGAAGCTACTGTCCAGTCAAACGTCCAGTATCTGTGTACAGAGACCAGAGTCAACAGGCATCAGGTCCACAGAGATCAGCGTCCTGACGTTAATAGCCACGCTGTCTCGTCCGTCGGTATGTGAAAGGTTAGGTACAGTGTCGGCCCCATCATCATCATCATCATCATCATCATCGTCGTCATCCGTTAACTCTTCTTTCGTGCACACACACACGTGCACACACACACACAGAACCGCAGCACCTGCCCAGTGTTTCCCTCATGCATAGGGATGATTTGTGGCGGCTTCATGCAGTACCACAAGTATTTACCAGAGTGATGCAGCAGCACGCAATGTTGTTTTATTTTTTATTTCTATGTCAGCTCTTTGACGGCCAGAGTGGAGTGGACTCAACCTCGATGACTCGGACTCGGACTCGGGTAACGGGGACTCAACCTCGATGACTCGGACTCGAGATTTTAGTGACTCGACTACAACGCTGCCTTAAAACTAACCATAACTGTTGAACCCTAACCTTAACTCCTAACTTTATATCTTAGCCATAATCTGTTAAACATTAAAACAAACCCTAACCATAGTATTGCTGTGTTTGTATCAGGTCAGGTCTCAGTGTATAGTGGTGAGAGCACTCAACCCGTGACCACAATCACTCTTGGTTCGACTCCCGGTCGCGGTGTTTGTTTTGTACTTTTGCCGATACGAAGCGTGAATAATACATGACTTATGGCTATAACATAAAGTACACATTATGTACCTTTTCTCCTGTGGTCGATTAGTACTTTATTTTACTCTATTTTGCTTTTTTTATTACTATCTATTTTAATATTATGTGTGACGATCAAACCATACACAAAGAGGCCTATTTGGCACGTTAGACCCTAACGTGAAGAACTCTGATTTAGTGTTCTATGTCTTGTCTTGAGTTGGTCTATTTTGATGCACTTTATGCATCGATCTGCCGATTGTGTGCTGTGAAGCACTTTGAGCTGCAAGATAAGATATTCCTTTATTGGTCCCCTTGGGGAAATTCAGGCATCATAGCAGCATGGGGGGGAGGGGGGAGACGAGGTACAGGTAGTAGAAGACATGATACAGGTCATAGAATTATAGTACAGTGGAGAAGTTTATTATTATTATTATTTATCTACGTTTTAAGTATCCACCTCCGCGCCAGCACGTCATCAGTACGCAGTTCCCGGAGTTTTTTCTAGGTTAATCGACTTTGTTGATCGACGCGCCGCAACACTCGCGCCCGCCTTTTTGGGCAATTTAATCCCTGCGCTCAAAGGTTGTTTTTACGAGGAAGTGAGATTAAGAAAGTATCCCCGTTTTAATCTCGCCGCCCTGCTTCCACCGTACGAGGCGAGCTTGGAAAGCAAAAAAAAAAAACGCCAGTACTGTACTTTTTGGTCTTTCAGAATTCAGAATCGACTTTCCATGCCAACTGTAACGCTACACAGCTGTTTGCTCTCCCCTCCCCCTCCACCGCCCGCTCCCCTCGGTAGAACTACTACACCGGACGGCACGAGGTATGTGGAGTTGGAATTCAATTAAACGGAGAGCCGAGTCGGCTACAGTAAAAGAGGAATAGACAAAACTTTTAGAAAAAAGGGGGTGGGTGGAGAAGACAGGAGAGATCAGAGCCAACATGGATAAAAGACTTTCAGAGAGAGAGAGAGAGAGAGAGAGAGAGAGAGAGAGAGAGAGAGAGAGAGAGAGAGAGAGAGAGAGAGAGAGAGAGAGAGAGAGAGAGAGAGAGAGAGAGAGAGAGAGACGGCAGGGGGGGGGGTAGAAGGAAGGAAGGAAGAGTGGTAGAGAGAGCGAGAGAGAGAGGGTAGGGAAGAGTTAAGTCTGTTTCCTGGAGGAGAATAAATTAAAAGGGGCTCGTAATCACATTGCAGGAATGCAGTCAGTGTACTGTTAAACTCCCTAAGCCCTGGCTCCACTTCACTCTCTCTGCACTGCACACAAAGGACTCTTTGTTCTCTCTGCTCTTGTAAAGAAATGCCCCCCCCCCTCCCTCTTTCTCTCTCTCTCTCTCTCCCTCCCTCTCTCTCTTGCTCTTTTGCTCTCTCTTTCTTTTGCTCTCTTTCTTTCTCTTGCTGCTCTCACTCTCTTTTTTATTCCTTTCCTCCTCTCAGTCTTGCGCTCGCCGTTTCACTTCCATTCTCATATTTTTGGGTCGCACACACATACACACACACACCTCCTCCTCTTGTCTCTACGTATCTCTGTCTCCTCCGTCTCTCCTGTCCTCACACTTCCAACACATACACACTCATTCACACACACACACACGCACACACACACACACACACACACACACACACACACACACACACACACACACACACACACACACACACACACACACCTCCTCCTCTTGTCTCTATGTCCCTCTGTCTCCTCCGTCTCTCCTGTCAGATCACGTTTCCGAGGCCATTTCTTAATTTCCTTGAGGGGGTTCTAAACGTCCAAGGCTGCTCGCGGTCTGGAGAGAGAGAGAGGGGGGGGGGGGGGTTATCTGGACACAGAGAAGAAAATAAGGTGACAGGAAATGAGAGGAACGAGAGAGAAGGAAAGAAAGAGACTCTTTTTCGCCCCGAGAGCTGTCGGACTTTGCTCCCCTGAGAATAGCTCACCCAATCCATTCCGAGTTAAGACTTTACGGGCGGAAAATACGGCCGTCGTTAAAAACTGAGATGAAAGTTTGGCGAGGTACAGAGAGAAAGGAATATTTATCACCACAGTGCTACGCCGGGAAGGAGGACTAGCTAAGACGTAACATACGTTGTTTCGTATGAGAGTCGGACCTAGACTCTCTTAGGCTGAGGCCGGTGTGTGTTCATCTGTGGATTCGCTCTGCATCTTCTGGCCGCCTCAGACCTACTCCTCCTATCCGAGCTCCGGGAGGGTCATCAAAGAGAAGCCGCCTATTCTCAGTCCTTGCCCCACAATGGTGGAATGAACTGCCCACCCCAGTTAGGACAGCCGAAACCCGTCCAATCTTTCGCCGTCTACTAAAGACGCACTTCTTCAACCATTATCTGAAATAAAAAAAAAAAATCTTTTTAATTTTATTTAAATGTTCAAATCTAGTTTCAAGTTTCTTTAATAGTTGTCATACAGAAGTACAGAATACTTTTATACAAAATGCTTCTTACTGTTGCGCTCCTTACCGTCATGCACTTGTCCTAATATACTAACCTACACTGTAGCACTCAACACTCTGATGAACATTGTTACTCAGCTGATAGAGTTGTGCCCTTCCTGATGACTTGTCGTACAGAACTTGTAAGTCGCTTTGGATAAAAGCGTCCGCTAAATGACTAAATGTAAATGGGTTCTAATAAACGACTACAAGTGTGTCTGTTTGTTTACACGCCAAAGCTGTTGTTGTTGTCGTTGTTGTTGTCGTTGTCGTCATTGTTGTTGACGACGTGTCTGCTTACAGTTGGGAGGATTTTACAGCCAGGATGTGTGACCCCTGACCTCACACACATGCGGCCCATTGAGTGGAGCCGCGGTGTGAAAACACACTGGTGTGATTGACTGTTCTGTTCTCCCTCCGTCAGCCTTTAGTCCTCTCCCTCCAGCTGCTGCTCGGTATTCCCGCCACACAGACATTTGCATAGTGTGTGTGTGTGAGATAGAGAGAGAGGGGGGAGGGGGGGGGGGTTGAGAGAGGGGGGGAGAGAGAGGGAGAGAGGGAGAGCAAGAGGGGAGGAGAGAGGAGAGCAAGAGAGGGGGATAGGGAGAGCGAGAGAGAGAGCAAGAGAGCGGGAGAGAGAGAGAGATAAGTGATTGAATATGCGTGATGTGTAAAATGTAGGTCTGTAATTGTCGATCTCGATCCCGGAGGTTGTTTACTGGGAGTTGCCTCACCAAGTGTCGACATCATTAACCCCTTCAGCCAGGCTGTGGTGGCTGTGGCTGGCTATACCTTGTGCACCGCACGGCTTTAAAACACAACGAGAAGCATTCCTACAATTTAGTCCCACCGACTAAAAACACACTTCTTCAATCAATTTCTGAAATGAAGAAAAAAAGAACGACTAACCTTCGTACTCGTATTTTACTACCAATGCACTTTGCCACAAAATAATCAACCTTGCCTATTACTACCTACTATGCTAAATTATGTCTTTACTACTATGCACTCAAGACTACAGCAGCACCCACGTTTCGACACTGTTTGACAAACACTGTTACTCAGAGGTGAGAGAGTTGTGCCCTTCCTTCCTGCTGACTTGTCTTGTGTAAGTACAGAACTTGTAAGTCGCTTTGGATAAAAGCGTTCAGCTAAATGACTAAAATGTAAACCTGCTCAAACAATTTACAATAATAATTTACAATAAAATGCGGGTGTACTATGAAGGAGTCTCTCCTTCACACTGGCCGTTATCGCTACTACACCATACGGCCTATAGGGGACCACCGACGACGGGTAATAATCCTCTCTTTGAGGACCGGATGAGACTCTGAGATCGGTCAGGGCACTGGAATCCTTAACCCTTTCACTACCACACTACAGAAGGTTAACCCTCTGGGGCGGCTAAGTGGCGCAGTGGGCAAGGCGCTCGCCACTAATGCAGGAGATGCTGGGTTCGAGCCCAGCTCTCGGCATTGCTACCAGCTTGGCTGGTCGTTCATACTAACGCAATTGGCAGTGTTAGGGGTGGGGAAGCTGGTGGGTGGGGATCGGACGTTGTGGACAGCGACTCCTACAGGTTGGTTGGTGCGCCTGCGCAGTAGAATCAGGAAGCGACGGGGGGGCGGCGTGTCCCTCCCACGCAGACCCTCGCCACTGAGAGATCGCGCTGTGCAGGTGAAAAGATGCGACGGCTGCCTCCTCCTGTACCGGAGGGGACACGTGATGCAAGGCTTCGTCCACATTGCAGCCGGCCTGTGGGAGGCATGGCCTAACAGCGTTCGAGACAGGGGAGGGTAGAATTGGACGATACGAAAAATTGGGATGGGAGAAAAATAGAAAATGGGAGAAAAAGTTGATCAAAAAAGAAGGTTAACCCTCTGTAGCGTGATAGTAAAGGGTTAACCTTCTGTAGCGTGGTAGTGAAAGGGGCTAACCCTTTTGTCGTGTGGCAGTGAAAGGGTTAACCTCCCGTATTGTCGCTGTGAAAGGGGTAAACCGTTTTTGGTAGTGCAGCAGTGAAAGGGTTAAGCCTAGCCTAGTTGGACCGACATCCACTGAACCCACCGCGGCATCTTGAGTCTGTCTCCCCCTTTGATCTGTACGCTGGTTCCTCTTGAGTTAGGGCCCTTCGTCGTCGGTATTTCCCCCTCGACTTCATTACTTCATTAGGGACCAGGGTCCACTTGGTCTGCCCCAGAAGCCCCTGTCCGCTCGACTGTTTCACACGAGTACCCAAAGCATCCTGACCCCCCCTGACCCCCCCTGACCCTCCTGACCCTCAGGGGCAGCTCTAGACCGTCTCCTATGTCCCCCCTTCTTCTCGTGTCTCCGCACCATCGTCCTCCTCCTCCAGGGCCCCCGCCGTCGTAAACAGTGTCCTCTTCGGCGAGCGAGGAGGTTCTGCAGGCCTTGGCTGAGGATCACAGGCTTCACAGACTTCCCGATTCATCATCACCGCTGCTGCCAACACGCTGTCCTCGCGTGATTCTCTGTGCCGTCGTTTCAGCCGATTCTGAACATATAATATATATACGACTGTTCCAGACTCCTGTGCTGCCGCGTGACTACTGCTGGGTTGTTCCCCCTGCCGCTCCTACACCGTCCATCGGTTCTGAACCTATTAAGCGCGACTTCCGCGAGGTGTCGTTTTTCCAATGAGAGGGACGGTGGACATTTCCTCTTCCCTCTCCGGCGCTGCTGCGGTCTCCGGCACGTCGCCACCGGGCTCCACACGTACTGTAGGACTCAGGAGTCACACAAACCTGACCGGAGCATCGCCCCCCCGGCACAAAGGCCACACCTTTGATAGGAATGGACAGAACCAGGCCTAGTGGCATGTGCTACAACATTGGACTTCAGAAATAATACTGTATACAAAGGCACAGATGCAACTCTGCCACCAGATCCCTCTACTGGGGAATAATTGGTTAGACTAGAAGTCTTTATTTGTCATGCAGTTTTAACACACACACGCGCGAGATGGGCGACCCACAGGAACACACACACACACACACATGCACTGAGTCGCCGATGAAATGTCTCTCTGCACTTTTCCCATCCCGTTGTCCTTCCCCCCCCCCCATGGGCAGCCGGGAGCAGATAGGGCGTCAACGTGAGCCGCGCCCCCGGGGACCAATCCAAGTGCTCCTGTCCGTCTTCGTCAAGGACGCCACAGCGTTAGCGATCTGTTGTTGTGCATGTTTTTCCATTGGGTTTATCTTATCGGGGGGGAAACCCTTGCGAGCACGGGGAGAACATGCAAACTCCACACAGAAAGGCCCGGGAGATACCCCACCTGGGCACCTGGCATCATGGAAACATGGTCCCCAAGCGGGAATCGGACCCTGGACCTTCTTGCTGTGAGGCAACAGTGTTAACCACTACACCACCGTGCCGGAAGAAGAGTTCAATGCAGATGACTCAAATCCATCACCCCTTCTTGGACAAGCAAGTGACCCCAGTGACCCTGAGAAGAGACCCCACCATCACTGTCTGGTCCCCCCCCCCCCCCCCCCCCAGACACAAGACCCTCAAAACCCTCCACTACTGCACAGGACGGTGGGCTCAAAAACCCTCCCTCACTGGGACCATTGTGAGTTGGGGTAGTAATCAATGCCACAATATCCCCCTCGGACACAAAGACCTCACCCCCTACTCACCACTGGACCAGGCCTTCTTCACGGGGACCATTTTGCATCCCGAGTACTAATTGACCCTTTCACTACCACACTACAGGAGGTTAACCTTTCACTACCACACTACAGACGGTTAACCTTCAGTGTGGTAGTGAAAGGGTTAACACTTTGCTGTGTGGCCGTGAAAGGGTTAACTTCTGTATTGTCGTAGTGAAAGGGTTAACCTTCTGTATTGTCGCAGTGAAAGGGTTGACCATTTGGTAGTGTGGTAGTGAAAGGGTCAACCTTCTGTATGGTCACGGTGAAAGGGTTAACCTTCTGTATTGTCGCCATGAAAGGGTTGACCATTTGGTAGTGTGGTAGCGAAAGGGTCAACCTTCTGTATGGTCACAGTGAAAGGGTTGACCATTTGGTAGTGTGGTAGCGAAAGGGTCAACCTTCTGTATGGTCGCAGTGAAAGGGTTGCCCTTCTGTATTGTCGCAGTGAAATGGGTTGACCATTTGGTAGTGTGGCAGTGAAAGGGTCAACCTTTTGTATGGTCGCAGTGAAAGGGTTAACCTTCTGTATCGTCGCAGTGAAAGGGTTAACCCTCTGTATGGTCGCAGTGAAAGGGTTAACCATTTGGTAGTGTGGTTGTAGTGAAAGGGTCAACATCACAGTCTGTCCCTCGTTTTCTCCAGCGAACAGGACAACTAGAAATTAAATGATTAAAGGGGAACTATCTTATAAATGGCCTTTTTCAGTGTTTAGCATTGTTTCTTAGCTATGTGGACTTATATTAATATGATCTATGTCTCTAATTCTCATATTGGCGCATTCTTCCAATTCTCCTCTCACAATATTCACCCTCACTGAACTGAGTCATCTGAAAATGTGCTGATTTGTGATGTCAGAGAGACACCGCTGCATGATAATGTAGCAGTTGATGTGGCTAGGGTTACAGTGGTTGGAGCCCAGCCTCAAAACGGCTTAAGATCTTGAGGTAGAAAAATGCTGTTTTTGAGTACTTGATTAGAAATACAAAACAATTAATTAAAAAAAAATAATTACAGAAGTGTTCCATAAACTCACAGGAATTGTGTAAAAGTGCCCAAATAGTGAAAGAAATAGTAAAATAGTTCCCTTTTAATACAATGTTCTTCAGGGCTGGTCCATCAGACTGCCTCCTTGAACCTCAGCCACGGCCACGGCTTCCACAGCTCTTTCTAACCTCCCTCTCCAAGACATTTCTCCATGGGTCGACTCGTAAGAATCCGTGGCCTTATACCACGACTCTGTGAACGCCACCTCATTCAGATGTACTTCCACGTGCAGAGGTAGACTAGCCTTGAACTACTCCGACACCAGGAGTTGGCGTAACTCTGTGATCGGTGGAAGCTTTTAGAAGCTGATAACCACCTATCAAGCACAACCTCCTGTTGCCAAGTCAAGCTAAGACTGGAGTGGTTTCCGCCGCAGCGACCTGAATGTCTGTCTATACCAGGGGGTGGGCAATACATTTTTACAAGGGGCCACATGAGAAACCTGAACTGTGTTGGAGGGCCAGGGCGGCTACGTGGCGTAGTGGGCAAGGCACTCGCCACGAAATCTGGAGATGCTGGGCTTGCCTGTTCGAGCCCAGCGCTCCACATTTGCTTTCAGTTTAGCTGGTCGTCCGTACTAATACACATTGGCCGTATTAGGGGGTGGGAAACTGATGGGTGGGGATCGGGCGTTGTGGACAGCGACTCCTACAGGTCGGTTGGTGCGCCTGCGCAGTAGAATCAGGAAGTGTCGGGGGCAGCGTGAGCCTCCCACGCGTTACTCCTCGCCACTGAGAGATCGAGCTGCGCAGGTGAAAAGATGCGACTGCTGTTACCTCAAGTACCGGAGAGGACTTGTGCTATGTATGACTTAGTCCACATTGCAGCCGGCTTGTGGGAGGCAAGAAACAGCGTTCGTGACAGGGGAGGGTTGAATTGGATGATACGAAATTGGGATGGGAGAAAATATAGAAAATGGGAGAAAAAGTGGATAAAAAAAAACTGTGTTGGAGGGCCGAACCAATGATAACTTGAACTTAATTCTGCTCAATATTCATTATCTCTCCAATTGTAAAAATTGACCGCGGGCCGGACACGGACGCCCAAAGGGCCGGAAGTGGCCCGTGGGCCGTAATTGCCCAGGTCTGGTATACAGTATGCTTCCGGGCACCATCTGATAGGCAGCCACAACTACAGCTCTCCCAGTGTCCTACTGTCGTGAGTGTCTAATGTTGCATTATGCTCCCTGGGCCTTTCCCTCAAGTGCACTCCGGATTGGGGGGACAGTGGCTCAGGAGGTAAAACATTTTTTTATTTTAATATTTTTTAAAGGAGGTAGAGCAGTCGTCTGGTAGTCGGAAGGTTCCCAGTTCGATTCCCACTCGTTCCCGGCGCGTGAATACTTTCGACAACAAATGTTTGTTTCCGCGTGTGAGTTTTGCGCTCTGATTGGCCAGGTCATGTGACATGTGCGCCAATCGTGGGACAGCAAGTTCTGCGCCTATTTCCGGCTCTAACAGCCTGCAAACTACCTGGCGTTCTACCGCCCAGCTCTAAGATAAACTCTAACCTTAACCAACTTCGAAAGAGCGCCTAAGCTTAACCAGTGTAGACACTTGCGGTCCCACGATTGGGCGTACATGTCACATGACCAGAAATGACCTGGCCAATCAGAGACACGGAAACAAACATTTGTTGTCTAAAGTATTCAGGCGTCCCGGGCAGCGTGTCGAAGTGTCCTTGAGCAGGACACTTAACCCCTAATTGCTCCCGATGAGCAGGTTGGCTCCTTCCATCGTGTGTGAATGTGTGTGTGAATGGGTAAAAATGGGGAACAAATTGTAAAGCGCTTTGGATAAAAGCTGTTATATAAATGCAGCCATTTGCCGTTTATAAGCAACGTCCACTTATCTCTCGGGCAGTCCAGTTCCGTAGTAATTCTTCTCAAAAGACTCAAAGTATGAGGTCACGTCATCTCGATTAAACTTTGGCATCGGCCTAAAACAACTTCAAAGCTCCAAACGGCTCTCGTGCTTCCGCGTGTAAAGCGCTGTGATTAGTGCCCGTCCTGCTCCAACGCCACCTTTGCCATCTCGAGCCGAGGTACTTGCTTCTCTCACCCTCTGTTCCCGTTCTCTCCCCTTCTCCTTCCTTTCCCGTATCAAGGAAACTATAAAAGAAGCAAGGGTCATCACCTCACTGTGTAGCGCGTGAACGCACATTGGTGTCGGAACTTTCAGTTCGGCTGACGTTGAATAGGATCAGCCATCTCTGATGTATATTTCCTCAGATAGATGGTATGTTTTTCATTTTAATCCAGGCTTCAATGGAACTGGCACCAAAGTCTGGCATCGAGCAGAGCATAGAACGCTGGTGTTCTGACTCTTTTATGGTTTCCTTGTCCTGTATGGGGTCAGGCAGGTAAATTCCACTATGACTAGCTTTTTAATCTCTGGACCATCTCTAACTCGAAATGTTGACGTCTATCAATTGCTCCTTCTTAAGCTTAAGCACCAAAAGTCTGTTTCACAGAACGTTTCCACATCAAAAGTTACTACTCACTTAAATCAGATGGGGCGAGTGAAAGGGGCTGTAAGTGGTCTTTTCTGTTTAAATACGTATTAAATAGCTCTGCATTTTGACAACCATCACTGATATAGAGTGTCTGGTCAGTAACATGGGTCTCCCAGTCCCTCCGCTCTGCAGTAAACAGCCATCACTGATATAGAGTGTCTGGTCAGTAACATGGGTCTCCCAGTCCCTCCACTCTGCAGTAAACAGCCATCACTGATATAGAGAGTCTGGTCAGTAACATGGGTCTCCCAGTCCCTCCACTCTGCAGTAAACAGCCATCACTGATATAGAGTGTCTGGTCAGTAACATGGGTCTCTCAGTCCCTCCACTCTGCAGTAAACAGCCATCACTGATATAGTGTCTGGTCAGTAACATGGGTCTCTCAGTCCCTCCACTCTGCAGTAAACAGCCATCACTGATATAGAGTGTCTGGTCAGTAACATGGGTCTCTCAGTCCCTCCACTCTGCAGTAAACAGCCATCACTGATATAGAGTGTCTGGTCAGTAACATGGGTCTCCCAGTCCCTCCACTCTGCAGTAAACAGCCATCACTGATATAGAGTGTCTGGTCAGTAACATGGGTCTCCCAGTCCCTCCACTTTGCAGTAAACAGCCATCACTGATATAGTGTCTGGTCAGTAACATGGGTCTCCCAGTCCCTCCACTCTGCAGTAAACAGCCATCACTGATATAGAGTGTCTGGTCAGTAACATGGGTCTTCCAGTCCCTTCACTCTGCAGTAAACAGCCATCACTGATATAGAGTGTCTGGTCAGTAACATGGGTCTCCCAGTCCCTCCACTCTGCAGTAAACAGCCATCACTAATATAGAGTGTCTGGTCAGTAACATGGGTCTCCCAGTCCCTTCACTCTGCAGTAAACAGCCATCACTGATATAGAGTGTCTGGTCAGTAACATGGGTCTCTCAGTCCCTCCACTCTGCAGTAAACAGCCATCACTGATATAGAGTGTCTGCCTGGTCAGTAACATGGGTCTCCCAGTCCCTCCACTCTGCAGTAAACAGCCATCACTAATATAGAGTGTCTGGTTTGATTGATTTATTGATTGAAAACTTTATTAACAGATTGCAGAATGGGTACAGTACAGTACAGCTCAATACATAGCTGGTGTTAAGGGGATGCAGACCAGAGAAAGACTTTCGTCTTGTTTACATCAGGGTCCCCCATTTTCAATTCATCATAACATAAGATAAGATAAGATATTCCTTTATTGATCTCCTTGGGGAAATTCAGGCATCATAGCAGCATGGGGGGGAGGGGGGGGGGGTACAGGTAGTAAAACAACACAGTATACAGGTAGTAAAAAACAACACAGGCAGTGTAAACAATTTGATCAATATGGTCAATATAATTTACTATCTGACTAGCTGAGGAATATTCACATTATTCACAGTGTCACATAAGGTGCAGTATGCATGAGGTAGTGTTATAATTTACTATCTACTGAGTATACATTATTCACAGTATCACGGTATCCACTGAGTCAGATATACATTATTCACAGTATAAAATAAATAAATAATAAATAATTTAGGACCTGCTCCGAGGTCATCAATTGGCACACATGCGATGCATGCATGCAATTCGTATCTGCGATTAACCCATCCCGTCGTCCTTCCCCCCCAAGGGCAGCCGGGAGCAGACAGGTGCAACGTGAGCCGCGCCAGGGGACCAATCCAAGTGCTCCTGTCCGTCTTCGTCAAGGACGCCACAGCGTTAGCGATCTTGTTGTTGTGCATGTTTTTCCATTGGGTTTATCTTATCGGGGGGGAAACCCTTGCGAGCACGGGGAGAACATGCAAACTCCACACAGAAAGGCCTGGGAGATACCCCACCTGGGTAACTGGCATCATGGAAACCTGGTCCCCAAGCGGGATTCGAACCCTGGACCTTCTTGCTGTGAGGCGACAGTGTTAACCACTACACCACCATGCCGCACAGTATCACAGTATCCACATAGGGTGCAGTAAGCCTAAGGTAGTGTAAGTTGTCCTCCTTGGGTTCCTATAAGTCCCAGGTCAATGTCTGGTAGCAGTCGCTGTCGCTGCCCCCTGTTGTGGAGCCTGGAGGCTGCTAGTCGCTGCCCACTGTTGTGGAGCCTGATGGCCGCTGGTATGAAGGACTGTCCGAGGCGGTTAGTTGAGTGTCGGGGGGGAATGAGTCTGTGGCTGAACGAGCTTCTCATCTTGACTAGCTCGGCGTAGAGGGGGTGGTAGAGGTTCTCCATGATGGCAGCCAGCTTCCTTATCATCCCCCTCTCTGCCATCACCTCAAGTCTAGGTAGCTCGACTCCCACCACGGAGCTAGCCTTCCTCACCAGCTTGTTGAGCTTGTTGGTGTCCCTTGAGTTGATGTAGCCTCCCCAGCATGCCACAGCATAGAAGAGGATGCTGGCCACAACAGACTGGTAAAAAGACTGCAGCAGTCTGTTGCACACATTGAAGGACCTGAGTCTCCTCAGGAAGAACAGCCTGCTCTGTCCCTTCCTGTAGAGGGCCTCTGTGTTGTCCGACCAGTCCAGTTTATTGTTCAGGTGTACCCCAAGGAACTTGTATGAGTCCACCATCTTCACATCCACCCCTCGGATGGAGATGGGAATCGGGGGGGGCCTCTTCTTGCCCCTCCGGAAGTCCACCACCAGCTCCTTGGTCTTACTGGTGTTGAGTTGGAGGTGGTTGCTGTCGCTCCACCCCACGAAGCTCTCCACCAGGGCTCTGTACTCCTCCTCATCATCGTCGGTGATGTAGCTTACGATGGAGGAGTCGTCTGAGAACTTCTGCAGGTGGCACCCGCTTGAGTTGCGGCAGAAGTCTGAGGTGTAGAGGGTGAAGAGGAAGGGTGACAGCACAGTTCCTTGGGGGGCGCCGGTGTTGCTCACCAGTACGTCAGACTGACTGTCCTTTAGTCTGACGTACTGTGGCCTCTCAGTGAGGTAGTCCTTGATCCAGGCCACCAAGCCGTGCTCCAGCTGCATCGCGGAGAGCTTCTCCGCTAGCAGTGACGGCTGGATGGTGTTGAAGGCGCTGGAGAAATCAAAGAACATAATCCTCACTGAGCTGCGCTGCTTCTCCAGGTGCGTGTACGCTCTGTGGAGCATGTAGATGATGGCATCCTCCACCCCGATGTTTGCCTGGTATGCAAACTGCAGGGGGTCGAGGGAGTCACGCACCAGGGGCTTGAGGTGTTGCAGGACCAGTCTCTCAAACGTCTTCATGACGTGTGACGTCAGAGCGACTGGCCTGTAGTCGTTGAGGGTGCTGGGATGTCCCTTCTTGGGCACCGGGACAATGCAGGAGGTCTTCCAGAGCTGGGGCACCCTCTCCAGCCTCAGGGAGAGGTTGAAAAGATGCTGGAGCGGTGCTGCCAGCTGCTCCGCACATACCTTGAGCACCCTGGGATTGGTGTTGTCCGGTCCTCTGGCCTTGTTTACATTAATCCTGGAGAGCTGCCTACTGACCTGACTGGTTGTGATCGTCAGGGTTGGGGGTGGTGGGCAGTCTGCTGGTGTTGGCGGTGGGGTGCCGGTGCTGATGGGTGTGGGTGGGTGGGGGGTGGGGGGGCTGCTTTGTAGGTGTGATCTGGTGCTGGTGTCGATGGGTGGGGGGAGGGGTGTGGGGAGGCTGTGTGGGGAGGGGTGTGGGGTACTGCTACATCTATACATTTATGACTTACCAGATTTGCAAATACAGTACTGTTTGTGATACAAAAAGAGTCTAGAAAAGAGAGTATATACATTTGACGTAGAAAGGAGATTGGAGGAGATTGGGTAGGTGGGGGGGGGGGGGGGGGGTGGGTGGGTGGGGGGGGACTGTACATTGGAGGTGGTTGGGTGGGTAACATGGGTCTCTCAGTCCCTCCACTCTGCAGTAAACAAAAACAGCCATCACTGATATAGAGTGTCTGGCCAGTAACATGGGTCTCCCAGTCCCTCCACTCTGCAGTAAACACAATACATTTTCTGGTATCCCTTACCACTTTATCCAATCAGGAGAAGTCTTGCCAAGCCAAATTTGCTTACTACACTGGTTGATTATTTTACTTGTTTCAAGCACATAATATGTGCTTGAAACAAGTGCGTATAACTAAGTTGTATATCTTATTTTGGTCAGACCATGTTTGGAGTGTGGAGTTCTCTCTCCTGCTTGGATAAAGTGAGAAGGGATACCAGAAAATGTATTTTGTGTTTACTGCAGAGCAGGAGGGACTGAGAGACCCATGTTACTGACCAAACACTCAATATCAGTGATGGCTGTTTACTGCAGAGTGGAGGGACTGGGAGACCCATGTTACTGACCAGACACTCTATATCAGTGATGGCTGTTTACTGCAGAGTGGAGGGACTGGGAGACCCATGTTACTGACCAGACACTCTATATCAGTGATGGCTGTTTACTGCAGAGCAGGAGGGACTGGGAGACCCATGTTACTGACCAAACACTCAATATCAGTGATGGCTGTCGGAATGTAGAGCTATAATTTTAACACGTAGACCACTTATTTTAACAGGAAAATACAACTCACCTTTAAGTCACTCACCAAAGCATGTAGCCGGCTAACACACAAGTTAGCTTATAAGCTACAAACTAACCAATACGGACGTAGGCTGCACGCAAAACGCTAAGAAACATGCACATCTTTGTTCCTGTCAATACCACTCGCATAAACCAGTTAAACTCCCTTCCAACAGCGTGCAAAACACGAGTCACTGCTACCCGGAGCATTCAACGGCAATAAACGGGTCACAAAAGTGAGCATCAACAAACCTTCAAGCCTTCACCATCAAACGCAGACCCAACCGGCCGCCAACAATAACCACAAATCCCAAAATGCAACACAGGCCAATGTCATTTCCTCTGAGTTTAGCCATCTAAAGTTATACACATGCACACAATCATCTGTTTTAGAAATGATTTGATACCAAGCGCTTGTAGCAAAGGCCTTGACAACCTAAAGGGCCGAGCTAAATATATCTCCACGTCGTACCCTTTCTCACAAACGGAATGCTTGGATGTGAACTCACTAACCCAATCGCTAAACATATGTTCCCAAACATTCTCGGACGAAGATTTATCCCAGACTCGAGCCCCCAATTTATGTTTGGATAAAGGGCCAAGCTAGAGGTATTCAGTGTAGCCGTCCCAGTTCTATAGTCATAACATTGCGTTGCAGTAGTGAGGAGGAGCGAGGGAGCAGAAACAAAAGGCCAGGTCTTCAGTGGACAGACACAGCTGTGAGCCTGGTCTCTGGGGCGTCTGGGCGCTCGCTATGAGAGCAAACACTTATCAGTCCTCAACCCACGTGTTGATCTTCAAGGAAGTTGAGACAAAAGGTGACTGAAAGGAAGGAGAGAAGCCCCACATCACTCATCCTCCTCTCACTCTTCCTCTCACTCCTCATCTCACTCCTAATTTTCATCTCACTCGTCATCCTCCTCTCACTCTTCACCTCACTCCTAATCCTCCTCTCACTCTTCATCTGCATCTCACTCTTCCTTTCACTCCTCATCATCCTATCACTCTTCCTCTCACTCCTCATCGTCATCTCACTCTTCCTCTCACTCCTCATCTCACTCCTAATCCTCATCTCACTCCTCATCCTCCTCTCACTCTTCACCTCACTCCTAATCCTCCTCTCACTCTTCATCTGCATCTCACTCCTCATCCTCATCTCACTCCTCAACATCCTCCTCATCATCCTCTCACTCTTCCTCTCACTCCTCATCGTCATCTCACTCTTCCTCTCACTCCTCATCTCACGCCGCAATCCTCCTCTCACTCTTCATCTGCCTCTCACTCCTCATCCTCATCTCACTCCTCAACATCCTCCTCTCATCCTCCTCACTCCTCAATCTCCTCTCACTCTTCCTCTCACTCCTCATCCTCCTCTCACTCCTCGTCATCCTCTCACTCTTCCTCTCACTCCTCATTGTCCTCTCACTCCTCATCTTCCTCTCACTCCTCATCCTCCTCTCACTCCTCGTCATCATCTCACTCTTCCTCTCACTCCTCATTGTCCTCTCACTCCTCATCTTCCTCTCACTCCTCATCCTCCTCTCACTCCTCGTCATCATCTCACTCTTCCTCTCACTCCTCATTGTCCTCTCACTCCTCATCTCACTCAGCAATCCTCCTCTCACTCCTCCTCCTCTCACTCATCTTCCTCTCACTCCTCATCCTCTCACTCATCTTCCTCTCACTCCTCATCGTCCTCTCACTCCTCATCTCACTCATCATCCTCTCACTCCTCATCTTCCTCTCACTCCTCCTCCTCTCACTCCTCTCACACTAAGTAAGTATCATCCGATACGGAGCGCTCATCTCGTCCATTTTACTGAACCGTATAGACTTCAGTCTCTATTTTGGGGCATTGGATCATAAAAATGATTGAGATGTAAATCCACTTTTATTATGAGATATCATATAACATGCCATAACACGTGCCAGAAATAGGAAAGTCAAGTCTCTTTGATTTGCTGACATTTTACACGTGGCTGTTGTTATCCGATTATATGTTGGGGGAATTCTCCCAGGCCCTGTTTAAGCCTGCTGTCTGCCCAGTATTGGATACCATTTTTCTGGTGTCAGGGCATCTCTAGGTGCACGCACGCACGCACGCACGCACACACACACACACACACACACACACACACACACACACACACACACACACACACACACACACACACACACACAGGCATATGAGTGCAAAATGCAACACAGGCCAATGTCATTTCCTCTGAGTTTAGCCATCTAAGTTATACACATGCACAATCATCTGTTTTAGAAATGATTTGATACCAAGCGGCTAACCCGCGCTTGTAGCAAAGGCCTTGACGACCTAAAGGGCCGAGCTAAATATGAGTATAAGTGTGTGGAAATCGATACATTATCAGGGTATAATTAAAAAGTATTACATTCATAATTCTCAATTTAAGGCATTGAAAGGTATTAAAAAGTCATACATTTCATTTGCACCGGTATTACATTTTTACCGGGAGCTTGGTGCGTCTGACAAGAGCTTGTATGGAACGAGCAAGAATTTAAATTAGCGTGCAAGTGTTCAGTGTCGCTGTGTGTTGTTGTTTTGTTTTTATGCTATTATGGTCATGACATTTGTATTACATTTAGCTCTAAGTGGTCTTAAAAAGGTCTTAAAAAGTCTTAAATTGAACTTGTTGAAACCTGCAGATTATTGTGTACGACAAAAAGGTCAAAGCACCAGTTAAATTCCAGTCCAGAACCAGATGACTCATCATCATCCCAGCCGCAAGCCCTCCTCCCAGTCCTTCTCCCAGTCCTCCTCCCAGTCCTTCTCCCAGTCCTTCTCCCAGTCCTTCTCCCAGTCCTTCTCCCAGTCCCTCCTCCCAGTCCTTCTCCCAGTCCTTCTCCCAGTCTTTCTCCCAGTCCTTCTCCCAGTCCCTCCTCCCAGTCCTTCTCCCAGTCCCTCCTCCCAGTCCTCCTCCCAGTCCCTTCTCCCAGTCCCTCCTCCCAGTCCTCCTCCCAGTCCCTCCTCCCAGTCCTTCTCCCAGTCCTTCTCCCAGTCCCTTCTCCCAGTCCCTCCTCCCAGTCCTTCTCCCAGTCCCTCCTCCCAGTCCTTCTCCCAGTCCTTCTCCCAGTCCCTCCTCCCAGTCCCTCCTCCCAGTCCTCATCTCACTCTTCCTCTCACTCCTCATCTTCCTCTCACTCCTCATCCTCATCTCACTCTTCCTCTCACTCCTCATCTTCCTCTCACTCCTCCTCTCATTCCTCATCATCCTCTCACTCCTCACCCTCCTCTCACTCCTCATCTTCCTCTCACTCTTCCTCTCACTCCTCACCCTCCTCTCACTCCTCATCTTCCTCTCACTCTTCCTCTCACTCCTCAACTTCCTCTCACCCATCCTCCTCTCACTCCTCATCCTCCTCCTCATAATGGCATCTGGTCTGGCGTGGGCGAGAGGGGGGTGGGTGGGTAGGGGGGGGGGGGGGGGGTAGATGTGTACCGGGGGGGGGGGGGGGGGACGAACGAACGCTGCGGCACCGAAACACAACATTGAATGTTTCAAAAGATGTCCTGTTTACCCAGAGGGCCGAGCAGCGAGAGGCGAGGGGCTTATTAGCGGCACAGACAGCGAGAGCGGAGCAGCCAATGTTCCTCTGTGCCCGGTGTCCAAGGCCTCCCCATTAGGGGCCATAGATAAACATGAAACAAAAGGCCTTGGCTGACTCAATGTTTCCAGCAGGCCAGGGGGAGCAGGGGAGGGGGGGGGGGGGGAGAACCACACCACAGAGCAGCGGAGTGAGACTCACACACACACACACACACACACACGCACACACACACACACACACACACGCACACACACACACACACACACACGCACACACACACACACGCACACGCACACACACACACACACGCACGCACACACACACTGGCTCATTATTAGCAATCAGAGGCTGAATCTGGAAGCCTTTAGCCCGCTGGAGCTACATCCAGGCAGCCGGGACCAGGCTCCCATGACTGGGGCCGCTGAGAAAGCCGCGCTGCTGCGTGCAGAGCGGTAATAGCCCCTCTGTAATTTTGCAGTTTGATTTGATTATTGGTGAGGTTTGTGTTGTTGGGGGCCGGGGGGCCCCGTGAGGGCGGGGGTGGGGGGGGGGGGGGGGGGGGGGGGCTAATTAGGACCATTATGTAAGACTTCAAACAGCTCCCCGCTCTCAGTAGTGGGCCGGACTCGGGATGTGGGGGTGTTGTTGCGTCGTCAGCCACCTCGCTCCGTCACCCCTCCCCCCCCCCCCCCCCCCCCCCCCCTCCTCCTCCTCCTCCCGTGACCTCAAGGACCACGCTGCTCCTCCCAGAGGGTCCCTAAGGTCACCCTCTCGACGGAGCTGACGGCGGACCGACGGCGGCGGCCTGTAGGGGGCGATGTGTTTGGCTCGAGTCCGGTTGGAAGACCTCCTTGTGTTACTTCTTTAGATTAGATTCTGATTTATTGTCATCATCATACAGCACACAAGTACAGTACGGCGAAAAAAGAGGTTTGGCAATCCAACCAGAGTGCAAATGTACAGTAGCAGTGAAGTGCAACAGCAAAGTAATACTACCGAGTGATCAGATGTATGTACAGAGTTGTTAACTGTTAAAGTTAATATGTACAGTGAGTGATACAGGTATGAAGACACTATGGTAGTAAGTCTTACTGGCCAGCAGCAGTAACTAGTAAGAGTAGGTAAGAGATATGTACAGATATAGATATAGTATCTACAGATATGTGGCAGGTTTCACCAAGGTGTCCATTTCAAGACTTCCTTTATCTCCTTCGCCGTCTCCGACCCGAGTGTTCTGAATAAAAGGGGGCGGGGGGGGGACAGAGGGGCCCGACACAGGGCCCCCCCCGCCCCCCTCAGCCCAGACCGAGGACTCCGGTTCCCCCGACGTACCGTATCGCTGACACGGACCCCCGTGCTCTCTGTCACTCATCTCTCACCCCTACCATGTACACACACACAGGCAGACTCACACACACTCACTCACGCACACACACACACACACACACACACACACACACACACACACACACACAGGCAGACAGACCCGCTCACACAGCCTTGGCTTCATGAATGCCTTTCTCTCTGCTGCTGAACGCTTCCTCCGGGCGCCTTGTTGCGGAACAGAGAGAGAGAAAGAGAGAGAGAGAGAGGGTTTTCTTCCGCCCGCTGTTGTTTTTCTCTGCGGTGCCTCTCATTCAAGGGGAGGAGCCGATTAGAGCCTTGTTTTGCTTTTCATGAAACCGAGGAAGTCGCCTATGAGCAAATCCCCCCCCATAACCATCATTTGGACTCATCCTCCCCGGGGCTGGTGGGTGTAATAGCACGGTGCGGTTGTATCACTTCTCAGAGCCGCGGGGGTGTTTCTCTCTCTCTCCCGCGACTGTGGACGGTGCCACCAAGCCGTGCGGCGCGTGAAACGGAACGTCTCGCTTCGCGTGAATAGGTGCACTTCCTGTGTGACTTTGTTTTCGAGGCTGGGGGGTGAAAAATGAAGGGTCGGATCATGCGGGGACCGCTTAGCGGCACGTCGGGACCGCCAGACCGAGATAGTCTGCTTATTGTTTGCTTATCTTTAGACTGTGTGTGTATTTGTATACCAGGGGCCCCCCGGAGTCGGAGGGGGGGCGGGGGGGGGTCAGGTTCTTCTGGCATGTGGCGTCGGTGATGTCATGGAAACTGCTGGAGCGGGAAAAGTAAATAAACGTCTCCGGAAGCGGAGAGTCTCATCTTCAAGTTCAAGTTCAAGTTCTTTAATAGTTGTCATACAGAAGTACAGAATACTTTCATACAAAATGCTTCTTACTGTTACGCTCCAGAGACTGTGCTAGACAAGATAGTATCAAATAACATAATAACATAATATAGCATGAATTTAGAAGAAGAAAATGAGGTCACAGTGTTCGGTATAGACATATGTACAATGTTCTGAGTTACCATATAATATACAATACACAATACTATGCAGTGTACTAATGTACAGTACTATCTAGTGCAAAGCAGAAATGGGATGAGGTACAATTTTAGGTACAATTTACAGTAAGGTGTACGAGTTGTAGTGCAATCCTTCATCCATAAATATAAAGTGTGGGGAGTGGGTGCTACAGTGTGTTTGTTTAAAGTGGGTGTGTGCTATAAGTGTGTGGAGTGGGTGCTACAGTGTGTTTGTTTAAAGTGAGTGTGTGCGTGTGGATGTGTGTGCTATGTGCGTTTGGTGGTTGTTGTTGTGTAGTGTTCATTCATTGTTCGTTTAGCAGCCTGATGGCCTGGGGATAGAAGCTTCTTCTGAGTCTTTCTGTGCTCGCCTTGAGACTCCTGTATCGCTTGCCTGACCGCAGCAGTTCAAAGAGGCAGTTGTTCGGGTGACTGGAGTCTTTAATGATTCTCTTAGCCTTGCCCTTGCAACGCTTGTAGTAAATGTTCTGGAGGGTGGGGAGCCCCCCTCCAATTGTGCGTTCGGCTGAACGTGTCACTCTTTGTAGTCTGCTTTGGTCTTGTGCAGTGCTATTCCCAAACCAGGAGGTGATGTTGCCGGTCAAGATGCTCTCTATTGTACATGAGTAGAAGTTCTTAAGGATCTTCTGGCTGACTTGGAACTTCCTTAGGCGCCTGAGGAAGTAGAGGCGTTGTCGTGCCTTCTTCACAACACTGTTAATGTGTGTGGTCCATGTCAAGTCCTCGGATATGTAGGCTCCGAGGTACTTAAAGCTGTTGACTCTCTCAACCGGTGCCCCGTCGATGCTGAGGGGGCTGTAGTCCTTGACCCCCGACCTCCTGAAGTCCACAATCATCTCCTTTGTTTTGCTGACGTTCAGGGAGAGGCTGTTTTCCTGGCACCATCCCGCCAGGACCTTGACCTCTTCCAGGTAGGCCCTCTCGTCGTTGGCAGAGATCAGGCCCACCACCACTGTGTCGTCAGCAAATTTGACGATTGTATTGCTACTCCGCTGAGCCACACAGTCGTGTGTGTACAGGGAGTAGAGGAGGGGACTCAGAACACAGCCCTATGGGGGCCCCCATCTTCCCGTCGCTCTTATCGCCTCCTCGGAGAGTCGCACCGATAACCTCCTTCTCCGTCGACATCGAGACGACAAGTATGGAGGGGAGCAGGCGAGCAGGCCGGTTTCTTCATCTTACAGGCTGGTTTCTTCATCTTACAGGCAGGTTTCTTCATCTTACAGGCTGGTTTCTTTACCTTACAGGCCGGTTTCTTCATCTTACAGGCTGGTTTCTTCATCTTACAGGCAGGTTTCTTCATCTTACAGGCTGGTTTCTTTACCTTACAGGCTGGTTTCTTCATCTTACAGGCTGGTTTCTTTACCTTACAGGCTGGTTTCTTCATCTTACAGGCTGGTTTCTTCATCTTACAGGCTGGTTTCTTCACCTTACAGGCTGGTTTCTTTACCTTACAGGCTGGTTTCTTCATCTTACAGGCTGGTTTCTTCACCTTACAGGCAGGTTTCTTCATCTTACAGGCCGGTTTCTTCACCTTACAGGCTGGTTTCTTTACCTTACAGGCTGGTTTCTTCATCTTACAGGCTGGTTTCTTCACCTTACAGGCTGGTTTCTTCATCTTACAGGCAGGTTTCTTCATCTTACAGGCAGGTTTCTTCATCTTACAGGCTGGTTTCTTTACCTTACAGGCTGGTTTCTTCATCTTACAGGCAGGTTTCTTTACCTTACAGGCTGGTTTCTTCATCTTACAGGCTGGTTTCTTCATCTTACAGGCTGGTTTCTTCATCTTACAGGCTGGTTTCTTTACCTTACAGGCTGGTTTCTTCATCTTACAGGCTGGTTTCTTCATCTTACAGGCAGGTTTCTTTACCTTACAGGCTGGTTTCTTCATCTTACAGGCTGGTTTCTTGAGCTTACAGGCCGGTTTCTTGAGCTTACGGACCGGTTTCTTCACCTTACAGGCTGGTTTCTTCATCTTACAGGCTGGTTTCTTCATCTTACAGGCTGGTTTCTTCATCTTACAGGCTGGTTTCTTCATCTTACAGGCAGGTTTCTTTACCTTACAGGCTGGTTTCTTCATCTTACAGGCCGGTTTCTTGAGCTTACAGGCCGGTTTCTTGAGCTTACAGGCCGGTTACAGGCTGGTTTCTTCACCTTACAGGCCGGTTTCTTCATCTTACAGGCTGGTTTCTTCACCTTACAGGCTGGTTTCTTGAGCTTACAGGCTGGTTTCTTTACCTTACAGGCTGGTTTCTTCATCTTACAGGCTGGTTTCTTCACCTTACAGGCTGGTTTCTTCATCTTACAGGCTGGTTTCTTCATCTTACAGGCTGGTTTCTTCACCTTACAGGCTGGTTTCTTCACCTTACAGGCTGGTTTCTTCATCTTACAGGCTGGTTTCTTTACCTTACAGGCTGGTTTCTTCACCTTACAGGCTGGTTTCTTCATCTTACAGGCTGGTTTCTTCATCTTACAGGCTGGTTTCTTCACCTTACAGGCCGGTTTCTTCACCTTACAGGCTGGTTTCTTCACCTTACAGGCTGGTTTCTTCACCTTACAGGCTGGTTTCTTCATCTTACAGGCTGGTTTCTTCACCTTACAGGCCGGTTTTTTTACCTTACAGGCTGGTTTCTTTACCTTACAGGCTGGTTTCTTCATCTTACAGGCTGGTTTCTTCATCTTACAGGCTGGTTTCTTCATCTTACAGGCTGGTTTCTTCACCTTACAGGCCGGTTTCTTGAGCTTACAGGCTGGTTTCTTCACCTTACAGGCTGGTTTCTTCATCTTACAGGCTGGTTTCTTCATCTTACAGGCTGGTTTCTTCACCTTACAGGCCGGTTTCTTGAGCTTACAGGCTGGTTTCTTCATCTTACAGGCTGGTTTCTTCACCTTACAGGCTGGTTTCTTTACCTTACAGGCTGGTTTCTTCATCTTACAGGCTGGTTTCTTCATCTTACAGGCTGGTTTCTTCATCTTACAGGCTGGTTTCTTTACCTTACAGGCTGGTTTCTTTACCTTACAGGCTGGTTTCTTCACCTTACAGGCAGGTTTCTTCATCTTACAGGCTGGTTTCTTCATCTTACAGGCTGGTTTCTTCACCTTACAGGCCGGTTTCTTCATCTTACAGGCAGGTTTCTTCATCTTACAGGCTGGTTTCTTCACCTTACAGGCTGGTTTCTTCATCTTACAGGCTGGTTTCTTCACCTTACAGGCTGGTTTCTTCATCTTACAGGCTGGTTTCTTCATCCTACAGGCTGGTTTCTTCATCTTACAGGCTGGTTTCTTCATCTTACAGGCTGGTTTCTTCACCTTACAGGCCGGTTTCTTGAGCTTACAGGCTGGTTTCTTCATCTTACAGGCTGGTTTCTTCACCTTACAGGCTGGTTTCTTCATCTTACAGGCTGGTTTCTTCACCTTACAGGCAGGTTTCTTTACCTTACAGGCAGGTTTCTTCATCTTACAGGCTGGTTTCTTCATCTTACAGGCTGGTTTCTTCATCTTACAGGCTGGTTTCTTCATCTTACAGGCAGGTTTCTTCATCTTACAGGCTGGTTTCGTCATCTTACAGGCTGGTTTCTTCACCTTACAGTCTGGTTTCTTTACCCTACAAAGTTGCTCTTTGAGAGGCAAAAGAAACTCCCATTGCTGTTCTTCCACACTGCTCAGAATCTGTCATTAGCCAAAAAATTCTGATTTAAACCTTAAAGTCTCCATGAAACGGCTAGCAGAATGCTATTTGATTCTATATATGTATGTGTTTCTTGTAAAAACAGGAAGCTAGGGAGGGACTTTCATAGTAGCCAATAGCGCTAAATGTGCATTACGGTCGACCCATTAGCTAGCAGGCTAATGTTAGCATCGTACGTTGTTACGCAACATTAACATTTGTTAAATTTAGGTAAAAAGGCAGAGTGCTCGCTTAGTTACAATGTGCTGTAAACGTCATTCTAGAAAGCATTTAATCCCCCCCCCCCCCCCCCCCCCGCCCCAAGATGACTCATCAACATTTTCTTTATAGTTTCCCAGGAAATGACAAACTCTAAAATACCAAAACAACTTTTTTGTCATTGTTGGTACAGACACTGCAAGACAAGAAAAGAACATCTATTTTGATTTTCATGTATGAATGATGCGCTGGCGGGGTCAGCGGTGTCTGGGGAACGCGGTGGAAACAGGTGGGGAGCGAGGCGTTGGAGGATCTCCCCGGGCCGCCTGCATTGTCCCGCTTCCCTGTAGGGTTCGACTTCACCCAAACGGACCTTTGTTGTCAAGACAATCGCCTGTGATTTCTGCCCCGCCATGAAGAGAGATGATCTTTTGAGATTAAGAGAACTGTTTTTATTGTTATCAGAACCGCATATGTGGGCCGTGTGAATTAGGCTCCATTGTGGGAGAGGGACACCGCTCTGTGTGAGGTCATCTTTGAGACACGACAGCCGACGAGTCAGTGGACCAGACGTGCTGTTCTTTAGTTCCACGGGTCTAAACGGTAAATGGCCGCATTTAAATAACAGCTTTTTATCCAAAGCGCTTCACAATTTGTTCCTCACATTTGACCCGTTCACTCACACATTCCCACACCGATGGCAGAGGCGACCGTGCGAGGTGCCGACCTGCTCATCAGGAGCAGTTAGGGGTTAAGTGTCTTGCTCAAGGACACTTTGACACACTGCCCGGGAGGAGCGGGAATCGAACCAGGAACCTAGTCGGATTCCCAGACGACTGCTCTACTACCACTGTTGCCCCCGTAGAAACTTTCGTAGAAACTCTTGTAGAAACTCCATTTCCCGCTAACTATAAGTCGCCGCTTTCATAGCCGCCCAGACATGTTGACGAGCTGCCGGCTCAGCGGAGGTCGGCTGCTCCCGGAAACAACACTATGAGGAGGCAAGGCGAGCCCTGTCTCGTTTCTAACCTGACATCCTCGCGGTCCGTGTTATAGTGTTGTCAGAAAAATCGATACATATCGATTCTGAATATTTAAAGCGGTTTCGATACTCATTTCCCGAAATATCTATATTTAATTATTCATAATATATATATATTTTTTTTTTATAAATTTGTATAAGGAAGTTGCATTGTTCATTTAAATACCTGTAATAGTACAGTAGTCCACACACACACACACACACACATGTGCATTCAGTATGTCGGAATATGACTGTGATACAAACAGTTCAGTTTGTCAGGTACATGCAACACAGATTACAGTGTTTACATCTGTCTGCTTGAGAAAACACCATGTTCTGCAATAAAAATTATTGAAGTGAGATGAACAGTTATTTTTAAATGTGTGATGTGATCTAAAGATAAACAAAGGGTTTTAAACGTGTTATATTTATCTTCTCTTATAGTACCAGAGAGAAGCTGAGGAGAATCAACCAGCAACAAAAGCAACATTTATTAAAGATTTTTTTTTTATTAATTTTTTTTACATTTTAAGATTGAACCTTTTTCCCTGTGGTATCGAAAATGGTATCAAATATCGATACTTTTCAAGGTATCGTATCGAAGTTCGAAATTCCAGTATCGTGACAACACTACCGTGTTATAAAGCGACTCGGAGCACGTGTCCCTCTTCCCGTGACACACACGGCGCACAGATGCGCGGCTGTGAGTGATCTGTAGCCCGGGCCTTGTGTTTCTTGACCCAGCCTGACGTCTTCCTTCCCCGAGGAGAGGGGTATGGATTATGGCAAAACAAATAGCTGTTATAAAATACCTCGGATGACGTCAGGCGCAGTAGAAGTAATCCGTCCCGTATTTTTCCTTCGACTGGTTTTGTTTTATGGAGTCTGTTTTGGACCAACATTTTTGTAAATGTTTACTTCAAACAAGAGCCCACATTGGTGCCGTACCCATAGAGTCCTATGGAAACAAACCAAGGTTTCGCCCCTGGGACATGCAACGTAACAGGTCCTAATGAGGCAGGAGGGGTGGGTGGGTGGGGGCAGGGGGGGGGGATGTGTGGGTCTGGGTTAGTTATTTGTCATTCACAATAAAGCTCAAACGCAGAAAGGGAAATTGGAAATCGGTGTACACTGATATACGATCCGTCTCTTGTGTTTTGCTGCGGACAGAACCCAGATCTGCTACAGTCTTGTTTCAACAGCGTTTCTCCGTCTCTCTCTCTCTCTCTCTCTCTCTCTCCCTTGTTTTCTAGGAAGCGACAATCAGGAGACCTTGTGCGAGGGCACGGACCCCGGGCTCCAGCCAATCAGGGTGAGGACGGGGTTCCACTACAACCCGACGCGGTCCACATACACACCTGGCCAGACGCCGCCCTGACTCGGAAGAGTCGCGTGTCTACAGACGAGGGGGGGGGGGGGGGGGGGGGGCATGCATGGGAGAACAACGGGTTGTATATATTGAGGTTACAGCGGTTTTTTTCTTCTTTTCTTTTTGTGCCAAATGTAACATGTCTGCATCAACATTCCCTTTGTTGACGTTGCAAATGACGACGACTCATCTGGGTTCACTTTAACCCGAGGATAGCGTCCATTTTTGAGTTTACGCCTCATTTGATTACGACCGTAATGGACGTTAAAGCATGTCAAAGTCACATCTTTAATCACACGTAAAAAAAAAAGCCGCTGTATTCGCAACGCGTGGGAGATTTGTATATAATGAACATTGTGGGTGTTTCTCGTTGTAGGCTTTCACGGCCGTATACACTGTATGAACTTTAATTGATTAAAGATCTATTCAATTTCAGAAAAAAAACATTCATTCATCATTATTTTTATTTATTTATTTATCTTTGTAAGACATTGTCACGGTGTGTTTTCATTCAAAGGGTATTACTTGGTGATGGCCCCTAGGCCTCAAGACCAGTCTTCTGTCCAGTAGATTCAGGGGAGTGGCTCGTTGGGAGTGATGGCTGACACCTGGCCCACTTATAAATATGGGTGCTGAGCGTCCAGCTCTCTCTCTCTCTCTCTCTCCTCTCTCTCTTCTCTCTCTCTCTCTCTCTCTCTCTCTCTCTCTCTCTCTCTCTCTCTCTCTCTCTCTCTCTCTCTCTCTCTCTCTCTCTCTCTCTCTCTCTCTCTCTCTCTCTCTCTCTCACACCTGCACACGTAAACTGTGTAAACTGATTGCATGTTTAATTTACTTTTCTTAAATACATTTATTTTTACTTTAAGAGTCGCGTGTGGTGGGTGTGAATTGTAATAAAAGATGTTTATCCCAAAATCATACTGCTGCGACTCTTGGACTCATGATGGTAGACTTTAAAGGGGCACGTCACCAAAAAACAATGCTGATTTATTTGCACATAATCTCACACACAGTTTACACACATTCATTTAGTTTGAATATAGCCATTGAATCCTTGTGTGTGTTAATTACAGCACCGTGAAATGATGTAGATGAAACGAGAGCAATGCCTTGTCTTATAGGGACGGCTACCTTATCATTTCATTAAAGCCGTAATGAACACAACACATTACAATGACATCAGAGTTTTGGATGCGTGTGTGAGATTATGTGCCAAATGAATTGTTTCTTTTTTGTGAAGTGCCTCTTTAATATTTTAGTACTTTGATTGACATTTCACAACACAAGATCAGGTGGTGAGAAGAACAGGTGCCAAACTGTGGGAAGCCGACTTCAGGGTCGCTCCCCCTCCCCCCCATCCTTCGGAGAGACACATCACACGTTCTCCCGGCGTATATTCCGTTCTAGCATCAACACCGACCCATGTTCTTAGAATTCAAAGTGGCCGCGTCGTGAACTCCTGCGAGCGTTGTGCACAAAGCAGCCGTGTGATTAAGTAACAGACTGCTTCCTAGACGAGTGTTGTATTAACTTCTTATCAGCTCCCCCGCGTGGGTGCAGCAGGGATTGGTAAGAGTTATGCTGCCGTCTGGCTCCCCTCGTTAGGTGAAGGACACAGTTCAAAGGGTCGGCTGCTGGTGGGGGGGGGGGGGGGTGGCTTTTTCGTGGGAGCCGCGAGGGCAGTGAGGAAAAACCAACACGGCTCAGAGAGACTGAATGTGTTTTTGTTAGGATACCTGGGTCATGTCACTCAAGTGTATTATGATGTCAGCGCGGATCTGCGCTGTTATTAAGAAGTCTTCATTTGTCACGCAGATGACAAACACGGTACACGCAGTGCTCGTCGACCGCACCTTATGCGAATTCCACGGTACACACGTTGTATGTACAGTACATGAATAGGGAGGTGTAGCGGTTATACGTCATTGCTGTTTCCGCGGCGCGGTCACCCCTCTTGAAATCGCCATGTATTTCCAACGGACGCATTTCTAGATCGTCTCGTTTAAAACAAATAAAGCGTGAACATTGGCACGGTGTACCTTTCTGTGTGCATTCCTCCACAATATATAGCTCAACGTGAAAAAATTCACAATTAATCTGTAAAGGTAGCAAAATACACGTTTATTGTGTTCGTTCACAGAGGAACTACACTTCTCTCTGCGCTGCTGACGGCGACGGCACTGAACGACTGGTGAGTGTAGTAATTTTTTAACAACAAATTAAAAACCTTATAACTACCATTATTTCAACCAAAATGCTTAAACATTAATGTTAGTGATAGAAGGGAACTCATTTTGTGCAAAAATGAAAGCTTGCCAAATGTTCATGAGGCAGAATTATTACATCCGATAATCCATTTTCCTAATGATAAATCCCTGTACGGGTGGACCGCGCGGGAAACTAGAGTGACGTCAGACTACACCTCCCTATAGGCGCTCGGTGCACACACACTGTACGCAGCGCTGGGGTTGATTGGAGTGCGGTTAGAGCTTAGGCAAGCTGCCACGCCCCCTGGGGGCAGGAGAGGGAGCTGGCTGGACAGGTTTACCTGCAGGGGCCCGCCTGGCCACCGGGGGGCAGCAGAGGGAGCTGGACGGACAGGTTTACCTGCAGGGGGCCGGCCCGGGGGCAGCAGAGGGAGCTGGCTGGACGGACAGGTTTACCTGGGGGCCCGGCGCGCGCGGGGCAGGGCTCCAGAGTGAGCTCTCACAGTCGGCCACTAATTGACGAGACTCCGACGAAGAAGAAGAAGAAGAAGAAGGCCCATCAATCTCGGACCGCTTTCAAAGGCCTCTGGCCCTCTGGCAGGCCGTTGCCATGGTGCCGGTTCCCATGACTTCTGTTCCATGGCTCCTGGTGCCTTAAGGGGAAGTTTGACAGATTAGCCAAACAATGGTGTTATTTCGGTGGTTCCTTCTTTTTTTACGTTTTTTTTTACTCACATGTCAGCCTCTAGTCTGCATGCTTAGAAGACAGGGAGCGAGTGAGTTTAGAGCGAGACCAGGGGGGGAATGAGGGAAAGTAATGCAGTATAAAAACGGCTCATTGTTAGCCAGTATTTTCACTTCAGTCATTTGAGTGAAACCGCCCAGGTGTACCATAGCGACCCCCCCAGGTGTACATAGAGACCCCCCCCCAGGTGTACCATATAGCTACCAGTAGGATAATAGAGACCAGACCCCCCCCCCCAGGTGTACCATAGAGCTACTGTATGATAAACTAGAGACCAGACCCCCCCCCCAGGTGTACCATATAGCTACAGTAGGATAACTAGAGACCAGACCCCCCCCCCCCCCAGGTGTACCATATAGCTACTGTTGATAACTAGAGACCAGACCCCCCCCCAGGTGAACCATAGAGCTACTGTGGATAACTAGAGACAGACCCCCCCCCAGGTGTACCATAGAGCTACTGTAGGATAACTAGAGACCAGACCCCCCCCAGGTGTACCTAGAGCTACTGTAGGATAACTAGAGACCAGACCCCCCCCCCAGGTGAACCATAGAGCTACTGTAGGATAACTAGAGACCAGACCCCCCCCAGGTGTACCATAGAGCTACAGTAGGATAACTAGAGACCAGACCCCCCCCCCAGGTGAACCATAGAGCTACTGTAGGATAACTAGAGACCAGACCCCCCCAGGTGTACATAGAGCTACTGTAGGATAATAGAGACCAGACCCCCCCCCCAGGTGTACCATAGAGCTACTGTAGGATAACTAGAGACCAGCCCCCCCCCAGGTGTACCATAGAGCTACTGTAGGATAACTAGAGACCAGACCCCCCCCCTTACAGTAGGATAACTAGAGACCAGACCCCCCCCAGGTGACCTAGAGCTACTGTAGGATAACTAGAGACCAGACCCCCCCCAGGTGTACATAGAGCTACTGTAGGATAACTAGAGACCCGCCCCCCCCCAGGTGAACATTGAGTAATGTAGGATAACTAGAGACCAGACCCCCCCAGTGTACCATAGGCTACAGTAGGATAACTAGAGACCAGACCCCCCCAGGTGTACCATAGAGCTACAGTAGGATAAATAGAGACCAGACCCCCCCCAGGTGTACCATAGAGCTACTGTATGATAACTAGAGACCAGACCCCCCCAGGTGTACCATAGAGCTATGTATGATAATGAGACCAGACCCCCCCCCCCAGGTGTACCATAGAGCTACTGTAGGATACAGAGACCAGACCCCCCCCCAGGTGTACCATAGAGCTACTGTAGGTAACTAGAGACCAGACCCCCCCCCCCCCAGGTGTACCCTAGAGCTACTGTATGATAACTAGAGACCAGACCCCCCCCCCAGGTGAACCATAGAGCTACTGTAGGAT
>NC_140169.1:146230986-146271915 GCF_963971535.1 Notolepis coatsorum | reverse complement strand
CCTCTCTCTCTCCCCTCTCTCCCTCTTTCTCCCTCTGTCTCTCTCTCTCTTCCCCCCCTCCCTCCCCCCCTCTCTCTCCCCTCCCTCTCTCTCTCTCTCTCCACTCCCACCAAGACTACTTTCACTCTTCTGTTTTGTGTTTTCTAGCGAACCTCCTCTACATCTTCTTGCTTTAATATAGAAATCATTCAAATGGAAATGAATCATCTCTGGGAAACTATAATATACTGTCTCACACTCACACACACACGCACGACACACTCACACACACACGCACACACAACACACACACTGCTCTGAGCCTAATACCGTGGGGGAGGGGAATATGTAACTTTGTGTGTGTGTGCGTGTGTGTGCGTGTGTGTGTGTGTGTGTGTGTGTGTGTGTGTGTGTGTGTGTGTGTGTGTACGGGATACATGTTGTGGTTTAGTAGAATGGCCTGGAGAAATGTGGGTTGACGGAAGATAGCATGACGTGTGTGTAACTGTGTATATATGGGTTTCACATGTGATGGACGGGCGTGGTGCACGGTCACACGGGTGGGATTACAGTTTTGACAGCTGCGTTGTTATCAACCTACCGGTTAAAGATGAAGAAGAATTCTTAGGATTGAATCTGTAGCAAAAGATAAAGAAAGGGTTAACCGGCAGGAAGCACGGTCTTGTCGTGGAGGCCATTTATTTCTCCCCGAACCTTCAAAATCACGGCGTTCGTCTCGCTCGCCCCAGGGGGGGAACACTCTGTTTTCGGGTTGAGCGGTCTGGACTTAAGCAAACACAACCAGCAGTGACACCGACCGCACATCTCCAGATGTGAGAGAGAGAGAGAGAGAGAGAGAGAGAGAGAGAGAGAGAGAGAGAGAGAGAGAGAGAGTGAGAGAGAGAGAGAGAGAGAGACAGGCCTCTCCCTGAGCAAATATTGCTCTTGTACAATATTCAACCTTAATCGAGTGACGCTAGCAGATCTTGCCCCTCATATTCACAGATTCGACACCCAAGAAAAACTTCCCTGCATAATTACTTAACAGGCTCCTTCCTGCGTTTCACTCGTGTCTCCCTCGTCTCGGAGGGGGAAAGAGGGAAAACACCCTCAATGCGCAATGGAAGACTTTAAGCAAAGGCTTTCGCCTCCAATCCAGTAAACATGTGCTTTCGATCAATCATAGCTTTTTTTTAGTAGGGAATTCTTATCTTACCCTGGGCCCCTCGTGCAAAAACATACCATACAGTACGAACTATGAACTCAAATAAATCATACTGTAGATGTTCTCTTCAAACAGATACCTCCCCATCCATTCCCTCTTCCTCTCTTCCTCTCTCTCTCTCTCTCTCTCTCTCCCTCTCTCCCCATCCATTCCCCTCTTCCTCTCTCTCTCTCTCTCTGTCTCTCTCTCTTTCTCCTCCCCATCCATTCCCCTCTTCCTCTCTCTGTCTCTCTCTCCCTCTCTCTTTCTCTGTCTATCTCTCTCTCCCCATCACTTTGCCTCTCCCTCTCCCTCTCTCTTTCTCTCTCTCTCTCTCCCTCTCTTCCCTTCTCTCCATCTAAAGCACACAGAGCGTAATGTAACATAAATGTAACATAACAATAACAAGAGGGAGAGAGGGAGAGAGAGAGAGAGAGAATAGGTTGCAGAGCAACATTAGGAGAGATTCTCAGGAAAAATAAACCGCGGCCCACTTTGCGTTGCGACACAGCAGCGTGTCGACACAGCGAGGCGCCCGGCGCTCCACGCCAAGGTCTCTGGGCTCTGGGCTCCCATGGAGCGGAGCGGGAAGATCGCCAGGGGAGATCGGGAACCGTAAGGGGAGAAGCGGAGAGGGGGACAGTGGGTGGAAAGAGTCAATTAGTCCAAAAATACTTTCTCCCAATGTGGTTCCATCCAGTAAAATTGAATTACTGCCCCCCCCCCCCGCCCCCCCTTCCACACCGTAAATTAGAAACAACTGGTTGGATGCAAAACTCCGGCTGTAATGCGATGTGGACTATATTTAGATTCGACTGTGACCGACATTCATAGTTATCATTATCCTTCACTTAATAGCAGGGGTGTAAAGTACTTGAGTAATTGTACTTCATTACAATACTTAAGTACTGTTTTTGGGGATTTGTACTTTACTCGAGTATTATTGGGTTTGTTTACTTGTACTTTTACTCAATTACATTTCAGAGAAAAAAAAACACACTTTTTACTCGTTACATTTAAAATGCAGACCTACAAAGTACAAAGTACAAATCTAGCAGGTCCAACAATTTGTATTAGTATATTTGTTTCTCTGGCCGAACTAACGTTAACGTTATTAATCCTGCGGCCGCACTTTATTTAAAAACAGCCAATCAAATCCCCATCAATGGAAAATGAACCCACCCATACCCATAGCTGATTGGTCCTTGTGCAAGACTAGAAAGCGGGGATCTTTGATTAAACACCTGCTATCAGAAGAATAGACAATCAGAAAAGAAGTTTACTTTTACTTTTTAGTACTTAAGTACATTTAAAAGTACCAACTTTTTTACTTTTACTCAAGTGTGTTTTTAGCCAGATACTCTGACTTTTACTTGAGTGCGATTTTGAGACGGTACCCATACTTTCACTTAAAGGGGAACTATCTTATAAATGGCCTTTTTCAGTGTTTAGCATTGTTTCATAGCTATGTGGACTTATATTAATAATACATCTATTTTATATAGCGCTTTTCCAGGTGCTCAAAGACGCTTTACATGGGCAGGAGAGACAAACTATGGCAAAACAAAAAACAGAACAAAAATAATACATGACAAAAATAAAATAAAATAACACCGACAGAATTAGAGGTCAAAAGCAAGATTGAAAAGGTGAGTTTTGAGGGCTGATTTAAAAGATGTCAGGGTGTTTGCATCACGGATATGGCTGGGGAGGGCATTCCAGAGGGAGGGGGCAGCAGCAGCGAAGGCCCTGTCGCCCCAGGTCCGGAGCCTGGTCGTGGGAGGTGTTAGGAGGTTGGCATCTGCAGACCTAAGGCGACGGGTGGGCGTGTGACGGTGGAGGAGGTCGGACAGGTAGGGAGGGGCAAGGTTGTTGAGGGCTTTGAATGTGATGAGTAGTATTTTAAAATGTATCCTGTATTTGATATGATATGATATTAATATGATCTATGTCTCTAATTATTGGCGCATTCTTCCAATTCTCCTCTCACAATATTCACCCTCACTGAACTGAGTCATCTGAAAATGTGCTGATCTGTGATGTCAGAGATGTCTCAGCTGCATGATAATGTGCACGGTTGGCCCCTTGCAGCCCACCGTGGCCTCCCAGGCTCAAAACGGCTTAAGATCTTGAGGTCGAAAAATGCTGTTTTTGAGTAGTTGATTAGAAATACAAAACAATGAATTAAAAAAAAAATTATTACAGAGGTGTTCCATAGACTCACAGGAATTGTGTAAAAGTGCCCAAATAGTGAAAGAAATAGTAAAATAGTTCCCCTTTAAGTATAATTTCTGGGTACTTTTTACACCCCTGCTTAATAGTGAATTGACGACGACTAGACTCTTTCGACGTCTTATTGCTTTGGTTCTCCGCGGGAGTTTGCGATCCTTGTTTTGCCCCCGCGCGCCGCCCCTTTTCTCAATAACACGTCCTGTTCCCGTTCTCGCAGAGGTTAACGTGAAGAAGGAGGCCTTGCGGCGCCATAAGATAAGTTTGTGTGATTAATCCCATAAGAAATGACACACTGTAACAGCTGTCTGCGGCCGCCTGTTGTTTTAAGGCTGAGGCCAGACGCACTACCAAATGGTTAACCCTTTCACTGCGGCAATACATAAGGTTAACCCTTTTCACTGCCACGCGGCAGTGGGTTAACCCTTTCACTACCACACTACAGAAGGTTAACCCTTTACTATCACACTACAGACGGTTAACCGTGATAGTAAAGGGTTAACCTTCTGTAGCGTGGTAGTGAAAGGGTTAAGGCTGAAGCCAGACGCACCAGGGGCCTAGGATCACAATCACAACAGGCCCTGCGGGTCATCTGGGGGTCATCTGCCCGGAGAGCAAACACGGAGCGTTTCACTTGGGCCAGTGGTGGAAGAAGTACACAGGTCCTTTACTTAAGTAAAAGTAGAAAAGTACTCCGATAAATGACTACTCTGGCAAAAGTAAAAGTCCTCCATTCAAATTATACTTAAGTGAAAGTAGAGACGTATTTGCCATTGAATGTACTTAAGTATCTAAAGTAAAAGTACACATTCTACGTGACGTTTGTGTATCCATTGACCTCTATAGGTTGTGTTAAAGTGGTATGTGGTCCAGTTATGCTGCTCTGATTAAAGGTTATGTTAAAGTGGTATGTGGTCCAGTTATGCTGCTCTGATTAAAGGTCATGTTAAAGTGGTATGTGGTCCAGTTATGCTGCTCTGATTAAAGGTCATGTTAAAGTGGTATGTGGTCCAGTTATGCTGCTCTGATTAAAGGTCATGTTAAAGTGGTATGTGGTCCAGTTATGCTGCTCTGATTAAAGGCTATGTTAAAGTGGTATGTGGTCCAGTTATGCTGCTCTGATTAAAGGTTATGTTAAAGTGGTATGTGGTCCAGTTATGCTGCTCTGATTAAAGGTTATGTTAAAGTGGTATGTGGTCCAGTTATGCTGCTCTGATTAAAGGTCATGTTAAAGTGGTATGTGGTCCAGTTATGCTGCTCTGATTAAAGGTCATGTTAAAGTGGTATGTGGTCCAGTTATGCTGCTCTGATTAAAGGCTATGTTAAAGTGGTATGTGGTCCAGTTATGCTGCTCTGATTAAAGGTTATGTTAAAGTGGTATGTGGTCCAGTTATGCTGCTCTGATTAAAGGTCATGTTAAAGTGGTATGTGGTCCAGTTATGCTGCTCTGGTTATATGACGTCACAGCTTACGCTCTGCGCTGCCTAGTGGAACATATCCCATATCAGCCTAGATGCTGAATACATTTCTCCACATGTACCTGTACACACCCATTCGCCTGGCCACACCCCCATAATTGTAGAGCCTTTAGATTCAATAAAAGAGTTGAATTAAAGGAACAGGCCAACATTTTGGGAAATTAGCTTATCGTAGTAGGACGGCTGGGTGGCGCAGCGGACATTGCGCTCGTCACCAACGCAAGAGACACCGGGTTCGAATCCGGCTGTCGGCATTGCCTCCGGCTTCGGCCGGCCGACGGCCGTCATACTGACTCAATTGGCAGAGTTAGCGGGAGGGAAGTCGAAGGGTGGTAGTCTGGTCGTTGTGAACAGCGACTCCTACAGGTCGGTTGGGGCGCCTGCACAGCAAAGTCAGGAAAATGGCGGGGGCAGTGTGAGCCTCCTACACGTTACTCCTCGCCAAATGAGAGTCCGCGCTGGCAGGTGAAAAGATGTGACAGGCTGCCTCCACATGTATCGAAGGGGACATGTGATGCAAGGCTTCTATCCTCCCTACAACCGGCCAGTGGGGGGCATATGCGAGCAACGATCAGGACAGGGGAGGGAGAATTGGCACGAGAGGTAAATTGGGATGGGGAGAAAAATCACAGAAAAAAGGAGAGAAAAAGATAGATAAAAGTAGATATAAAAAGAAAGGAAATTAGCTTATCGTCTTCTCCAGAGAGAGACAAGAAGATAGATACCAGTTTCCTCTCTGTGCGTTCAGTAGAAAGCTATCTGGCTGCACGTTAGCCTAGCTTAGCACAATGAATGGAAGCGGACAGTGCTGGTTAGCCTTCGGGAGAGGTGTTAGTTGGACAATGCCTAGGCTAACCGGCACTGTCTGCTTCCATTCATTGTGCTAAGCTAGGCTAACGTGCAGCCAGATAGCTTTCTACTGAATGCACAGAGAGGAAACTGGTATCTATCTTCTTGTCTCTCTCTGGAGAAGACGGTAAGCTAATTTCCCCCAAATGTTGTCGCGTTCCTTTAAGCTCCAGAGTGTCGCACATGTTGTTGGAACGACTCGTCTGCCCTTTGACCCGTTGCCCTCTCTGTCCAGAGCGCTCCGCGGAGAGAGACTGAAATGCCAGTGGAAAAGGGAAGTGGCGTGATACGGGGGATATTTCCTCGAGCCTCAAGCAAAGCGCCGCCACTCGTAGCTTCCTCCATGAATCGGCGTAAACACGCCAGGTCCCTCTACCCCTCCTCGCTGGGCTACTGTTACCAGGGGTGTAAAGTACTTGAGTAATTGTACTTCGTTACAATACTTAAGTACTGTTTTGGGGGATTTGTACTTTACTCAAGTATTATTAGGTTTGTATACTTGTACTTTTACTCAATTACATTTCAGAGGGAAAAAAACATACTTTTTACTCCTTACATTTAAAATGCAGACCTACAGTACCGTACAAATTACAAATCTCGCAGGTCCAACTATTTTAATTAGTATATTTGTTTCTCTGGCCGAACTAATGTTAACGTTATTAATCCTGCGGCCGCACTTTATTTAAAAACAGCCAATCAAATCCCCATCAATGGAAAATGAACCCGCCCATACCCATAGCTGATTGGTCCTTGTGCAATGCATTTTAAAGTTGAAACTTTTAGACTTTTACTCAAGTGTGTTTTAGCCAGATACTCTGACTTTTACTTGAGTACGATTTTGAGACGGTTACCCATACTTTCACATTTCTGGGTACTTTTTACACTCCTCACTGTTACACACCAGGCTATATAATACTGTTTAGAATCAGATTAGATTACATTAACATTTATTGTCATCATACAGCACGAGTACAGTACAATGAAAAGAGGTTTGGCATCCAACCGGAGTGCAAATGTAACAGTAAAGTGCAGTAGTAATTATACAATGTACATGTGATTAAACTGGGTATAATGCTAATCAAATGTATGTACAGAGTTGTGTTCATATGTACAGTGATACAGGTATAAAGACACTATGGTAGTAAGTCATACTGGCCAGCAGCGTAACTAGTAAGAGTAGGTAAGGGATATGTACAGATATAGATATAGTATCTATAGATATGTAAAAAGGATTATATGCAGGTATGTACAGACAGATGTGGATAGATAGAGGGATTATATACATGTATATTCAGACAAATATGGCGACAGTGGCTCAGGAGGTAGAGCAGTCGTCTGGCAATCCGGAGGTTCCGGTTCGATTCCGCTCCTCCTGGGCAGCATGTCGATGTGTCCTTGAGCAAGACACTTAACCCCTAATTGCTCCCGATGAGCAGGTTGGCACCTTGCATGGTTGCCTCCGCCGTCGGTGTGTGAATGGGTAATATGTAAGTAACAAATTGTAAAGCGCTTTGGATAAAAGCGCTATATAAAAAGCAGCCAAAAAAAAAAAGCAGCCATATATATGGTAAATATAAATGTATAATGATGTGTATACAGCACTATTGTACATGCTATCATACAGAGTTATATGGGTAGACTACACTGCCCTGCAGAAGCTAACCGCAGTGACTACGCAAACAGTGAAACTGAGAAAAATTGCTGTAAAGTTCTTCGACTATCCAGTGATTTTGTAGTTACAGCAATTCTTTAGGGATATCCGATATTATCGGCCTACCGATATTATCGGCCGATATTGGCATTAAAATGTGATATCGGAAAATATCTGTATTTTTACATTTATTTAACCTTTGTTTACCCAGGCAAGCAAGTAAGAACAGATTCTGATTTTATTTATTGTCAAAAGTATGCATAATGTTGTGTTAATTCCATGACAAGAGATATGTAATGTTAATTACCTGAAATTATTCCATTTTTTGGGGGGGGGGGGGGGGGGGGGGAAACCCTGCATATATCAGTATCGGCTGATATCGGTATCGGAAATTAAGAGTTGGACAATATCGGTATATCGGTATCGGTAAAAAAGTCAATATCGAGCATCCCTTTTTCTCTCAAACAGAGCAAGATTGAACTCTTGACTTGACTTTGTCACAAGATAAAATGGATATTGAGAAGCTAAATTTCACTTACAACTCCATTTTGAATTGTAGTTACTGCGGTTAGCTTCTGCAGGGCAGTATAGCATGGGGTAGATACTGATAGTTATGATTATTATGATTACTATGATTACATATATGATTATACATCTCATACGGATTTCATACTTTTATGCTGAGGGTCAGATAGCTATTCTCGACTATTTCCATTATTTGACCTACGTGGGCAAAAAGGAAACAACTGAGGTTTGCGAAGCAAAATAGGAAAAGAAAACGTCTTTAGAACTTAGCGGAAGATTATTCAGAACTTAGCGGATATTATTCAGCTGTGGTGAGACACGGTGAGACGTGGTGAAGCGTGGGTACACACTGGCCCTCCTCCTCCTCGAGGGGAACCCACGGCTGAAACCATGCCAAACGTTCAAACCGAGGGAAAACCATAATTCTTACGACATAAAGAGGTCGGTCGACAGAACTATGGGAACCATGGAGAGAATGACCTTTCCACATCAGCGTTCAAACCATATAAACCCAGAGTCTGGGCGACAAAAATGAGCTGACGGATGCGATGTTGGTGTGTGTGTGTGTGTGTGTGTGTGTGTGTGTGTGTGTGTGTGTGTGTGTGTGTGTGTGTGTGTGTGTGTGTGTGTGTGTGTGTGTGTGTGAGAGAGAGAGGGAGGACAGAGAAGGGGTTATAAAGACATCAAGACAACCCACCCTAAAACTAATTTCACACTTAGAATTCCAAAATGTGAACCACAACTCTAACTCGTACTTCAAACTTGAATTTTGAACGATTCCAGAAAAAGTAACAAGCTTATAGGCCTACAGGAAGATAATTTTACAGTACATGCTATCATACAGAGTTATATGGTACACTATAGTATGTGGGAGGTAGCTATAGGGGTTATATGCAGGTGTAAAAGTAGGTATGTAGAAGGATTATATGCAGGTATATTCAGACAGATATGGATATGGATATATATATATATGCTGTAAATATACATTTATAAATGTATATATATTTACAGTATGTACAGCACTATTGTACATGCTACCATACAGTTACATGGGTAGACTATAGCACAAGTTAGGTGTGAATGAATGAATGAATGAAAACTTTATTAACAGATTGCAGAATGGGTACAGTACAGTACAGCTCAATACATACAATTGTTAAGGGGATGCAGACCAGAGAAAGACTTTCGTCTTGTTTACATCAGGGTCCCCCATTTTCAATTCATCGTAACATATATGACATACATGACATACAGATAGACAGTACTGCTCCATCTATACATTTATGACATACCAGATTTGCAATTACAGTACTGTTTGTGATACAAAAAGAGTCCAGAAAGAAAAGAGTATATACATTAGGCGTGGAAACTGTACATTGGATTGGATAGGTGGGGGTGGGGGGGGACTGTACATTGGAGGTGGTTGGGTGGGTGGGGGGGGGGGGGTTGGTTAGGAGTGGGGGGGGGGGTTGGGTAGGAGTGTGGGGGGGGGGGGGGGTTGGGTAGGAGGGGTGGGTGGGGGACACTGTACAACTGTACAAACAACACTGTACATTGGATTATTGACAAGACCATACTTGGTAATTTACTGTACATTGGAGGGGGTTGTGTTCGGACATTTACAGGGGCCAGTTTCGGGTTGCAGTCTCCCTTAGGTGTTTTTTGAGAGTGTTTTTGAAAGTGGGTAGTGATTCACATTCCTTTACAGCTTTGGGTAGGGCGTTCCACATTGATGTGGCATAATTGTGAAGGTAGAGGTAGTTATGATTAATACGATTTACTATGATTGATTACAGTGTAGGGCGGTTGTAGAGAGTGAAAGCAGTAGGTAGGTATAAATTGAGTATAGGCAACAAAGTTCAAAGTCGTAGACTAGAGTATGGGTAACAGAGCCTAGGGTGTAGTAGGCAATAGAGTCAGAAAGACTTATTAAATTCCATGTTCATGAATCTTAACTTTTTAATGAAGTACATGTGAACTCTGTTTTTAGGGTGGACTTTCACTGGAACACATGTTAAAAGATACTCTCAACAGATGATGTGGGCGTCTTGCCTGTGCTGTTTTGAAACTCTACTTCCCATCTTAGGTTATTTGCGGAGGTTGCAAGCTGGGATAGCAATATGTAGTCTAGGTCTAGCAGTGGAAAGTACTCTCGGTACCAGATATGTTCGGCCTGGATGGCGGGTTTGGGGTCCGCTTTTCAGATGAGTCGCATAGCAAACGTCGTTCATCACGCTGTAGCAAAGATACAAAATTTAAATAAACAGTGTAAACAATATAATTACCTCTGAATATAAGAATATGAGAAAGTAAACAGTGTAATTAATCAAAGGTGCAGTCTGTATGCCCTATCAGTTATATTATATGTTAAAATAAATATGTACTATGAGTAAAGTAAACAGTATACACAGGTGCAGTATACACAAGGTACCCTAACTGGCATGATATATACACCATACGTTGTAGTCCGTGCAGGTTAGGTGGCAAGAGTCAGACACACTTATTATTGGCTAATAATAATAATAATCTAGCATTGAGTCAACCCATCAACCCACCTTCTGCTAGCGTGCTAACTGCAACTATAATATGTTGACAGAAATAGATTAGTATTAAGTTTCAAGTTCAAGTTTCAAGTTTCTTTAATAGTTGTCATACAGAAGCGTGAAGCTCTGAGAGAGCGCACCAAAGCATACAACGACGGCCTAGAGGCAGGCAACATGAATGACCACAAGGTGGCGCGATACAACGTAAGGAGGACAGTGTCAGAGGCCAAACGACGCTACAGGGATAAAATTGAACTCCAGTTTGAACAAGCTGACTCTAGAGCTATGTGGCAGGGGCTCAAAACGATGACAGACTACAAAGGCGCCTCCCTCAAACTGAACAGTGACATCTCCTTAGCAAATGACCTCAATACCTTCTATGCGAGGTTTGATGCTGGTAATAACAACACCAGCTCACAAGCCTCGGCAATGGGGGGGGGGGGGGTCGGCTGCTGATGGAGGCGCAGTGTTCAGGGTAACAGAGCATGAGGTGAGGCGGACCTTTAAAAAAGTGAATATCAGGAAGGCAGCAGGTCCAGACGGCATCCCCGGCCGCGTCCTAAAAGTCTGTGCCGACCAACTGGCCCCAGTATTCACTGACATATTTAACCTGTCCTTAGAACAGGCTGTCATCCCCACCTGCCTGAAGAAGTCCACTATTATCCCTGTACCCAAAAAATCCAAGCCTGCTTGCCTCAACGACTACCGCCCTGTAGCTCTCACCTCCATAGCCATGAAGTGCTTTGAGAAGCTAGTAAAGGGCTACATCTGCTCCTCCCTCCCCATCAACATGGACCCCCTGCAATTTGCATACCGCCCCAACAGGTCCACGGAGGACGCCATATCCCATGTGCTGCACACAGCAGCATCACACCTGGACAAGAGGCAGGGGAACTATGTGAGAATGCTATTCATCGACTACAGCTCGGCATTCAATACCATAGTCCCCTCCATACTCATAGCCAAGCTCAGGGACCTGGGCTTGGGCTATGACCTCTGCCAGTGGGTCTTGGACTTCCTGACTGGCAGACCCCAGGTGGTGAGAGCAGGCAACTGCACCTCCTCATCCATCACCCTCAACATAGGGGCCCCCCAGGGCTGTGTTCTGAGTCCCCTCCTCTACTCCCTGTACACACACGACTGTGTGGCTCAGCGGAGTAGCAATACAATCGTCAAATTTGCTGACGACACAGTGGTGGTGGGCCTGATCTCTGCCAACGACGAGAGGGCCTACCTGGAAGAGGTCAAGGTCCTGGCGGGATGGTGCCAGGAAAACAGCCTCTCCCTGAACGTCAGCAAAACAAAGGAGATGATTGTGGACTTCAGGAGGTCGGGGGTCAAGGACTACAGCCCCCTCAGCATCGACGGGGCACCGGTTGAGAGAGTCAACAGCTTTAAGTACCTCGGAGCCTACATATCCGAGGACTTGACATGGACCACACACATTAACAGTGTTGTGAAGAAGGCACGACAACGCCTCTACTTCCTCAGGCGCCTAAGGAAGTTCCAAGTCAGCCAGAAGATCCTTAAGAACTTCTACTCATGTACAATAGAGAGCATCTTGACCGGCAACATCACCTCCTGGTTTGGGAATAGCACTGCACAAGACCAAAGCAGACTACAAAGAGTGACACGTTCAGCCGAACGCACAATTGGAGGGGGGCTCCCCACCCTCCAGAACATTTACTACAAGCGTTGCAAGGGCAAGGCTAAGAGAATCATTAAAGACTCCAGTCACCCGAACAACTGCCTCTTTGAACTGCTGCGGTCAGGCAAGCGATACAGGAGTCTCAAGGCGAGCACAGAAAGACTCAGAAGAAGCTTCTATCCCCAGGCCATCAGGCTGCTAAACGAACAATGAATGAACACTACACAACAACAACCACCAAACGCACATAGCACACACATCCACACGCACACACTCACTTTAAACAAACACACTGTAGCACCCACTCCACACACTTATAGCACACACCCACTTTAAACAAACACACTGTAGCACCCACTCCCCACACTTTATATTTATGGATGAAGGATTGCACTACAACTCGTACACCTTACTGTAAATTGTACCTAAAATTGTACCTCATCCCATTTCTGCTTTGCACTAGATAGTACTGTACATTAGTACACTGCATAGTATTGTGTATTGTATATTATATGGTAACTCAGAACATTGTACATATGTCTATACCGAACACTGTGACCTCATTTTCTTCTTCTAAATTCATGCTATATTATGTTATTATGTTATTTGATACTATCTTGTTTAGCACAGTCTCTGGAGCGTAACAGTAAGAAGCATTTTGTATGAAAGTATTCTGTACTTCTGTATGACAACTATTAAAGAACTTGAACTTGAACTTGAACTTGAAGTACAGAATACTTTTATACAAAATGCTTCTTACTGTTACGCTCCAGAGACTGTGCAAGACAAGATAAGTATGAAATAAAATAACATAGTATAGCATGTAAATTAGAAGTAAAAAAATGAGGTCACAGTGTTCAGTATAGACATATGTACAATGTTCGATGCAGAATAGACGTAACTGAGTTACCATATAATATACAATACTATGCAGTGTACTAATATACAATACTATATAGTGCAAGGCAGAAATGGGATGAGGTGCAATTTAGGTACAATTTACAGTAGGTGTACGAGTTGTAGTGCAAATCCTTTATCAATAAATATAAAGTGTGTTTGTGTGATCTAAAGTGTGGAGAGTGGGTGCTGCAGTGTGTTGTCTGTTTAAGTGAGTGTGCGTGTGGGTGTGTGTGCTGTGTGCATTTGATGGTTGTTGCATAGTGTTTATTGTTCGTTTAGCAGCCTGATGGCGTGTAGCTTTATGCCAAGCAAGCAGTGCAAAAATTTACCGTTGTGGCATGCAGTAATGCGCCTTTCATTTTCCGCCGCCCAGCGCCCAGGTCGCGCGGAAATAGGCTGTCTATTGCCATTCTCTTTGACAAACTCTAACCTTAACCAGCTCCTTAACAACGCCTAAACTTAACCGTTCTAACCTTAACCAACTCCGAAACCATGCCTAACCTTAACCATAGAAATTATATTGCCATTCTCTTTGACAAACTCTAACCTTAACCAGCTCCTTAACAGCGCCTAAACTTAACCGTTCTAACCTTAACCAACTCCGAAACAATGCCTAACCTTAACCTTAACCTTAACCATGCCTAACCTTAACCGGCGAAATAACCTTAACCGGCGAAATAATACACGTTAAAAAAAAATCACGTTAAAAAATATTTTCGATGGGATTCGAACTCGCCAGCAAACAAGCCATAGGATCCACAGCCATGTGTCCTTGCCAATTGAGCTATTGGTAGATACTGAATAAGGGGCGGTGACTTATATATATTGAGCTCCGCTCAAGGCGGGATCTCATGCGCATGCGCGGGCACCTCGCGCGAGCACGCCGGCGCACGCACGCACCTGAGCGAGCACGCCGCCGCCGGTGCACGCACGGTAGCATTTGTCTGAAAAGAAGGGCGCTTTACCGCACTAGCGTGCGGTGACGAATGCGGAAGCATTTTTGCACTGCTTGCTTGGCATTAACGTACAGGCAGCCTGATGGCCTGGGGATAGAAGCTTCTTCTGAGTCTTTCTGTGCTCGCCTTAAGACTCCGGTATCGCTTGCCTGACCGCAGCAGTTCAAAGAGGCAGTTGTTCGGGTGGCTCGAGTCCTTAATAATTCTCTTAGCCTTCCCCCTGCACCGCTTGTTGTAAATGTTCTGGAGGGTGGGAAGCCCCCCTCCAATTGTGCGTTCGGCTGAACGTGTCACTCTTTGTAGTCTGCTACGGTCTTGTGCAGTGCTATTCCCAAACCAGGAGGTGATGTTGCCAGTCAGGATGCTCTCTATTGTACATGAGTAGAAGTTCTTAAGGATCTTCTGACTGACTTGGAACTTCCTTAGGCGCCTGAGGAAGTAGAGGCGTTGTCGTGCCTTCTTCACAACACTGTCAATGTGTGTGGTCCATGTCAAGTCCTCGGATATGTGGGCTCCGAGGTACTTGAAACTGTTCACTCTCTCAACCGGTGCCCCGTCGATGCTGAGGGGGCTGTAGTCCTTGACCCCCGACCTCCTGAAGTCCACAATCATCTCTTTTGTTTTGCTGACGTTCAGGGAGAGGCAGTTCTCCTGACACCACTGTGACAGATTCTCTACCTCTTCCAGGTAGGCCCTCTCGTCGTTGGCAGAGATCAGGCCCACCACTACTGTGTCATCAGCAAATTTGATGATTGTGTTGTTGTTCCGCTGTGCCACACAGTCATGTGTGTACAGGGAGTAGAGGAGGGGGCTCAGAACACAGCCCTGGGGGGCCCCTATGTTGAGCGTGATGGATGAGGAGGTGCAGTTGCCTGCTCTCACCACCTGGGGTCTGCCCGTCAGGAAGTCCAAGACCCACTGGCAGAGGTCATAGTTCAAGCCCAGGTCCCTGAGCTTGGCTATGAGTTTGGAGGGGACTATGGGCCACCAATCAGCTACACTGTAGCTACACTGACACAAAACATGTGTGTTTGCTGTCATGGGCAAAAGCCAGCCAATTCATTCATCACGTTAACAAGCCAGCTGGTATTTGTTCATTTTTAAGGCCCTTATTGGTAAGCTACCTCCTTATACTACATCATTATTGGTACGCTACCTCCTTATACTACATCATTATTGGAATGGAATTTCGGAACCTATGGAACCCATTCTAGTGACTGGCCTTAAGATCCACAGAGTTTGCTCGGAACAGGGTAAATGTGTTCAAAACCTTGATTTCCAACCTTTGTCGACATGTTTTAATTGATTTGTTATCCTTGCTTTTTGCCTCGCCTTGTTGTTATGGTTCTATATGCCAGACCGACAGTAGGGTAGTCTACTCTACACCCTCCCCAGAGCGACAGTAGGGTAGTCTACACCCTCCCCAGACCGACAGTAGGGTAGTCTACACCCTCCCCAGACCGACAGTAGGGTAGTCTACACCCTCCCCAGAGCGACAGTAGGGTAGTCTACACCCTCCCCAGACCGACAGTAGGGTAGTCTACACCCTCCCCAGACCGACAGTAGGGTAGTCTACACCCTCCCCAGAGTGACAGTAGGGTAGTCTACACCCTCCCCAGACCGACAGTAGGGTAGTCTACACCCTCCCCAGACCGACAGTAGGGTAGTCTACACCCTCCCCAGAGCGACAGTAGGGTAGTCTACACCCTCCCCAGAGCGACAGTAGGGTAGTCTACACCCTCCCCAGAGCGACAGTAGGGTAGTCTACACCCTCCCCAGAGCGACAGTAGGGTAATCTACACCCTCCCCAGAGCGACAGTAGGGTAGTCTACACCCTCCCCAGAGCGACAGTAGGGTAGTCTACACCCTCCCCAGAGCGACAGTAGGGTAATCTACACCCTCCCCAGACCGACAGTAGGGTAGTCTACACCCTCCCCAGAGCGACAGTAGGGTAGTCTACACCCTCTCCAGACCGACAGTAGGGTAGTCTACACCCTCCCCAGAGCGACAGTAGGGTAGTCTACACCCTCTCCAGACCGACAGTAGGGTAGTCTACACCCTCCCCAGACCGACAGTAGGGTAGTCTACACCCTCTCCAGAGCGACAGTAGGGTAGTCTACACCCTCCCCAGAGCGACAGTAGGGTAGTCTACACCCTCCCCAGAGCGACAGTAGGGTAGTCTACAGTACACCCTCCCCAGAGCGACAGTAGGGTAGTCTACACCCTCCCCAGAGCGACAGTAGGGTAGTCTACACCCTCCCCAGAGCGACAGTAGGGTAGTCTACACCCTCCCCAGAGCGACAGTAGGGTAATCTACACCCTCCCCAGAGCGACAGTAGGGTAGTCTACACCCTCCCCAGAGCGACAGTAGGGTAGTCTACACCCTCCCCAGAGCGACAGTAGGGTAGTCTACACCCTCCCCAGAGCGACAGTAGGGTAGTCTACACCCTCCCCAGATCGACAGTAGGGTAGTCTACACCCTCCCCAGAGCGACAGTAGGGTTGTGCAACAACCAGGAGATAATTGGCATAATGACAAAATTGGGGGGTGGGAGGGGGGAAAAAATACAAAAAAGGACATTATTCATGTGTTGTATCTGTTTGGGAAATCTGTGGTGGGCCTGTTTCATTTAGTGGTCGGCTGTGTGGGCAACACTGAACTTGGTGCTGCAACAGATCATATTCAGTGGAAAAAAGACAAAAGGATCCAATTTCAGTTAGTCTGCTATAATATACAACACTGGGCTGAGAGCAGGGCCGGACTGGGGAAAAAATTCATACCGGGAGATATAGCGCGAAATATAGCCCCAATCAGGCCACTTTTTAAGCGGGGGGTCTGGGGGTCCCCCACCAGGACATTTTTTGTTACAAAGACTTAATTTCCTGCATTCTGGTGAATTTTAGTGCATGTGAATCACAAACTAATGAGCCAACAATGTACTGTTATGGACCTCAAATAAAACTGTTGTGGCACTAGCAATGCTACTCTCTCCACCTTCAAAAAGAAAAAAGCAAGAGCACAACATATTTTTCTATTTACTATTATAATACAGTTAACCACTCTCTCCTGTAAGGGCCTTTCTTTTTCTTTGTTTTATCCCTCTCTCCTCCACCCTTTCTCTTTCTTCCACTGTCCATCTTGACATCAACGTTAATTGACTTTCGCTCTCTGATCTCTACCGAGTCCCTCACTACCTGGCTCACTGCCTGGCTGTTATTCTGCATCTGAGTGCCGTCTGCCATTCCATTCGCCGCCTCCGCTGTCAATCAGTTGTATCGCCTGGTCCCGCCTCCACCAATCACAAGCGGCAGCACGGCTCCATTGTGTGTGTGTGTGTGTGTGTGATCCGCGTGAGGGAGAGAGTCAGATAGTTCTCCAGTGAAATCCTGGTTGTTCCCCACCCACCTAGGTTATCTAACTATCGCGCCGCGCCGCCGCCACAACTAGAAACAATGACCTGGCAAAAAAAAATAAAAAATTATAATAATTTTTTTTTTTTATATAATTTTTTTTTTCTTTTTTTATCTGTGCAGGCCAGGCCACCGGGAAAACTCCCGGTGCTCCCGATGGCCAGTCCGGGCCTGGCTGAGAGCATTATACTGGAGGTGGCACATATGAGCCAGTGGGTGATACAATATTGTATATGTCTTCTTGATTCCCACTCACTTAATACATTGCATATGAAAAGACCACTTGCAGTCGACAAATACTTTTAATATATAGCAGCCCAAACAACCCAGTGGCCTTTGGAAACATTACAACTTTCCCTTGGCTGTCTGTACTGAAAGTATATAGTATAGTTCATATTCAATAAACCAGAGCCCTAATTTACGTTTTGCAACGTAGCGCGTGTGATTTCAGCTGAATGGTCCAGAATTATCCACTTATGTAGTCAGTTTGTTATTAATCATGAGATACTTTTGATTTCCCTTTGTATAAACACCTTGGCTTGAGAGATTAACTACCCCCCACTTTCTCATTCTCTTGTGAAGATGAGCGACGACAAGGCATATTCTGTGAGAAGCGCTCATGTTCATGCTCCAACTTTTTATAAATCTTTATTTAAAATAGTCAACATACACAGACAGTATCAAGAACACATAAGACACAACAAGTATGACAATAAGTTAATAAGACAATAAGGTAGAAACCGTTGACACATTATTGTTCCATTTCCTTCATAAATACACAGAATTTTGTTTATTTTTTGTTTGCAAGTGTACATTTGTGAATGTGGAATTTGACAATAAGTTAAATTAGATTCATGAGGAAAAACGCATTCTTGTCTTTGTCACTATAGTCATAGCAAGTTGACTGTTGGAGCAGCTGATGGAATGAAGTCCAACAGTATAGATTCTCCCCTCTGTTGCAGAGTTTAAAACCTTGACCTCCAACATTTGTCAATCGAGTTGCACATGTTTTAATTTATTTGTTATCCTTGCTTTTTGCCTCGTCTTGTTGTCTTATTGGTATGCTTTTATATGCTTTTGTTGTTGTTGTTGTTGTTGTTGTTGTTGTTGTTGCTTATTTCTGTATGTGTACACGCGACGTGACTGTAAAAGAGGGACACCTCAGTTGCCTTTCGAGTTTAAATAAAGGTTTGCACTTAAATGAAACAAGTGTGGCACCAACTCTAGGTGAGAGAGAGAGAGAGAGAGAGAGAGAGAGAGAGATGGGAAGGGATGGGGAGAGAGAGAAGACAGAGAGAGGAAGATGGGAAGGGATGGAGAGCGAGAGACAAGACAGAGAGAGACAAGACAGAGAGAGAGAGCTATAGAGAGCTCCCCTCCTTTGAATTTAATTGAGAGAGAGAGAGGGAGGAAGATGGGAAGGGAGAGAGAGAGAGAGAGAGAGAGCTCCTCCCCTCCTAACATCATACCCCTGCAGCCGGGACAGAGGGGGCTCTCTGCCGGGCAGCACGCAACACTCAACCAACCAACCAACAGCAGCAGCAAAATGACAGCGACTATCCTTTCTCCTTTCTTCGATTACAGTGACGTTTCTAACAAGGTAAACAATAATAACAGTTACTTGTCTTTACGAACCTACTAAAGTACGAGACGTTTTTCCCTTTCTCCCTGTTGACTGGTTACTGACTCGAGCTAACTCGCTAACGGTCGCATGCTTTTTTTTAATGTAAATTCGACAACTTTGTTAAAGTTTTACATGTGTATGAAGTAACGTTATCTTCTACCCGACGTTAGCTGTGTGAACGCGTTTTGTTATAACGATAGCGATGTAACTCTTTTGCCGGTAACGGTGATTTATTAGCAAACCCGGCCTGACCAACTTTGAGCTGAACTGTGACATGTTTATTCAGTTCTTTCTAACCCATGTTTAGCTAGCTGAGCTCTCATGTCGACACCGTCGCTTAGTTGGCTAACGCGAACTAGCTTTTAGCTCTTATGTTTATTAATGTTTGCAACGTAAAGGGTAACGTAACGTTTGCTACCTACTTTAGCGGGAACTTGTTGTAACGTCACGTTGGTATTATCGTCGTCGTCGTCACACAAGTGTAACAACAACGTAAAGCTAACGTAAACATGTTAACCGATAATGGAGACTTTTCTGCCATGTCAGCCATTTCTCACTTGTTGCTGCTGCCGCTGACTGTTAGCAGAGCATCATATGCTGCACACGCGCTCGTGGGGCTTGTTTTTTATGAGCGCGAGACACATGTTTCTGAGCGCGAGACACACGTTTTGTCTGAGCGCGAGACACACGTTTCTGAGCGCGAGACACACGTTTTGTCTGAGCGCGAGACACATGTTTCTGAGCGTGAGACACACGTTTGGGGCTTGTTTTGTCTGAACGCGAGACACGTTTGGGGCTTGTTTTGTCTGAGCACGAGACACTCGTTTCAGAGCGCGAGACACACGTTTGGGGCTTGTTTTGTCTGAGCGCGAGACACACGTTTGGCGGTTTGGGGCTTGTTTTGTCTGAGCGCGAGACACGTTTGGGGCTTGTTTTGTCTGAGCGTGAGACACACGTTTGGGGCTTGTTTTGTCTGAGCGCGAGACACACATTTGGGGCTTGTTTTGTCTGAGCGCGAGACACACATTTGGGGCTTGTTTTGTCTGAGCGCGAGACACACACGCTTTTTGCTGGAGGAGCAGCATCATGCTAGATATAGACATCGAGCTAACAGTTACTTATAGCCCCCGTGTGTAACTGTTAGCTCGATGTCTAGCATGTTGCTGCTCCTCCTCCAGCAAAAAGCGTGTGTATCTCGCGCCAAGACAAAACAAGCCCTTAAAATGACTGAATGGATCCCACGCCCACACATAATAATTGCTAGATTACTACTAAGAGTGGTGTCTTTCTGCAGCTTCATATCGTTGACTAGCTGACTGCAGAAACCATGTGATTTAATGAGCATCGTCACTTTCGCCCGCATGTCCATGTTGGTGCAAAAGAGATGGTACAAAGAGTTTAATTTAATGTGACTGTGGGGAAGCAAATTAAGCCGTATTTACATTTAGGTTATTGATCAAATGCACGTGTTTGCATTATACAGACTGGACTGTTGATCAAGATGTGGGGTGCTTGCTTAAATAGTCTTTGATCTGCTTGTGTTTCTGTGACTTTCTGAACTGTTGGCTATTCCTCAGGGTTTCAACAGGTTATGGATTTACAGAGGAGTATTCCAGGCAGACAGTTTGATAAATATTAGTATTTGGTAATGAACATTGGGCTGTTTTATGATAATGGGTCACTTGGGGCACAAAACTAAATCTTTGGCAGAATGTATTTTTACTGTGGACTTTTCACATTCAGCGCATTAATCGTTAAACTTTGTTTACACACTAATTTATATGTTGGGAACTTTTTTTTTTTTTTACGAGGTGAAAGCTACTGCAATGTGCCAGAACCATCAGCGTTTTAGGACATGGTGGAAACACACCCTGTCGGGGGGGGAAAACCCCCACGGTTCAGTCGAGTCAAACTTACGTCTTTCTTTCTGCTTCATTTCTAGAACAACAAGATGTTGAACTACAACAACAACAACCACACGTTCGGCGGACCCCACTCGACGTCCGTCCCCTGCTCCGTTGCCAACCCCTCCTCCCCCCCCTGCGCCCCCACCGGGTCCCTGCTGGACAGGAAGGTGGTGGGGGCCGCCCCCTCTGCGGGAGGAGGCCTGTTCCAGCGCCGCCACTCGGTCACCATCCCCAACGCCAAATTCAACCAGAACCAGTTCATCAACAGCCTCAAGACGGACGCCGCCGCCGCCCTCCTGCTGGCGGGCAACTGCAATAACAACAAGGAGAACCGCTTCCGCGACCGCTCCTTCTCGGAGACGGGGGACGTGCGGCTGAAGTCCGGCGGCCAGCTGTTATGCGCGGGCATCGGCGGCGGGCAGGTGAACTCCAGCCGCTATAAGACTGAGCTGTGTCGGCCGTTCGAGGAGAACGGCACCTGCAAGTACGGCGACAAGTGCCAGTTCGCCCACGGGATGCAGGAGCTGCGCAGCCTGAGCCGCCACCCCAAGTACAAGACGGAGCTGTGCCGCACCTTCCACACCATCGGCTACTGCCCCTACGGGCCCCGCTGCCACTTCATCCACAACGCGGAGGAGCGCCGCGGGCCGCCGCCCCTCCTCTCCGCCTTCAACAAGCTGGACCGCCCGCGCCTCCAGCACAGCTTCAGCTTCGCCGGCTTCCCCAGCTCGTCGGGGGCCCTGCTGCGGGACAGCCCCACCTCCGTCACCCCACCGCCCATGTTCTCCGCCGAGGACCTGGCGGAGTGGCAGAGCAACCCCTTCACCTACTCCAGCCAGGAGCTCGCCAACCTGTTTGGCCCGAGCCTGGGGGGGGCCCCGCTGCTGGTCTCCTCCTCCGAGGAGCCTCATCATCAGGCGCCTCAGGCCCCTCCCTCCCCGACCGGCGCCCCCTGCTTCTTCCTCCGGCCCGCGTCGGAGACCCCGCCCCGCAGCCCCCCGGACTCCCTCTCCTCCGACCAGGAGGGCTACCAGAGCAGCCTGGGCAGCCAGAGCGGCTCCGAGTCGCCCCTCCTGGACGCCTCGCGCCGCCTGCCCATCTTCAGCAGGCTCTCCATCTCCGACGATTAAAGGAGCGCCCCCCACGCGTCCTCGGGCCCCCGAGACGGGAGTGATTTAAAAAGAGCGGGAGAGGGAGAGAGATAGTTTTGTCTCCCTTCCTTCCACCGTCCTCCTCCTCCTCCTCTCCCCGGCCTTGTTTACAACAGAAGCGGGACAGTTCTGTGCATTGTTGTAGCCACTGAGTGAAATCGGAACACGATAGCCTCCTCAGCACTCTTCCTCTTCGTCCCCATCCTCATCCTCGGACACATCGATCCGATTTAGACGGCGGACAGCGGCGACTCTTGTTTCCCCCGCACGTTTCCCCCGTTTCTCCTCTCCTGAATCACGGCGAGCAGTTAACAAATCAGAATCATTGTCCTACAACAAGCGGTGCCATTGAATGAATGACGTGAGAGGTAGCTCCGATAACAGTAGTATTATCACGGACGATTGGATTTCTGAAGAGGGACGACGCTCCACTCATCATCATCATCATCTGTGCCACAGCCTTAAAGCCTCCGAAAACCTTTTGAAACTTGGGAGATATGCGACCAATCAGTGCTCTTCTTGTTAAAAGGGTCACCGTATGACATGGAGTTCAGATTTAAGTGCCTAAAGTGTTGTCCCACTCCCATGTCATGTGAGCCCGAGAATAGTGGAACATAATGTTCCTCTCACTTTTTAAATCATGCCTGAATTCCTGTTCCCCCCCCCCTTTTTTGGCGAAACGTATTGATAAAAGGGGTAAAAACACACATTGGTTGGTTTTTCTAGCCACGTTGGAATAACTTATGTATTTTGTTGTTGGTTGTTGGTGCTATGTGCCTTCTTTCATTACCCTGGTTCCCCAGGAGATTAGTCTTGGGTCGTATTGGTCATTAGTTCTGTTAGAACATGTGGGAGGGGGTGCGTTCATCTTGTCTTAAGCCTTGGTCATTAAACCGTAGTAGTTGAGCTTTGCCTGACCCCTCCCTCCCTCCTCCCCTCCCTCCCTCCCTGCCTGTTAAACTCACAGCTCAGTTGTCTTGACTGAGATGACCTCTCAGTCCATTGTCTGAAATCAAATGAGCGCAAACACTCTTCTGTTGATTCCACCTTGCTCAATATTATATTATTATTATTATTATTATTATTATTATTATTATTATTATTGTTTAGTTTGTTTTGAAAAGCCTTCAGAGTGAAGGCTTTGCTTGTCACTGCTTATTTAACTTATCAAAATGTATTTATTGCTGATCTTAAGCATTTTTATTTTGTATTTATCTGGATAATGAAACGATAGAATATATTTTCTTTTATGTTTAAATTATGATCTTCCGTATTAATCGCAAGATTGTGAAGACCTTGTTTTTTTGTTTATTTTCCACAGTTAATATATTATACTGCAATGACATTTTTCTTTTTGTAACTACACTTGATTTATTTTGAAAGTGAATCTTAATTTAAAACAAAAAATGCAAATGTTTTTTTTTTTGCGTTTTTATTTATTGTTTTCGCCTCCATGTTGGACTACCGTATCAGGTTCTTCTCTCGCTGTCTTAACCCCCCCCCCCCCCCCCCCCGGTCCAGTCGCTCACGTTCTAGAATGTAGACCGGGCTCGGGTTAACAGTTCTTGTTGTTCCAGTGTCTTTTTACTGGGATGAGCTCTCTCACACGATTACCTAAGACACCCAGAATCAGCGGTATTGCTGTACAAATGGAAACACGTTTTTTTTTAAGCTCTTATTTGTATTAATTATGGAAGCATCTCTATTCCTCAATACAATGCACACATTGACCAGCACTTTTAGTCATCGAATTAGATGATGTGTTAGGTTTTTTTGTTTTGTTGGACCACTCCCCCCCCCCCCCCCCCCCCATTTAAGTGCCTACCGATACATTCCAGGTTCCCCCCACATCTCGTGCCTTCATATTTTTGTATAACAGAGCAGATGAAAGCCTAAAAAACGTATTCTTGTCGTAGAAGATTTTAAGGTTAACAGGATTGACACGCGAAAAAGCAACCGTTGAATGTATTCTCTAGCAGCTGTCGCTGTTCACTACAGTCATTTCTTTCTTGTTCCGTGTACCTTTTTTTTGTAATGACAGATTGCAGTTTAAACCAATAAAACCCATATTTCTATTGAACGGTCTTTGTCTTTCTGAGAGATCGTCCTGTGGCATGTTGTGTAATCGGAACACTCGAGGGGTCACGCTGGTATTAAAGCCATTAGAAACCAACCTTGTTTGTTGTTCTGGGTTTCTCATCAAGTAGCTGGAGGCCTTGCGGTCGTTATGGTGAAAGACTAAGATTTTCAGCTTGACCAAATAAACCCCCGGCCCCAAAATAACACACTTAACCCAACTATACTCTCAAACTGGAAAACATTTTTAAGACGGGGGAAATCCAAAGTCTGTCCAAGTCTCCAAAGCTTCTATTGTCGAAGTTGACCGGCTTTTACTCTTTATGTCGTCCACGCTGCCGCCGAGCTTTACTTTTGCACGTTCTCGTCTCCCAGACGACGCAGGGGGGAGCGCTTTGTCAGACTCTAGGTTTGGAGTTTAACCCTTTCACTACCACACTACAGAAGGTTACCCTTTCACTACCACACTACAGACTGTTAACCGTCTGTAGTGAAAGGGTTAACCTTCTGTAGTAGTGTGGTTGTGAAAGGGTTAACCCTTTGTCGTGTGGCACAGTGACAACCTTCTGTATTGTCCCAGTGAAAGGGTTAATGCAGCCTTTTCTCCCCCAGTGATTTTGGTCAAGTTATTTATGAGAATGACCCGCCTCCCCAGATGAATTGCAGGTTTTGACGTGTGTTGTTATTTTTACACGAGCGTGTCCCAAGTCTCGTTCCCCGAGGCCTGGGCTTAACTATCGCTTATTTCACGGGGCCGAGAGCGAGAGAGCGAGAGAGGAGAGGGAGAGAAAAGCAGACGAACGGAGGCCCTGGCTCCCCGAAGGAAACGCTAGCCCCAGAGCGGGGAGGCGATTTCATTGTTGCACACTGCCCTGCTGGACCAAAGAACATCTCTTGTTTTGCTTACTTCCTACCCCATGACCCACTAAGTCCTTGTTGATTCACTTCCCCTAGACTCCACACTTCTTTTAACCCATGAGAATAACGAGGAGCTCTCGGGGAAAAAGAGACCCAGACTTACTTCCAACGGGTGGTGGTGGGGGCAGGTGCTGGGAGGCAGGGTGTAAAGTTATTCTCCAGTTCAGTTAAACCCTTCAACACAAGTGATTTTGTTCTCAGGGAGGAGGGGGGGAGGGTGTGGGGGGTGTGTGTGACACGGGACACTGTGCCTTTAAGTGCAGAGGAGAGGAGGACGTCGGCAGCGCAGTTGGGCAACGTTTCTCGCTGTGCAGCCGTTACTAGTCCTCTTACTTCCCCTCCGTTTGAGAACAAATAATAGCGAAGGATACCCGTGTTTTCTAAACGTAAGATGCACGTATTTGAGAACGTGAGACTTCCAAAAAGGTCTTGCAACGCGTTAATCACAAGTTCACAACTACTGCCCACATATCAGATTAGTACAGTAGGTCCGAGTAAGAGGATGAGAGTTTCTTTATCGCATTTGGATTTCTTTATATCTAAAGTCCAGGCATGTGTGTGTGTGTGTGTGTGAGCTGTGTTGACCTCCTGACTCAGAAGAACCCAGAGAGAGAGAGAGCATCCAAAACTGGCAGTAACTTGTTGATGGCTTCTATACGTCTGCTGAGGGGGGGGGGCTATACGCACCAGTAGGGTCTCTCTTCCCTGTTCTCCAGCAAAGCATTCCTTTGGACAACAGGTACAGTGGACAGTGTATAACGGAGGTGAACTCAACCCGCCAGCAGTGTGATCTGCTGTGTGTGTGTGTGTGTGTACACACGAGTGCGTGAGGACTTTGCTCCCTCCCCTCTCTGGTGTCTGCAGCCTCGTGACCCTGTTCCAGTTCCTCAGCCATTATCATGACACAGCTTTTCCAGGCTGTAGCTCCTACTAGCTGCTCCTACTAGCTGCTCCTACTGTAGCTGCTCCTACTGTAGCTGCTCCTACTAGCTGCTCCTACTGTAGCTGCTCCTACTAGCTGCTCCTACTGTAGCTGCTCCTACTAGCTGCTCCTACTGTAGCTGCTCCTACTAGCTGCTCCTACTAGCTGCTCCTACTAGCTGCTCCTACTAGCTGCTCCTACTGTAGCTGCTCCTACTAGCTGCTCCTACTAGCTGCTCCTACTGTAGCTGCTCCTACTAGCTGCTCCTACTGTAGCTGCTCCTACTGTAGCTGCTCCTACTAGCTGCTCCTACTGTAGCTGCTCCTACTGTAGCTGCTCCTACTAGCTGCTCCTACTAGCTGCTCCTACTGTAGCTGCTCCTACTAGCTGCTCCTACTGTAGCTGCTCCTACTAGCTGCTCCTACTAGCTGCTCCTACTGTAGCTGCTCCTACTAGCTGCTCCTACTAGCTGCTCCTACTAGCTCCTCCTACTAGCTGCTCCTACTGTAGCTGCTCCTACTAGCTGCTCCTACTGTAGCTGCTCCTACTAGCTGCTCCTACTAGCTGCTCCTACTGTAGCTGCTCCTACTAGCTGCTCCTACTAGCTGCTCCTACTGTAGCTGCTCCTACTAGCTGCTCCTACTGTAGCTGCTCCTACTAGCTGCTCCTACTAGCTGCTCCTACTGTAGCTGCTCCTACTAGCTGCTCCTACTGTAGCTGCTCCTACTGTAGCTGCTCCTACTAGCTGCTCCTACTAGCTGCTCCTACTAGCTGCTCCTACTGTAGCTGCTCCTACTAGCTGCTCCTACTGTAGCTGCTCCTACTGTAGCTGCTCCTACTAGCTGCTCCTACTAGCTGCTCCTACTAGCTGCTCCTCCTACTAGCTGCTCCTACTGTAGCTGCTCCTACTAGCTGCTCCTACTGTAGCTGCTCCTACTGTAGCTGCTCCTACTAGCTGCTCCTACTAGCTGCTCCTCCTACTAGCTGCTCCTACTGTAGCTGCTCCTACTAGCTGCTCCTACTAGCTGCTCCTACTAGCTGCTCCTACTGTAGCTGCTCCTACTAGCTGCTCCTACTAGCTGCTCCTACTGTAGCTGCTCCTACTGTAGCTGCTCCTACTAGCTGCTCCTACTAGCTGCTCCTACTAGCTGCTCCTACTAGCTGCTCCTACTGTAGCTGCTCCTACTAGCTGCTCCTACTGTAGCTGCTCCTACTAGCTGCTCCTACTGTAGCTGCTCCTACTAGCTGCTCCTACTAGCTGCTCCTACTGTAGCTGCTCCTACTGTAGCTGCTCCTACTAGCTGCTCCTACTAGCTGCTCCTACTGTAGCTGCTCCTACTAGCTGCTCCTACTGTAGCTGCTCCTACTAGCTGCTCCTACTGTAGCTGCTCCTACTAGCTGCTCCTACTAGCTGCTCCTACTGTAGCTGCTCCTACTGTAGCTGCTCCTACTAGCTGCTCCTACTAGCTGCTCCTACTAGCTGCTCCTACTAGCTGCTCCTACTGTAGCTGCTCCTACTAGCTGCTCCTACTGTAGCTGCTCCTACTGTAGCTGCTCCTACTAGCTGTTCCTACTAGCTGCTCCTACTGTAGCTGCTCCTACTAGCTGCTCCTAGCTGCTCCTACTGTAGCTGCTCCTACTAGCTGCTCCTACTGTAGCTGCTCCTACTAGCTGCTCCTACTGTAGCTGCTCCTACTAGCTGCTCCTACTAGCTGCTCCTACTGTAGCTGCTCCTACTAGCTGCTCCTACTAGCTGCTCCTACTGTAGCTGCTCCTACTAGCTGCTCCTAGCTGCTCCTACTGTAGCTGCTCCTACTAGCTGCTCCTACTAGCTGCTCCTACTGTAGCTGCTCCTACTAGCTGCTCCTAGCTGCTCCTACTGTAGCTGCTCCTACTAGCTGCTCCTACTAGCTGCTCCTACTGTAGCTGCTCCTACTGTAGCTGCTCCTACTAGCTGATCCTACTGTAGCTGCTCCTACTAGCTGCTCCTAGCTGCTCCTACTGTAGCTGTTCCTACTAGCTGCTCCTACTGTAGCTGCTCCTACTAGCTGCTCCTACTGTAGCTGCTCCTACTAGCTGCTCCTACTGTAGCTGCTCCTACTAGCTGCTCCTACTGTAGCTGCTCCTACTGTAGCTGCTCCTACTAGCTGCTCCTACTAGCTGCTCCTACTGTAGCTGCTCCTACTAGCTGCTCCTACTGTAGCTGCTCCTACTGTAGCTGCTCCTACTAGCTGCTCCTACTAGCTGCTCCTATTGTAGCTGCTCCTACTAGCAGCTCCTACTGTAGCTGCTCCTACTAGCTGCTCCTACTAGCTGCTCCTACTAGCTGCTCCTACTGTAGCTGCTCCTACTAGCTGCTCCTACTAGCTGCTCCTACTGTAGCTGCTCCTACTAGCTGCTCCTACTAGCTGCTTCTACTAGCTCCTCCTACTAGCTGCTCCTACTGTAGCTGCTCCTACTAGCTGCTCCTACTGTAGCTGCTCCTACTAGCTGCTCCTACTAGCTGCTCCTACTGTAGCTGCTCCTACTAGCTGCTCCTACTAGCTGCTCCTACTAGCTGCTCCTACTGTAGCTGCTCCTACTAGCTGCTCCTACTGTAGCTGCTCCTACTAGCTGCTCCTACTAGCTGCTCCTACTGTAGCTGCTCCTACTAGCTGCTCCTACTGTAGCTGCTCCTACTGTAGCTGCTCCTACTAGCTGCTCCTACTAGCTGCTCCTACTAGCTGCTCCTACTGTAGCTGCTCCTACTAGCTGCTCCTACTGTAGCTGCTCCTACTGTAGCTGCTCCTACTAGCTGCTCCTACTAGCTGCTCCTACTAGCTGCTCCTACTAGCTGCTCCTCCTACTAGCTGCTCCTACTAGCTGCTCCTACTGTAGCTGCTCCTACTAGCTGCTCCTACTAGCTGCTCCTACTGTAGCTGCTCCTACTAGCTGCTCCTACTAGCTGCTCCTACTAGCTGCTCCTCCTACTAGCTGCTCCTACTGTAGCTGCTCCTACTAGCTGCTCCTACTAGCTGCTCCTACTAGCTGCTCCTACTGTAGCTGCTCCTACTAGCTGCTCCTACTAGCTGCTCCTACTAGCTGCTCCTACTGTAGCTGCTCCTACTAGCTGCTCCTACTAGCTGCTCCTACTAGCTGCTCCTACTAGCTGCTCCTACTGTAGCTGCTCCTACTAGCTGCTCCTACTGTAGCTGCTCCTACTAGCTGCTCCTACTGTAGCTGCTCCTACTAGCTGCTCCTACTAGCTGCTCCTACTGTAGCTGCTCCTACTGTAGCTGCTCCTACTAGCTGCTCCTACTAGCTGCTCCTACTGTAGCTGCTCCTACTAGCTGCTCCTACTGTAGCTGCTCCTACTAGCTGCTCCTACTAGCTGCTCCTACTAGCTGCTCCTACTGTAGCTGCTCCTACTAGCTGCTCCTACTAGCTGCTCCTACTGTAGCTGCTCCTACTGTAGCTGCTCCTACTAGCTGCTCCTACTAGCTGCTCCTACTAGCTGCTCCTACTGTAGCTGCTCCTACTGTAGCTGCTCCTACTAGCTGCTCCTACTGTAGCTGCTCCTACTGTAGCTGCTCCTACTAGCGGCTCCTACTAGCTGCTCCTACTGTAGCTGCTCCTACTAGCTGCTCCTAGCTGCTCCTACTGTAGCTGCTCCTACTAGCTGCTCCTACTGTAGCTGCTCCTACTAGCTGCTCCTACTGTAGCTGCTCCTACTAGCTGCTCCTACTAGCTGCTCCTACTGTAGCTGCTCCTACTAGCTGCTCCTACTAGCTGCTCCTACTGTAGCTGCTCCTACTAGCTGCTCCTAGCTGCTCCTACTGTAGCTGCTCCTACTAGCTGCTCCTACTAGCTGCTCCTACTGTAGCTGCTCCTACTAGCTGCTCCTAGCTGCTCCTACTGTAGCTGCTCCTACTAGCTGCTCCTACTAGCTGCTCCTACTGTAGCTGCTCCTACTGTAGCTGCTCCTACTAGCTGATCCTACTGTAGCTGCTCCTACTAGCTGCTCCTAGCTGCTCCTACTGTAGCTGTTCCTACTAGCTGCTCCTACTGTAGCTGCTCCTACTAGCTGCTCCTACTAGCTGCTCCTACTGTAGCTGCTCCTACTAGCTGCTCCTACTGTAGCTGCTCCTACTAGCTGCTCCTACTGTAGCTGCTCCTACTAGCTGCTCCTACTAGCTGCTCCTACTAGCTGCTCCTACTGTAGCTGCTCCTACTGTAGCTGCTCCTACTAGCTGCTCCTACTAGCTGCTCCTACTGTAGCTGCTCCTACTAGCTGCTCCTACTAGCTGCTCCTACTAGCTGCTCCTACTGTAGCTGCTCCTACTAGCTGCTCCTACTGTAGCTGCTCCTACTAGCTGCTCCTACTAGCTGCTCCTACTAGCTGCTCCTACTGTAGCTGCTCCTACTGTAGCTGCTCCTACTAGTTGCTCCTACTGTAGCTGCTCCTACTAGCTGCTCCTACTGTAGCTGCTCCTACTGTAGCTGCTCCTACTGTAGCTGCTCCTACTAGCTGCTCCTACTGTAGCTGCTCCTACTAGCTGCTCCTACTGTAGCTGCTCCTACTAGCTGCTCCTACTGTAGCTGCTCCTACTGTAGCTGCTCCTACTGTAGCTGCTCCTACTAGCTGCTCCTACTGTAGCTGCTCCTACTGTAGCTGCTCCTACTAGCTGCTCCTACTAGCTGCTCCTACTGTAGCTGCTCCTACTAGCTGCTCCTACTGTAGCTGCTCCTACTAGCTGCTCCTACTAGCTGCTCCTACTGTAGCTGCTCCTACTAGCTGCTCCTACTAGCTGCTCCTACTGTAGCTGCTCCTACTAGCTGCTCCTACTAGCTGCTCCTACTAGCTGCTCCTACTAGCTGCTCCTACTGTAGCTGCTCCTACTAGCTGCTCCTACTGTAGCTGCTCCTACTAGCTGCTCCTACTAGCTGCTCCTACTGTAGCTGCTCCTACTAGCTGCTCCTACTAGCTGCTCCTACTAGCTGCTCCTACTGTAGCTGCTCCTACTGTAGCTGCTCCTACTGTAGCTGCTCCTACTAGCTGCTCCTACTAGCTGCTCCTACTGTAGCTGCTCCTACTAGCTGCTCCTACTGTAGCTGCTCCTACTGTAGCTGCTCCTACTGTAGCTGCTCCTATTAGCTGCTCCTACTAGCTGCTCCTACTAGCTGCTCCTACTAGCTGCTCCTACTGTAGCTGCTCCTACTAGCTGCTCCTACTGTAGCTGCTCCTACTAGCTGCTCCTACTGTAGCTGCTCCTACTAGCTGCTCCTACTGTAGCTGCTCCTACTAGTTGCTCCTACTGTAGCTGCTCCTACTAGCTGCTCCTACTGTAGCTGCTCCTACTAGCTGCTCCTACTGTAGCTGCTCCTACTAGCTGCTCCTACTGTAGCTGCTCCTACTAGCTGCTCCTACTGTAGCTGCTCCTACTAGCTGCTCCTACTAGCTGCTCCTACTGTAGCTGCTCCTACTGTAGCTGCTCCTACTAGCTGCTCCTAGCTAATCTAACGCACAGTAGTCTCATCATGTCACCCCCCCCCCAGGCTGTGGCAGAACTTCTCACCCTGTAACTAATATAACAGGTGCAACCTGCGAGGAAGCGAGGAAGCTGCTCCTACTAGCTGCTCCTACTGTAGCTGCTCCTACTAGCTGCTCCTACTAGCTGCTCCTACTAGCTGTTCCTACTGTAGCTGCTCCTACTAGCTGCTCCTACTAGCTGCTCCTACTAGCTGCTCCTACTGTAGCTGCTCCTACTGTAGCTGCTCCTACTAGCTGCTCCTACTAGCTGCTCCTACTAGCTGCTCCTACTGTAGCTGCTCCTACTAGCTGCTCCTACTAGCTGCTCCTACTAGCTGCTCCTACTAGCTGCTCCTACTGTAGCTGCTCCTACTAGCTGCTCCTACTAGCTGCTCCTACTAGCTGCTCCTACTGTAGCTGCTCCTACTGTAGCTGCTCCTACTAGCTGCTCCTACTAGCTGCTCCTACTAGCTGCTCCTACTAGCTGCTCCTACTGTAGCTGCTCCTACTGTAGCTGCTCCTACTAGCTGCTCCTACTAGCTGCTCCTACTGTAGCTGCTCCTACTAGTTGCTCCTACTGTAGCTGCTCCTACTAGCTGCTCCTACTGTAGCTGCTCCTACTGTAGCTGCTCCTACTAGCTGCTCCTACTGTAGCTGCTCCTACTAGCTGCTCCTACTGTAGCTGCTCCTACTAGCTGCTCCTACTGTAGCTGCTCCTACTGTAGCTGCTCCTACTGTAGCTGCTCCTACTAGCTGCTCCTACTGTAGCTGCTCCTACTGTAGCTGCTCCTACTAGCTGCTCCTACTGTAGCTGCTCCTACTAGCTGCTCCTACTGTAGCTGCTCCTACTGTAGCTGCTCCTACTAGCTGCTCCTACTAGCTGCTCCTACTGTAGCTGCTCCTACTAGCTGCTCCTACTAGCTGCTCCTACTGTAGCTGCTCCTACTAGCTGCTCCTACTAGCTGCTCCTACTAGCTGCTCCTACTGTAGCTGCTCCTACTAGCTGCTCCTACTAGCTGCTCCTACTGTAGCTGCTCCTACTAGCTGCTCCTACTAGCTGCTCCTACTGTAGCTGCTCCTACTAGCTGCTCCTACTAGCTGCTCCTACTAGCTGCTCCTACTGTAGCTGCTCCTACTGTAGCTGCTCCTACTGTAGCTGCTCCTACTAGCTGCTCCTACTAGCTGCTCCTACTGTAGCTGCTCCTACTAGCTGCTCCTACTGTAGCTGCTCCTACTGTAGCTGCTCCTACTGTAGCTGCTCCTACTGTAGCTGCTCCTATTAGCTGCTCCTACTAGCTGCTCCTACTAGCTGCTCCTACTGTAGCTGCTCCTACTAGCTGCTCCTACTGTAGCTGCTCCTACTGTAGCTGCTCCTACTAGCTGCTCCTACTGTAGCTGCTCCTACTAGTTGCTCCTACTGTAGCTGCTCCTACTAGCTGCTCCTAGCTAATCTAACGCACAGTAGTCTCATCATGTCACCCCCCCCCCCCCCCAGGCTGTGGCAGAACTTCTCACCCTGTAACTAATATAACAGGTGCAACCTGCGAGGAAGCGAGCGAGCGGCGGGACCGGTCTCGAGACGCGGGCGGGGGTTTGGAACCGCTCTCTTGTCTCTCTCGGGTTCCCCCCCCCCAGGGAAGATGGGAGGGAGGCTGGGCTGAGACACCCGATCGGGGAGGGGGGGGCGACCTGTGAAAACACGTCGGCTCGCAGACTGCCACGCTGTCGTCGGGACGGGAGGCGCTGACACACGGTGATGGAGTGCTGTCGGCCTCTCGAGCCCCGAAGCCCCCCCCCCCACCCCCCCCCCGCCCCGCGTGCACGCAGACGACACGCCCCCGTTAACAGGCAGGCCTGTCATCACTCTGCGTTTACATCCACAGACTCGTCCCTGTGTGTGTGTGTTTCTTTGATTGTGTCAGTGATTTACTTGGCAAGATAAGATAATTCTTTATTGTCTGTTGGTACGTAAATCAGTTTTGTGTTGGAACACAGTACTGTGTTATAAAAATGTAAAAAGAAGAATAAGAACCATTGATTGATTGAACATTTTATTAACAGATTGCAGAATGGGCTACAATACAGTACGGCTCAATACACACAATTGTTAAGGGGATGCAGACCAGAGAAAGACTTTTGTCTTGTTTACATCAGGGTCCCCCATTTTCAATTCATAATGACATTTATGACATACACGACATACAGATATATATATCATGACATTTACGACATACAGATATACAGTACTGTTACATTTATGACTACAAGATATACAAATATACAGTACTGTTTACCAGAGACCAGGTTACAGAGTAGACGGGCATACAGACATCAACGAGACGTGCCATTAACCCCTTCCCTCCCTCCCAACCAACATTATTCATTTTGATGTGGCGCAGTCCCATAAGTCCATATTTATTTCACGCAGAGCCCTTTTATTTAGCACTGTCCCGTGTGACGTGAGCACGTTTCTATCCTACTTGTTAAGTAGGCTTATTGAATGTGGCACACATTAGTCTTATAATCTTTCCAGTGCCTATGGATAAGATGAAGTGGGAAGGGATACCAGGAAATGTATTTTTGTGTTTACTGCAGAGCGGATGGACTGGGAGACCCATGTTACTGACCAGACACTTTTTTTGTTTATTTTTTATCCTTTATTTATCCAGGAATGTCCCATTGAGATACAAGATCTCTTCTTCCAGGGAGTCCTGACCAACACGGCACACAACAAGTTTCAACATAAAACAGGGCATTAAACAAAAAGCATATAATTCAAATATAAATACAGAAGGCCATTTGTGCAGTGGCAAGGAGCATAATCACATCAACAATAGCATCAGGTAAAACAGTTACATGAAGGGCTAATCGTAGCATACCTTTAAAAGCATTCACAGTAGGAAGTGCCTCTAGACAAAGTTGCAACGTATTCCATAAAAAGGGAGCATAGTGGAAGAATGCAGCTTTACCAAGCTCTGACTGCATCAAAGGAACATTTAAAAGCATCCCATTTGCTGCTCGTCTGGTATTAAAAAAGCAAGTATAAAAGGACAGAAGTCTGGAGATGTATAAGGGCAGCTTACCTAGCAATGACTTAAGGATCAAAATCAACATGTGTGATTGTCTTCTTTGGTACAGAGAGGACCATCCTAAGGACTGATACAGAGTGCAGTGGTGGGTGCGAGAGCCTGCACCCGTTACAAAACGTATGGCAGTATGGTACGCAGAATCCAGCTTTTTAAGCAGGGAGGAAGGAGCATGCATATGTAACGGAGGTACCGCAGTATATCCACAGTCACGGGTACAAGTAGTGACGTGGCTGTGGATGGTAAGCGGTACTGCAAGTAAACTCACTCCCCAGAGGCATCCAGACCCGGAAGCAAGAAGTGAATTCACTTCTTGCTTAGTGGTCTGTGATGCCGCCCGCGACGCCGGCGTCCGGGGTTCAACTCCCACTCAGGGCGATCCCTTAACAGGGGTCGAATCGACTTTAAACACAACGCAGACAAGATCACACCGGCTACACATATAGATCACATCGCCATAGTCTAATACAGGCAGAAAAGAACTCTAGATCAGTGATGGCTGTTTACGGCAGAGTGGAGGGACTGGGAGACCCATGTTACTGACCAGACACTCTATATCAGTGATGGCTGTTTACTGCAGAGTGGAGGGACTGGGAGACCCATGTTACTGACCAGACACTCTATATCAGTGATGGCTGTTTACGGCAGAGTGGAGGGACTGGGAGACCCATGTTACTGACCAGACACTCTATATCAGTGATGGCTGTTTACTGCAGAGCGGAGGGACTGGGAGACCCATGTTACTGACCAGACACTATATCAGTGATGGCTGTTTACTGCAGAGCGGAGGGACTGGGAGACCCATGTTACTGACCAGACACTATATCAGTGATGGCTGTTTACTGCAGAGTGGAGGGACTGGGAGACCCATGTTACTGACCAGACACTATATCAGTGATGGCTGTTTACTGCAGAGTGGAGGGACTGGGAGACCCATGTTACTGACCAGACACTCTATATCAGTGATGGCTGTTTACTGCAGAGTGGAGGGACTGGGAGACCCATGTTACTGACCAGACACTCTGTATCAGTGATGGCTGTTGTTTACTGTAGAGTGGAGGGACTGGGAGACCCATGTTACTGACCAGACACTCTATATCAGTGATGGCTGTCGGAATGTAGAGCTATTTAACATGTTTATTATAATCTTTGGGCATTTTTTAAGTGCATTTCGAACCCAGGACGTTGCGATTACGCTACAAGCGTATATACGTGGTGTGCGCCACCAGGGTGCCCCATTTAACACGTATTTTAACAAAAGAACACCATTTACAGCACCTTTAAACAGGAATGTTACCGTTAAGTACAAGCCTATATAATAATACACATAATATACCAACAACAATGTGTCCCTTCTCAACGCCCTCACCGGCCTACATGTATTCATCAGCGCAGGTTCCTGGACATTCAGGGTGTGGTCGGCAAACTCTGGCTAAAACATATATTATAGACGCTTTCACTGGAATTCTATTGCTAGGGAACGGTTTGGAACCGAGTGCATTTCCTCTGCATGTCGGTTATTGCTTTAGCACGGCATCGCAACAGGAAATTAACTCAGGGTCCATTCAGAATGTTATTGGTGTCACTTTGAAACCGTCTTGTCTGTGAGCCGAGCCTGTAGCTCTATGGTACACCTGGGGGGGGGGGGAGGGGTCTGGTCTCTAGTTATCCTATGGTAACTCTATGGTACACCTGGGGGGGGGGGTCTGGTCTCTAGTTATCCTACGGTAGCTCTATGGTACACCTGGGGGGGGGGTCTCTAGTTATCCTACAGTAGCTCTATGGTACACCTGGGGGGGGGTCTCTAGTTATCCTACAGTAGCTCTATGGTACACCTGGGGGGGGGTCTCTAGTTATCCTACAGTAGCTCTATGGTACACCTGGGGGGGGGGGGGTCTGGTCTCTAGTTATCCTATGGTAGCTCTATGGTACACCTGGGGGGGGGGGTCTGGTCTCTAGTTATCCTACAGTAGCTCTATGGTTCACCTGGGGGGGGGGGTCTGGTCTCTAGTTATCCTACAGTAGCTCTATGGTTCACCTGGGGGGGGGGGGGTCTGGTCTCTAGTTATCCTACAGTAGCTCTATGGTTCACCTGGGGGGGGGGGTCTGGTCTCTAGTTATCCTACAGTAGCTCTATGGTACACCTGGGGGGGGGGGTCTGGTCTCTAGTTATCCTACAGTAGCTCTATGGTACACCTGGGGGGGGGGGGTCTGGTCTCTAGTTATCCTACAGTAGCTCTATGGTACACCTGGGGGGGGGGTCTGGTCTCTAGTTATCCTACAGTAGCTCTATGGTACACCTGGGGGGGGGGGGGGTCTGGTCTCTAGTTATCCTACAGTAGCTCTATGGTACACCTGGGGGGGGGGGTCTGGTCTCTAGTTATCCTACAGTAGCTCTATGGTACACCTGGGGGGGGGGGGGGTCTGGTCTCTAGTTATCATACAGTAGCTCTATGGTACACCTGTGGGGGGGGGGTCTGGTCTCTAGTTATCATACAGTAGCTCTATGGTACACCTGGGGGGGGGGGTCTGGTCTCTAGTTATCCTACTGTAGCTCTATGGTACACCTGAGGGGGGGGGTCTGGTCTCTAGTTATCATACAGTAGCTCTATGGTACACCTGGGGGGGGGGTCTGGTCTCTAGTTATCATACAGTAGCTCTATGGTACACCTGGGGGGGGGGTCTGGTCTCTAGTTATCCTACAGTAGCTCTATGGTACACCTGGGGGGGGGGGTCTGGTCTCTAGTTATCCTACAGTAGCTCTATGGTACACCTGGGGGGGGGGGGTCTGGTCTCTAGTTATCCTACAGTAGCTCTATGGTACACCTGGGGGGGGGGGTCTGGTCTCTAGTTATCCTACAGTAGCTCTATGGTTCACCTGGGGGGGGGGGTCTGGTCTCTAGTTATCCTACAGTAGCTCTATGGTTCACCTGGGGGGGGGTCTGGTCTCTAGTTATCCTATAGTAGCTCTATGGTACACCTGGGGGGGGGTCTGGTCTCTAGTTATCCTACAGTAGCTCTATGGTACACCTGGGGGGGGGGGGTCTGGTCTCTAGTTATCCTACAGTAGCTCTATGGTTCACCTGGGGGGGGGGGTCTGGTCTCTAGTTATCCTACAGTAGCTCTATGGTTCACCTGGGGGGGGGTCTGGTCTCTAGTTATCATACAGTAGCTCTATGGTTCACCTGGGGGGGGGTCTGGTCTCTAGTTATCCTACAGTAGCTCTATGGTACACCTGGGGGGGGGGGTCTGGTCTCTAGTTATCCTACAGTAGCTCTATGGTTCACCTGGGGGGGGGGTCTGGTCTCTAGTTATCCTACAGTAGCTCTATGGTACACCTGGGGGGGGGGGGGGTCTGGTCTCTAGTTATCCTACAGTAGCTCTATGGTACACCTGGGGGGGGGGGGGTCTGGTCTCTAGTTATCTTACAGTAGCTCTATGGTACACCTGGGGGGGGGGGTCTGGTCTCTAGTTATCCTACAGTAGCTCTATGGTACACCTGGGGGGGGGGGGTCTGGTCTCTAGTTATCCTACAGTAGCTCTATGGTACACCTGGGGGGGGGTCTGGTCTCTAGTTATCCTACAGTAGCTCTATGGTACACCTGGGGGGGGGTCTGGTCTCTAGTTATCCTACAGTAGCTCTATGGTACACCTGGGGGGGGGGTCTGGTCTCTAGTTATCCTACAGTAGCTCTATGGTACACCTGGGGGGGGGGGTCTGGTCTCTAGTTATCCTACAGTAGCTCTATGGTACACCTGGGGGGGGGGTCTGGTCTCTAGTTATCCTACAGTAGCTCTATGGTACACCTGGGGGGGGGTCTGGTCTCTAGTTATCCTACAGTAGCTCTATGGTACACCTGGGGGGGGGGGGTCTGGTCTCTAGTTATCCTACAGTAGCTCTATGGTACACCTGGGGGGGGGTCTGGTCTCTAGTTATCCTACAGTAGCTCTATGGTACACCTGGCTGGTCTCTAGTTATCCTACAGTAGCTCTATGGTACACCTGGGGGGGGTCTGGTCTCTAGTTATCCTACAGTAGCTCTATGGTACACCTGGGGGGGGGGTCTGGTCTCTAGTTATCCTACAGTAGCTCTAGGTACACCTGGGGGGGGGGTCTGGTCTCTAGTTATCCTACAGTAGCTCTATGGTACACCTGGGGGGGGGTCTGGTCTCTAGTTATCCTACAGTAGCTCTATGGTTCACCTGGGGGGGGGGTCTGGTCTCTAGTTATCCTACAGTAGCTCTATGGTACACCTGGGGGGGGGGGTCTGGTCTCTAGTTATCCTACAGTAGCTCTATGGTTCACCTGGGGGGGGGTCTGGTCTCTAGTTATCCTACAGTAGCTCTATGGTTCACCTGGGGGGGGGGTCTGGTCTCTAGTTATCCTACAGTAGCTCTATGGTACACCTGGGGGGGGGGGGTCTGGTCTCTAGTTATCCTACAGTAGCTCTATGGTACACCTGGGGGGGGGTCTGGTCTCTAGTTATCCTACAGTAGCTCTATGGTACACCTGGGGGGGGGGGGTCTGGTCTCTAGTTATCCTACAGTAGCTCTATGGTACACCTGGGGGGGGGGTCTGGTCTCTAGTTATCATACAGTAGCTCTATGGTACACCTGGGGGGGGGGTCTGGTCTCTAGTTATCCTATAGTAGCTCTATGGTTCACCTGGGGGGGGGGTCTGGTCTCTAGTTATCATACAGTAGCTCTATGGTACACCTGGGGGGGGGGTCTGGTCTCTAGTTATCCTACAGTAGCTCTATGGTACACCTGGGGGGGGGGGTCTGGTCTCTAGTTATCCTACAGTAGCTCTATGGTTCACCTGGGGGGGGGTCTGGTCTCTAGTTATCATACAGTAGCTCTATGGTACACCTGGGGGGGGGGTCTGGTCTCTAGTTATCCTACAGTAGCTCTATGGTACACCTGGGGGGGGGGGGTCTGGTCTCTAGTTATCATACAGTAGCTCTATGGTACACCTGGGGGGGGGGTCTGGTCTCTAGTTATCCTACAGTAGCTCTATGGTACACCTGGGGGGGGTCTGGTCTCTAGTTATCCTACAGTAGCTCTATGGTACACCTGGGGGGGGGGGGGTCTGGTCTCTAGTTATCCTACTGTAGCTCTATGGTACACCTGGGGGGGGGGTCTGGTCTCTAGTTATCCTACAGTAGCTCTATGGTACACCTGGGGGGGGGGTCTGGTCTCTAGTTATCCTACAGTAGCCTATGGTTCACCTGGGGGGGGGTCTGGTCTCTAGTTATCCTACAGTAGCTCTATGGTACACCTGGGGGGGGGGGGGTCTGGTCTCTAGTTATCCTACAGTAGCTCTATGGTTCACCTGGGGGGGGGGTCTGGTCTCTAGTTATCCTACAAAGTAGCTCTATGGTACACCTGGGGGGGTCTGGTCTCTAGTTATCATACAGTAGCTCTATGGTTCACCCTGGGGGGGGGGGTCTGGTCTCTAGTTATCCTTACAGTAGCTCTATGGTTCACGCTGGGGGGGGGTCTGGTCTCTAGTTATCCTAAGTAGCTCTATGGTACACCTGGGGGGGGGGGTCTGGTCTCTAGTTATCCTACAGTAGCTCTATGGTACACCTGGGGGGGTCTGGTCTCTAGTTATCCTATAGTAGCTCTATGGTACACCTGGGGGGGGGGTCTGGTCTCTAGTTATCCTACAGTAGCTCTATGGTACACCTGGGGGGGGGTCTGGTCTCTAGTTATCCTACAGTAGCTCTATGGTACACCTGGGGGGGGGTCTGGTCTCTAGTTATCCTACAGTAGCTCTATGGTACACCTGGGGGGGGGTCTGGTCTCTAGTTATCATACAGTAGCTCTATGGTTCACCTGGGGGGGGGTCTGGTCTCTAGTTATCCTACAGTAGCTCTATGGTTCACCTGGGGGGGGGTCTGGTCTCTAGTTATCCTACAGTAGCTCTATGGTTCACCTGGGGGGGGGTCTGGTCTCTAGTTATCTACAGTAGCTCTATGGTTCACCTGGGGGGGGTCTGGTCTCTTGTTATCTTACAGTAGCTCTATGGTTCACCTGGGGGGGGGGTCTGGTCTCTAGTTATCCCTACAGAAACTAGTCTCTATGGTACACCTGGGGGGGGGGGGTCTGGTCTCTAGTTATCATACAGTAGCTCTATGGTACACCTGGGGGGGGGTCTGGTCTCTAGTTATCTACAGTAGCTCTATGGTACACCTGGGGGGGGGGGGGGTCTGGTCTCTAGTTAATCCTACAGTAGCTCTATGGTACACCTGGGGGGGTCTGGTCTCTAGTATATCTACAGTATTCTATGGTCCCTGGGGGCTGGTCACTAGTTATCTACCAGTAGCTCTATGGTACACCTGTGGGGGGGGGGTCTGGTCTCTA
>NC_140169.1:146186004-146230786 GCF_963971535.1 Notolepis coatsorum | reverse complement strand
GTGAATGTGTGAGTGAATGTGTGAGTGAATGTGTGAGTGAATGTGTGAGTGAGTGAATGTGTGAGTGAATGTGTGAGTGAATGTGTGAGTGAATGTGTGAGTGAATGTGTGAGTGAATGTGTGAGTGAGTGAATGTGTGAGTGAGTGAATGTGTGAGTGAGTGAATGTGTGAGTGTGAGTGAATGTGTGAGTGAGTGAATGTGTGAGAGAATGTGTGAGTGAATGTGTGAGTGAATGTGTGAGTGAGTGAATGTGTGAGTGAGTGAATGTGTGAGTGTGAGTGAATGTGTGAGTGAGTGAATGAGTGAATGTGTGAGTGAATGTGTGAGTGAATGTGTGAGTGAATGTGTGAGTGAATGTGTGAGTGAATGTGTGAGAGAATGTGTGAGTGAATGTGTGAGAGAATGTGTGAGTGAATGTGTGAGTGAGTGTGTGAGTGAGTGAGTGAGTGAGTGAATGTGTGAGTGAATGTGTGAGAGAATGTGTGAGTGAATGTGTGAGTGAATGTGTGAGAGAATGTGTGAGTGAATGTGTGAGTGAATGTGTGAGTGAATGTGTGAGTGAATGTGTGAGTGAATGTGTGAGAGAATGTGTGAGAGAATGTGTGAGTGAATGTGTGAGTGAATGTGTGAGTGAATGTGTGAGAGAATGTGTGAGTGAATGTGTGAGTGAATGTGTGAGTGAGTGAATGTGAGTGCATTTACCATCAAGTACAAAGACATCAACTGAGCTTAAAGGAAAACTCCAACATTTTGGGAAATTAGCTTATTTGACATCTACCCTGGAGTTAGACAAGAAGATGCATACCTTTTTCTTCTCTGTGCATGCAGTAGGAGTAGGAAGACGTTGGGCACTAGGCTAATGGAGGAACCTACTTCCAGTGACTGACGCTAAGCTAGGCTAACGGTGCATGTCTTCCTACTCCTACTGCATGCACAGAGAAGAACAAGGGTATGTATCTTCTTGTCTAACTCCAGGGTAGATGCCAAATAAGATAATTTCCCAAAATGTTGGAGTTTTCCTTTAATGTTGAATACTTCACTAGTTACTAGGTGAGAAATGTGGGGGGTCGGGCGCCACGGTGGCGCACCACACGTTAAGTGCGCTCGCACTATAATCACAGCGTCCAGGGTTCGAATCCGGCCCGGGGACCTATGCTGCATGTCCTCCCCAAATCCTCTCCCAAATTTCTTCTGCCTGATCTTTCCGGTAAAAATGCTAAAAATAAATCTGTAAAAAAAAATATTTTAATTGTAAAAGATGTGGGGGGTCCACCTGGAACCAGCGGTCCTACTGTACCTGTTGAGGACGTCCTGACAGGTGAGCTCCCTGAAGATGTGCACACGGCCCGCCATCTGCTCAACCCTCTCCTTGGAACAGAAATAGTCTGGGAACCTGCTCTGGGCGATCTCCACTAACCTGGAGAGAGAAGGAACAACACTGCCACATAGATGACCCAAATATGGACTTTTTTTCTTACCATAGAAATGTAGTGTTGTACATTCAACATGAACATTCAACAGAAGAGATTGTAAATGGAGAATAAGCTTTTTGGAACCGTCGTAACCCATCGAGAATCGTATAGGTTGGTTTTTTTTACTGTGGTGTGTTTACATTTATAATAAAACACAAGATACTTGGGCCCTAGTGATAAGAATCCCCTAGCCAACATCTATGCTACTCACAAGGTTGTGTATATACGTGTGAGTGTGTGTGTGTGTGTGTGGGGGGGGGGGGTATGAACCCGGTTTAGGGTAAGGGGTGTTGGTGTAGGAGGAAATGGTTCAAATGTGAGCTCCAGGTGTTGACAATGCCGATGCTACATACCCTACCACATGGCCCCTAATGGCCACCACAACCGAACATGTAGATAGATAGGCAGCGAGAGCCAACACATCACCAGGGTTATCAAGTGGGCACCTCCCTACAAGTTATCCGTCTAGCCTTGTGTTAGTCCTTCATATCAAACAAAAGTCAAACATGTCTCAATTCTGTTTAGTTTTTTTTCATGGTGGGGATACTAATTTACTTTACATTTTTATTACAGACTGGGCATTTAAGGTATGTGCATTTTCAACTGATATCTTATCTTACAATAGGTCTTATCTTATCAATATCACTCACAGTGTAGTGAGTGAGAAAAGGATGAGGTGAAAGGGGAAGGGGTTAAAAAGGACCTATTGTGGAAATTGCCTTTTCCTGTTTGCAAGTTTTTCATTGTTTTTATTTTTACAGAATGAGGGGTTTTCTGAACACTGACAACATGTTACATATTTGCATTGTGCCTTTTCTGCACTTCAGCTGTGACAAGAACCCTCCCTCCTTAAACGAGACATTCAGAATTGCACAAGCGTCGACTCGTAGTTAATAACATGCGTGTGAAGAGATCTTGATAAAATTATAAAAAATATGTGTGTTTCAGTAACATGGGTCTCCCAGTCCCTCAACTCTGCAGTAAACAGAAAATACATTTCCTGGTGGTATCCCTTCCCACTTGATCCAATCAGGAGAGAGAGAGAATGCCACACTGAGAAAAATAAGAAATAAAAACTAGTTTACTACAAATATGTGCTTTTAAACAAGTAAAATAATCTGCCAGTGAAGTAAGCAAATTATGCATATTTAGCTTACTTCATTGTGCATATAAGCATATTATGTTTTGGCAATATTTCTTGAAATAAGTACAAATATCTAGTGCTCTCTCTCCTGATTGGATAAAGTGAGAGCAGGATACCAGACAAATAAAATCAGTTTACTGCAGAGCGGAGGGACTGGGAGACCCATGTTACTGACCAGACACTCTATATCAGTGATGGCTGTTTACTGCAGAGCGGAGGGACTGGGAGACCCATGTTACTGACCAGACACTCTATATCAGTGATGGCTGTTTACTGCAGAGCAGGAGGGACTGAGAGACCCATGTTACTGACCAGACACTCTATATCAGTGATGGCTATTTACTGCAGAGTGGAGGGACTGGGAGACCCATGTTACTGACCAGACACTATATCAGTGATGGCTGTTTACTGCAGAGTGGAGGGACTGGGAGACCCATGTTACTGACCAGACACTATATCAGTGATGGCTGTTTACTGCAGAGTGGAGGGACTGGGAGACCCATGTTACTGACCAGACACTATATCAGTGATGGCTGTTTACTGCAGAGTGGAGGGACTGAGAGACCCATGTTACTGACCAGACACTCTATATCAGTGATGGCTGTTTACTGCAGAGTGGAGGGACTGAGAGACCCATGTTACTGACCAGACACTCTATATCAGTGATGGCTGTTTACTGCAGAGTGGAGGGACTGGGAGACCCATGTTACTGACCAGACACTATATCAGTGATGGCTGTTTACTGCAGAGTGGAGGGACTGGGAGACCCATGTTACTGACCAGACACTATATCAGTGATGGCTGTTTACTGCAGAGTGGAGGGACTGGGAGACCCATGTTACTGACCAGACACTCTATATCAGTGATGGCTGTTTACTGGAGAGTGGAGGGACTGGGAGACCCATGTTACTGACCAGACACTCTATATCAGTGATGGATGTTTACTGCAGAGTGGAGGGACTGGGAGACCCATGTTACTGACCAGACACTCTGTATCAGTGATGGCTGTTGTTTACTGTAGAGTGGAGGGACTGGGAGACCCATGTTACTGACCAGACACTCTATATCAGTGATGGCTGTTTACTGCAGAGCGGAGGGACTGGGAGACCCATGTTACTGACCAGACACTCTATATCAGTGATGGCTGTTTACTGCAGAGTGGAGGGACTGGGAGACCCATGTTACTGACCAGACACTCTATATCAGTGATGGCTGTTTACTGCAGAGTGGAGGGACTGGGAGACCCATGTTACTGACCAGACACTCTATATCAGTGATGGCTGTTTACTGCAGAGTGGAGGGACTGGGAGACCCATGTTACTGACCAGACACTCTATATCAGTGATGGCTGTTTACTGCAGAGTGGAGAGACTGGGAGACCCATGTTACTGACCAGACACTCTATATCAGTGATGGCTGTTTACTGCAGAGCAGAGGGACTGGGAGACCCATGTTACTGACCAGACACTCTATCTACATCAGTGATGGCTGTCAGAATGTAGAGCTACTTAACACTTATTTTAACCAAAAGAAATACCAATTTTGGTCAACTTGTTGAAGAATACTAAAATGTGTCCCCTTTAAGTGCTGCTGGGAGACCCATGTTACTGACCAGACACTATATCAGTGATGGCTGTTTACTGCAGAGTGGAGGGACTGGGAGACCCATGTTACTGACCAGACACTCTATATCAGTGATGGCTGTTTACTGGAGAGTGGAGGGACTGGGAGACCCATGTTACTGACCAGACACTCTATATCAGTGATGGATGTTTACTGCAGAGTGGAGGGACTGGGAGACCCATGTTACTGACCAGACACTCTGTATCAGTGATGGCTGTTGTTTACTGTAGAGTGGAGGGACTGGGAGACCCATGTTACTGACCAGACACTCTATATCAGTGATGGCTGTTTACTGCAGAGCGGAGGGACTGGGAGACCCATGTTACTGACCAGACACTCTATATCAGTGATGGCTGTTTACTGCAGAGTGGAGAGACTGGGAGACCCATGTTACTGACCAGACACTCTATATCAGTGATGGCTGTTTACTGCAGAGCAGAGGGACTGGGAGACCCATGTTACTGACCAGACACTCTATATCAGTGATGGCTGTTTACTGCAGAGCAGAGGGACTGGGAGACCCATGTTACTGACCAGACACTCTATCTACATCAGTGATGGCTGTCAGAATGTAGAGCTACTTAACACTTATTTTAACCAAAAGAAATACCAATTTTGGTCAACTTGTTGAAGAATACTAAAATGTGTCCCCTTTAAGTGCTGCTGTTATCTCCTACCTCTCGGCTGAGAAGGCGGACTCCGTGTCGATGTAGATCACCCCGCTGTCCAGACCACCCATGCTCCTGGGCAGAGTTGCCAACACGCTGAGCATCATGCACATCTGGCTCTTCCCACATCCTGAGGGCCCCGTCACCTGAGGACGCACACAGTCGGGCCATAAATATTTAAACACAATTTCCATCGTTTGAGAGTTGACAGCGATGGATTCCAAATGCAAATGCCACACTTGAAATTAACTCCAGACCTTTTATCTGCTCCATGTAAATGAAATTATGATGGGCTCTCTCTAGGTGTGAGATTCAAGCTACTGTTAGGGGCAACAGTGGCTCAGGAGGTAGAGTGGTCGCCTGGTAGTCGGAAGGTTCCCGGTTCGATTCCCACTCCTCCCGGGCAGTGTGTCAAAGTGTACTGGAGCAAGACACTTAACCCCCTATCCATGAATGTGAGGAACAAAAGTTGTAAAGCCCTTTGGATAAAAAGTTAAAAACACTATATAAATGTGTTACAAACAACAAGATTCCTCCACACTGGTCAGTCATGATTTGAAGTGATTATGTTTTCTGACAGTTTAAACATTGTTTCCAGAGCACCTCCCGTCCTGCAGGTGTCTCGAGTTCCCCTTGTGGTGAGTTTCTGGTACTACTACAAAAACTCAACATGTTTTGACAACAAAGGCAGATGCTGCTGGTGATTGATTGATTGATTGATTGAAAACTTTAATTAACAGATTGCAGAATGGGTACAGTACAGTACGGCTCAATACACACAATTGTTAAGGGGATGCAGACCAGAGAAAGACTTTCGTCTTGTTTACATCAGGGTCCCCCATTTTCAATTCATAATGCCATAATGCTTTTTCAGTGCCATCAAGCCTAACAGAGGCCTTGTGTAGTTATTTCTTCCAACATGGCTGCCTGTAACCATTGGTAACCACTTTTGAAAGAAAATGCCTAATTTCTGTGCAGTGGTAGAGTAGGTAAAACACTGGAAAAGCATATTACTGGTCCACTATGACTCGTTTACAAGACCCAGTAATAAGACACCAAAGTATTACATTTCCGTTGATATATTTCTCCTATATCAACACATAGCAACCGTTGTTTTGCCCATAGCAACCGTGGTTTCTTCCAACATGGAGGACAAATGAGCATTCTAAACATTCCGTGACAGGCCTCTATTGAATCGATATCTAATTGAATCAGTATCAAATTGAATTGGGAGCTTGTGAATCAAAATTGTATTGGGTAATCACAGTGCTAATAACCCAGCCCTAATCATTACAACCAGCAGTAGGCTAGTCAAGTCCATCCATCTTTCACATGACAATCAGAAATGCTCCAGCTGGTCCAAGCGGTGTACCTCTGAGAGAGACCCCCTGGGAAGACCTCCTTGAAGCAGTTCATCCAGGGCAGGCAGTGATGTGGAAAAACACAGCTCCGTCCTTCTCTTCCACAGCTCCAAGGCCTGTCTTTTAAACAGAGACTCGTCAGAATATAAAGGTTATGACTGTTCTGCCCTGCAGAAGCTAATAATGCAGTAACAAACAAATCTTCCCCCAAAATTTAGTCTCAAGTGAAATTCAACTTCTCAGCATCTGTTTTATCTTGTGACAAAGTTTCAGAGTTCAATATTGCTCTGTTTTAGAGAGAAAAAAAAGGGGGTATAAAGAATTGCTTTAACTACAAAATCACTGGATGGTCAAAGAACTGTATAAAGCATTTTCCTCTCAGTTTCACTGTTTGGGTAGTCACTGCGGTTAGCTTCTGCAGGGCAGTATTATTATTTAGATTTATTATATTATGTTATTGTTATTCTTTATTTGGATCCCTGTTAGATTAACACTGGAGGGCTGGAGGCAATCCGTCTCCATGGGGTCCACGTTGCATAATAAAAATAAACAACTTCAATGTGTCTGGCTTGATTTAGTTAACTATTCACTGCTGCAGTAGTGTCATTGTGCGAGTCTGAACACACCGTGGTCGTTGAGGGCGCGCAGGCTTTGCTGACTGACTTCAGCATCATCAACACACTGCAGTGGCTGAGGCCCGCAACCCGCATCAGGTCCAGCGGTGTGAGAGACAGCAGATCCTGCAGACACACACACACACGCACACACACGCGCGCGCACACGAACACACACACACACACGTTTCGCAATTATGCCACATCAATGTGGAACGCCCTGCCCAAAGCTGCAAAGGAATGTGAATCACTACCCACTTTCAAAACCACTCTCAAAGAACACTTACGGGAGACTGCAATTCGAAACTGGCCCCTGTAAATGTCCTAACCCAACCCCCTCCAATGTACAGTAAATGACCACGTATGGCTTTGTCAATATTCCAATGTACAGTTTTGCTTGTACAATGTACAGTGTACAGTGTCCCCCCCCCCCCACACCCAACCACCTCCAATGTACAGTCCCCCCCCCCCACCTACCCAACCTCCTCCAATGTACAGTTTCTACATCAAATGTATATACTCTCTTTTCTGGACTCTTTTTGTATCACAAACAGTACTGTATTTGCAAATCTGGTATGTCATAAATGTATAGATGTAGCAGTACTGTATCTGTATGTCGTGTATGTCATATAATTATGTTATGATGCATTGAAAATGGGGGACACTGATGTAAACAAGACGAAAGTCTTTCTCTGGTCTGCATCCCCTTAACAACTGTGTGTATTGAGCCGTACTGTCCCATTCTGCAATCTGTTAATAAAGTTTTCAATCAATCAATCACACGCACACACACACACACACACACTCACTCACACACACACACACACACACACACACACACACACACACACACTCCATGGTCGTGACTCGTGCAGTGGATGCAAAACGTAAACAGAAGTCAAACTTTGACGAGACTGAGGAGGATGCTAGTCCGTTAACGTCGCTAGCCTCGGCGCTTACCTTACAGTTTTCTATTTGGTGGCGCTTGAGTCGTTCGCATATTTCGGCTGACACGCCTGCTCTTCTAAGTTTTTTACTTGCCATTTGAGGTAAACCACTTTTAACGGCCTGGAGAAGTGTAACCGGGTAGAAAATACACGTTGCTAATAATTAGCTAGAAGCTAGCACTCGGCTAGTAGTTTGCAAACCCCGTGGTGCGCATCTTCTGCGCGCTTTGCATTGTGGTCATTGTAGTCAATCGTTCACTGTTCCCCCCCCAGTCTCAAAGTTTGCAGTAGCAGCAGGGGTTGGTTACCAACCTGTTTCATGTCTAGAACCCCCAGAGAAAAGTGTTAGCCCCGATCTGAGAAGTTTGGTCACAGCCACAGGAACCCCCTTCTGGGAAGATTTGTTGAGGCCTTGCATAGAATGTTTGTGTAGCTCTCTTTCTTCCAGCATGGCTGACTTCAACTTTCAAAAGAAAATTCCTATGATGCCTATATTATGAGTAGGTAAAACACTGGTGGAAAGCATGACATTACTGTCCTACTGTGACCTGTTTACAAGATCCAGTAATAAGTCACCAAATTCTTATGTTTTTGTTGATATATTTCTCATATATCAACACACAGGCACCTTTGGTTTTCAAGTTTCAAGTTTCAAGTTTCTTTAATAGTTGCCATACAGAAGTACAGAATACTTTTATACAAAATGCTTCTTACTGTTGCGCTCCAGAGACTGTGCAAGACAAGATAAGTATGAAATAAAATAACATAGTAAAATTAGAAGTAAAAAAAATGAGGTCACAGTGTTCAGTTTAGACATATGTACAATGTTCGATGCAGAATAGACGTAGTTACCATACAATATACAATACTGTGCAGTGTACTAATATACAATACTATATAGTGCAAGGCAGAAATGGAGAAATGGGACGAGGTGCAATTTAGGTACAATTCACAGTAGGTGTACGAGTTGTAGTGCAAATCCTTTATCAATAAATATAAAGTGTAAGTGTGTTTGTGTGATCTAAAGTGTGGAGAGTGGGTGCTGCAGTGTGTTGTTTGTTTGAGTGAGTGTGTGCGTGTGGGTGTGTGTGCTGTGTGCATTTGATGGTTGTTGCATAGTGATTATTGTTCGTTTAGCACATAGCAGCGTTGTCATGTACAAAACAATGGTTGCTATGTTACAGGCAGCCATGCTGGAAGACGGAGAACTACACAAGCATTCCGTGCTTCTATAACAATACAAATCTATCTTTTCACTGCCCACTAGGTAACAGTAACAGAGTGAAACCTGTGATTAAAATATGAATGATCATATCTTATTGAAACCTGTGATTAAAATATGAATGATCATACATTATCTTATTGGAACCTGTGATTAGAATATGAATTATCATACATTATATCACTAACTTCTATCAAATAAATGAATGGTGAAATTAAACTATAGGCTACTTTGCTGGGGACTCTTGGGGACCCTTGAGAGCCCAGAGTGCACAGATTATAACACCATGCAGGCATCACCTTCCTACTTTACCCCTGGTCCCCTAGCAGAATAATAGGGAGGTGTAGTCTGACGTCACTTTATTTCCCAGAGCTGTCCACCCGTATAGGGATTCATCATTGGGAAAATGTATTATCGGCTATTGTAATAAATCTGCCTCGTGAACATTGGCAAGCTTTCCATTTTTGCACAAAATGAGGTCCCTTCTATCAGTAACATGATTGTTTAAGCATTTTTGGTTGAAATAAAGTTAGTTAAAAGGTTGTTTAATTTGTCGTAAAAAAAGAAAGTTCACTTACCAGTAGAACGCCCGTCGTTCAGTGCTGTCGCCTAACACACGTCACAGCCATTGTGTAGTTTCTCAGTGAACAAAAACATGAACGTTGTTATTTTGCTACTTTTACGATTAATTGCGAATTTATTCATGTTGAGCTATAGATTGTGGATGAATGCACACAGAAAGGTACACCATGCCAATGTTCATGCTTTATTTGTTTTAAACGAGACGATTTAGAAATGTCCATTGAGAATACATTGCAATTTCAAGTGGGAAACAACAATGACGTAACCACTACACCTCCCTATGTATATGACTTAGGCTACTTTGCGAAGATGTAGGCCTAGTTTAGAAGTCTTATGCCTAGCACTATATCTAACAGGCCATCAATCAATGTCCATGTCTATGCATGTGAGTGTGTGTGCATGTTTGTGTACATGCATGCATGTGTTTGTACAAGGTAGACTCTTACTTGTGGGTTTCAGAAGTCCTCACAAGGACCATTCATATTCATATTTTGTCATTTAGCTGATGCTTTTATCCAAAGCGACTTACAAGTTCTGTACAGCAAGTCAGCAGGAAGAGTACAACTCTGGCAGCTAAGGGTCAGTAAGATTGTTTATCAAAACAGTGTAGAACTTGAGTGCTACAATCTTGAGTGCATAGTACCAGAATATTGTCACCAGTCCTCCATTATTGTAAGAGCTTTAGGGTATGGGAGCAGAAGGGTTAGTTAGGGGTAAGTTCACAATCGCAGGTGTACGGTCCACCCACCACACGTGAGATAGAACTTTGAGAACACAACATTCTAATGGTGATGTAACAATCAGCTATCAGTCATTGAAAGCAACAGAGAGTATAGAGAATTCCAATAGAATATTCAGAGTACTGTATATGTCATTCTAAAAGATACACCTGACAGGGTTAATGTACATAGGTCATGTGGTTGTGAGGTAAGGTTAGGGGTTAGGGAGTGATGGAATGTGCTCACATGCGTAGTTACCTACATACACGTGTGTGTGCGTGCACTGTCTGCCCACGTGTGTGAGGGGGTTGTATGTGTGTGTGCGTGCACTGCCCACATGTGTGAGGGGTTGTATGTGTGTGTGTGCGCGTGCACTGCCCACGTGTGTGAGGGGTTGTATCATGTGTGCGTGTGTGCGTGCACTGCCCACATGTGTGAGGGGTTGTATGTGTGTGTGTGTATGTGCACGCGTGTCTGTGCCGTGGAAGATGCTGGATGGAGATGCCCGTATAAGGATGCCATGTGGACGTCCTCTCCCTCTATCTGGCCGGCTGAGAGATAAGCTCCTGGGGGGGGGGGGGGGGGGCGTGGCCACAGCTGTAGGGACGATGACGTGAACTCGGTGACAGAGACGGACCGATAAGAGACACCGCTCAATCTGCCCGAATGACGAGAGCCAATGAGATGGGAGCACATTTTGGAATTTAATATGCAGTATTTATACAACGGCATGCAAATTTCTCGATTCTGATTGGCTGAAACAGTCCATTTACACGTATGTATTGCGAACAGTCCACGCTTGCTGACCCAGGACCCGCCCACAACCGAATCACATCACATCAATCCGCCGGATCACAAGATGGCGCACAATAATCTTTAACAATGATAGCGTCCTAACGACTAAATATGAAGCGATTCTGTCACAGCGAATGTCTTAGTCCTTTAAACAATGTTGGATGATGTAATTGATGGGTCATGAGTCAATACAGAACAAAAGAAAAATCGCGGATTGATTGATTGATTAATTTGCGATCTTTTTTTCAATTTATTTTTTCTTCTCTCTGACTGCAGCCCTCACTCTCACACTGTCCGACGCTGGCTCAGGCCCCGTCCACACGAACGCTGGGTTTAATGTAACCGTGATTGTATGTGCGCAGTTGCACTGTTCGGCCACACACAACCGGGGATTTGCTACACTGCAACCGCGGTCTTTTGAAACCGGTGGCCAGGGTGGAGTTGTGCGGTTTTGCAGTTGCGTGTGGGCATAGCAACCGAGGTTATTCCCAGTGTTTACAGCAGAGCTGTCGCAATTATTCCCCATGTTCACGGCAGACCGCGGGGTAGAGAGATTAGAGCAGAGCCAACTACACCAGTGTTTACAGCAGAGCTGTCCCAAGTAGCGTTATATGAAAATGATTGTAACAAACTTTTGTTCAAAACGTATCGTCTGTGTTGAAGAGTGTTGTGATCGACTGATGTCTGTTGACGCTCAGAGTAAACATGTAGCTGCAGCTAAACTAAACTCATGTGTTGTCAAGTTATTGTTATAACTTATAAGGAACCCAGTCCAGACTGCATCCCCTTAACAATTGTTTGTATTGAGCCGTATTGTATTGTACCCATTCTGCAATCTGTTAAATAACGTTTACATCCATTTCATATCGGTAACGTTACTTCTTCTTCTTCAGTTAATTAATGGCAGATCGCGACCCAACAGGAAGTTTAGTGAGCGTTCAGTCTTTTCTGATTGGTTGAAATGGCCTTCATGTCTGAACAACATCGCCGCCTACTGCTTTGGCATTGTATTACATTGTACTAAATGTATCGGTTGCTGGGTTCCAGCTCTGCCCGTGAGTACGCAGTTATACACGGTTGTCCACCTGTGTTCACCGTGTGGACGGAGTTTTATTTTTTCAAACTTCGGTCATATTAAATCCAAACTCTCGTGTGGACAGGGCCTCAGTCTCCACCCCCCCCCCCCCCCCCCACCCCCCACCCCCCCCCCACACACACACACACACACACACACACACACACACACACACACACACACACACACTCCTGTCTGCAACGAGGGGGATAGTCAGACTGAGAGAGAGCTGGGTGCTGCGCTGTTCTAAGTGAGCATGGCCTATTGAGTTGATTGATTGATTGATTGCTAATTTTATTACTGTACGCTTGGTTTCCAACTGGTTAAGTTTAGGCCCTCTACAGTAGGTTTAAAAAAATAAATAAAAAAATAGGGCGAAGAAAACTTTTTTTTCCTATAGGGCAAAGAAAACTTTTTAATTTGTTTTACCTACTTTCTATAGAAGCATCTAAGAATGAAGTTCTATAGAAAGTAGGTCTGCATCCCCTTAACAATTGTGTGTATTGAGCCGTACTGTATTGTACCCATTCTGCATCTGGTAATACAATTTTCAATCAATCATTCCAATAATACACAGTTGGATGTGTTAGTTGGTTGGATGCACTTCCGAGCTGCTTCCACATGAGGCAACTTCTCTCAATCATTCCAATAATACACAGTTGGATGTGTTAGTTGGTTGGATGCACTTCCGAGCTGCTTCCACATGGAGGCAAATTGTCTTTTTTGTAGTTGTGGGAACTACTTTTTCTGGCGGATGGTTTTTTCAATAAATCTTCGATTAATGTGTGTTTATTGTATAGCAATAAGGTTGGATGAATGTGGCAGTTGTATAAAAGCTTTACACCACTTGCAGTCGTGATTTGTGAACAATAAACCATGCCTAGGGGGGTCTAACGACCCTCGGCTGCGCCTCGGGCCTAACAACCACCCCTAGGCATGGTTTATTGTTCACAAACCACTCCTGCGCGTGATGTAATGCTTAAATGTGACAGAGCCATCAGCAAGGTTTCAAGTTTCATGTTTTGTTTTATTTGTCTCTAAGGTACATGTACATTACAGTCAAATGCTTGGTTCTGTATGAGCCTCCTGAGATTGTGCCTCATACAGTAAAAAAAGAAGTCAAAGAATAAAGACCAAACACTATACAAAATATACAATATTAGGGCGGCTAAGTGGCGCAGTGGGCAAGGCGCTCGCCACCAACGCAGGAGATGCTGGGTTCGAGCCCAGCTCTCTGCGTTGCTTCCGGCTTGGCTGGTAGTTCATACTAATACAATTGGCAGTATTAGGGGGTGGGAAAGCCGGTGGGTGGGGATCGGACGTTGTGGACAGCGACTCCTACAGGTCGGTTGGTGCGCCTGTACAGCAGAATCAGGAAGCAACGGGGGCAGTGTGAGCCTCCCACGCGTTACTCCTCGCCGCTGAGAGATCGCGCTGTGCAGGTGAAAAGATGCGACAGCTGCCTCCTCGTGTACCGGAGGGGACACGTGATGCAAGGCTTGGTCCACATTGCAGCCGGCCTGTGGGAGGCATGGTCTAACAACGTTCGAGACAGGGGAGGGTAGAATTGGATAATACGAAATTGGGATGGGAGAAAAATAGAAAATGGGGGAGAAAAATGTAGTGCAAATATTTTAGTAATAAATAGATAGATAAATAGGTCTGCCCAGTCACTTGCCACTTTTAAATCGCTGCTTAAAAAACCCATCTATTCAGCCTGGCCTTCTAAATCCGTTGTATATATAGAGCATCCGCTTAGTTTTAATGTAATTTGAATGTATATATGTTTTAATTGTTTGATATGGTTTGGGTATAGTATCTTGAATTCTGTGTAAATTGTTCAGCACTTTGTCAACTGCTGAACAATTAAAATGTGCTATATAAATAAAATGTACTTGACTTGACTTGAGATCAAATATGGTGTAGTGTTAAAACGTGTTTATTTTATTTTATTTTTTTTATTTAACCTTTATTTACCCAGGCAAGCAATTAAGAACAAATTCTTATATACAAAAGCAGCCTGTCCAAAAAGCAAAAGGCTTTTGAGGGAAGGGGGGTGGGGGAGGCTGTAACAAAAACAAGGTTATGTACAAATGCATACAAATAAATAAAATACAAAATTACAGTAGCAATAGTATACAAGGGTGATTAGGACCTAGGTGGCCCGGCGTCAGAGGGTATAGGAAGACCCAGGGCCGTGGGGAAACCTACCAGCCAGACAGGGACAGAGCCTGGGAGCAAATGACTCCACCGCCAGCCACCAGCCGTTCCTCTTGTCTGCGCCAAAACGAGGGACTGAAGCAATATGGGGATGTTTATTTTAAGATTAGTGCATTCCCAGGCTCAGCAGAGGGACAGCAAGCCCGGCTACTGTGGAAAGGATGAGCGCTGTTTCCATCTTTGTTGAATCGTGTTTATATGTGTTTATCTTATAAAAAAGAAAATACCACGTGCATTAGTGGAATTCATAATGGAAGGCTTGGCCGTCTCTCTTGGAGTGAAATCAACATTCGGATGTAGCCTCATGGGTTATCAATGTTTCTTCGTCACAACAATATCGTCGGTAACAAAATAGCATCCCTCATCCTGACATTATGATAAGTGGAATTGTTGCAATTTGCACCACATTCTATAACCAACATAAATCAGGCACACTTACTTTCAAACCTTTATTTGAACTCAAAAGGGCAACAGAGGTTTCCCCTAATTTCACAGCCACGTCGAGTGTAAATACAGAAATGAGCAAAAAGACACAGCATATAAAATCATAACAATAAGATAACAAGACGAGGCAAAAAGCAAGGATGACACATCAATTGAAACACGTACAATTTGATTGACAGTGGTTGGAGATCAAGGTTTTAAACTCTGCAACAGAGGGGATCATCTCAAGCTTTAATGACTGCCGGAGTTCATTCCATGAGCTAGAGGGGGGCATCATAGCAGAAATGCAGACGTGCTGGTATGTAAACTGAAACAGCACACCATGAGAGATGGACAGAGCGATGGATGGGCCTCAAAACGATTATAACGATTCCACGGCAAAAGGGCAGCAATAACGTAGGCCTAATTATCTAAATACCAAGAGTGTACAGTACAATTATCATGGGACCGGCTGCAGAGCATCACTTAACATCCCCCCTGAAGAGTATAGCGGTGCCAGAGCGTAGCCTATAACAACCGTGCCGAGAGGAAACAAACAGAGATGTCCAGAGCGGGGAGATGGAGCGGACAAGAAGCCCGGGAAATATAGACATCGCTGGGATTCGGGATTGATCGAGTTCCAAAAACGGCATGTTATGATAAATATCGCCTGTGGGGAATTGTGCGCTTTGTTATGTCTGGTTTTATTGTCCTGTTTGAATTTAGCCTGCAAATGTATAAACATGCAGAGACAGGCGCTGGCCGTCTCCGTGGGACTTGATCTGAATGTTGATTTATAGTATAGAGACGAACCCAAGTGGAGATAACCGGTGTCAAACTGGGGTCCCCTAAAAATCCTGTAATCAAACTAAAAGACTGTCACAATATTACATTATTGATTTTACGACCGTTCTCCTCACATACAAGGCCGGCCTTGCGCTCCCCACTATCTCTCTGACTACTACACCCCTCTGTTGGCAAGATCCAGTAATAATAAGGCACCAAATTATTATGTTTTTGTTGATATATTTCTCATTATAGCAACACATAGGCACCTTTGATTTTGCACATAGCAGCGTTGTCATAACAATGGTTGCTATGTTACAGGCAGCCATGCTGGAAGACAGAGAGAACTACGCACAAACATTCTGTGCCTCTATTGGATTTTTAGTCTACAATACAAATCTATCAGGGAGGTTACAGTGGAGAGAATGGAACCTGTGATTAAAAATATTAATGATCTCATTATACATATTATGTCAGGTTTGGTTTGGACTGCATCTATTTTATCCAAAGCACTTCACACCTCGTGCCTCACATTCACTCAGACACCGGCAGCGGAGGCGACCTGCTCATCGGGAGCAGTTAGGGGGTTAAGTGCCTTGCTCAAGTCTTACTCAGCTGAAAGAGTTGTACCTTTCCTGCTGACTTGTCGTACAGAACTTGTAGGTCGCTTTGGATAAAGGCGTTCAGCTAAACGACTGCCAGGAGGAGCCGGAATCGAACCGGGAACCTTCTGATCACCAGACGACCGCTCCACCTCCTGAGCCACTGTCGCCCCCGCCCCCCCCCCCTGTGGCTCCCTGTCGCCCCCATCTCATCGCACTAACTTCTATTGAATAAAATAATGAAATGAAACTATAGGTTACTTTGCTGGGGTCTCTTCAGGGACCCTTGGGCTCCTCTGAGCACACAGATTATAAAACCATACAGGCGCATGATCACCTTTATACCTGGTCCCCTTTATACCTGGTCCCCTTTATACCTGGTCCCCTTTATACCTGGTCCCCTTTATACCTGATCCCCTTTATACCTGGTCACCTTTATACCTGGTCCCCTTTATACCTGATCCCCTTTATACCTGGTCCCCTTTATACCTGGTCCCCTTTATACCTGGTCCCCTTTATACCTGGTCCCCTGGCAGAATACAACATAACTTAGGCTACTTGAAGTGAAAATGTATAGGCCTGGTTTAGAAGTCTTATCAAAAGCACTAATATCTAACAGGCCATCAATCAATCAATGTCACACTCTCTCCACTTCTCCTCAGCTGGACTGCTGTCTGTCCTCCACCAGCAGACCTTCTCCACCGGGGGTGCTGCAGCGTTCAGCTCCACACACAGCACCCAGGCTCTGGGCCTCTCTCTGCTGCAGCGTTCAGCTCCACACACAGCACCCAGGCTCTGGGCCTCTCTGCTGCAGTGTTCAGCTCCACACACAGCACCCAGGCTCTGGGCCTCTCAGTCTGCTGCAGTGTTCAGCTCCACACACAGCACCCAGGCTCTGGGCCTCTCAGTCTGCTGCAGTGTTCAGCTCCACACACAGCACCCAGGCTCTGGACCTCTCTGCTGCAGCGTTCAGCTCCACACACAGCACCCAGGCTCTGGACCTCTCTGCTGCAGCAGTGTTCAGCTCCACACACAGCACCCAGGCTCTGGACCTCTCTCTGCTGCAGCGTTCAGCTCCACACACAGCACCCAGGCTCTGGGCCTCTCTGCTGCAGCGTTCAGCTCCACACACAGCACCCAGGCTCTGGACCTCTCTGCTGCAGCGTTCAGCTCCACACACAGCACCCAGGCTCTGGGCCTCTCTCTGCTGCAGCGCTCAGCTCCACACACAGCACCCAGGCTCTGGGCCTCTCTGCTGCAGCGCTCAGCTCCACACACAGCACCCAGGCTCTGGGCCTCTCTGCTGCAGCGTTCAGCTCCACACACAGCACCCAGGCTCTGGGCCTCTCTGCTGCAGCGTTCAGCTCCACACACAGCACCCAGGCTCTGGACCTCTCTGCTGCTGCAGCGTTCAGCTCCACACACAGCACCCAGGCTCTGGGCCTCTCTCTGCTGCAGCTTTCAGCTCCACACACAGCACCCAGGCTCTGGGCCTCTCTGCTGCTGCAGCGTTCAGCTCCACACACAGCACCCAGGCTCTGGACCTCTCTGCTGCAGCGTTCAGCTCCACACACAGCACCCAGGCTCTGGGCCTCTCTGCTGCAGCGTTCAGCTCCACACACAGCACCCAGGCTCTGGGCCTCTCAGTCTGCTGCAGCGTTCAGCTCCACACACAGCACCCAGGCTCTGGGCCTCTCTGCTGCAGCGTTCAGCTCCACACACAGCACCCAGGCTCTGGGCCTCTCTGCTGCAGCGTTCAGCTCCACACACAGCACCCAGGCTCTGGACCTCTCTGCTGCAGCGTTCAGCTCCACACACAGCACCCAGGCTCTGGACCTCTCTGCTGCAGCGTTCAGCTCCACAGCACCCAGGCTCTGGGCCTCTCTGCTGCAGCGTTCAGCTCCACACACAGCACCCAGGCTCTGGGCCTCTCAGTCTGCTGCAGTGTTCAGCTCCACACACAGCACCCAGGCTCTGGGCCTCTCTCTGCTGCAGCGTTCAGCTCCACACACAGCACCCAGGCTCTGGGCCTCTCTCTACCCACACACACCCGCCATGCAGTCACTAACATCTTTAAAAAGAAGACTACCGGTACTCAAAACCAGGGGTGTAAAGTACTTGAGTAATTGTACTTTGTTACAATACTTGAGTACTGTTTTTGGGGATTTGTACTTTACTCAAGTATTATTAGGGTTGTATACTTGTACTTTTACTCAATTACATTTCAGAGGAAAGAAAACATACTTTTTACTCCTTACATTTAAAATGCAGACCTATACAAAGTACAAATCTCGCAGGTCCAACCATTTTAATTAGTATATTTGTTTCTCTGGCCGGAATAACGTTAACGTTATTAATCCTGCGGCCGCGCTTTAATAAAAAAATGCCAATCAAATCCCCATCAATGGAAAATGAACCCGCCCCCAAACCCATGCTGATTGGTCCTTGTGCAAGACTAGAAAGCGGGGATCTAGCGGGGACACCTGCTATCAGAAGAATAGACAGTCAGAAAAGAAGTTTGTACTTTTACTTTTTAGTACTTAAGTACATTTAAAAATAGAAACTTTTTGACTTTTACTCAAGTGTGTTTTTAGCCAGATACCCTGACTTTTACTTGAGTACGATTTTGAGACGGTACCCATACTTTCACTTAAGTATAATTTCTGGGTACTTTTTACACCCCTGCTCTATACCCAAATAATCTTTAACTATATGGATATTTTGTATCACGTTTTCATCATACATATCTTATATTTTGCTCTATGTGTAAGGTGACCTTGAGTGAGAAAGGCACAGTTTCAAATTAAATGTATTATTATTATTATAAATACGTGGTTATTTATTTGATGTTAAAAACTACGACCAACAGCTTTTTTTTTTGCACAGAAGTCATTTTGAAAAAGGGTTGTTGTGATCCCAGGTTCATATATTCATATATATTTTTCTCTGTATCACCCCCCATGTCCGTCATCATCCCATACGGTGTATCGCATCTGGGTATGTCATAAATGTATAGAGCACTAGCAGTACTGTCTATCTGTATGTCGGTGTGTGTCATATGATGAATTGAAAATGGGGGACCCTGATGTAAACAAGACGAAAGTCTTTCTCTGGACTGCATCCCCTTAACAATTGTATGTATTGAGCTGTACTGTACTGTACCCATTCTGCAATCTGTTAATAAAGTTTTCAATCAATCAATCAATCAATCAATCACCAGCAGCATCTGCCTCAATCGCAGCCTAGAAGAGAGAGGAATTCTCATTACGTCACCGGGGGGAGGGGCTATGTAAATGTCGAAGAACAACGTACAGTAAGGGGGACGCAGGCTAGGTGTGTTTCCACCGTCAATGAACAGAAAGAAAACACGTTCTCTCAGCATCATCAGCCTAGAATATTGATGGAACATGGCATCAAAATGTCCCAAATGCGACAAAACCGTTTATTTTGGTAAGTGAATTTATTTATTTATTTATTGTAGACTATAAATAGCCTACACCTTGCCGGCTTGTGCAATCTGATATTTTATTGCTGCTTTATGTGTTTTTAAGTCTGATAGTGGAGGCTGTATTCAGTTGAAATAGAGCTATTGTATAACAATGCAATTCATAATCACGTTTATGCATGACCTTTCATTCCTTGTATACACAGATTCAGAACCTGCTCCTCTTTAAGAATTGGGCAAAGGCTGGGCTAAGCTGAACACCACACCACCCTGACCAAATCCTAAAAGGTTTATTCCATTGATTGCGCCCTGGTCAAGATTTCGAGTTATCCAGAATGCTAGCACTAGCCCCTTTCGTGACTGTGATGCACCGAGTGAATCCACAGTCACTTGCTCCTCAATAGGAAACCAACCTAGATTTACCACGAAGGACTGGTTCTGCCCGAACCGTTCGTTATACAAGAATCACAGAGAAATGTCAAAGGTGCTCACAGTTACACGAGGGTTTCGAACAGAGATACGGGATGGTTTGAAAGCTCTGCGTTGCTAATAAACATTTTAAATATATTTTATAAACTGCTCAAAACGGCATTATTTCCGGCGTTGGCTGCCTGGTGCGCCTGCGCTGTGATCACACACCATGGCACCCAACGCCGGAAATAATGCCGTTTCGAGCAGTTTATAAAAATTATTTAAAATGTTTATTAGCAACGCAGAGCTTTCAAACCATCCCGTATCTCTGTCCGAAACCCCCGTGCAGCTTTGAGTACCTTTGACATGTCTCTGTGATACTTGTCTAACGAACAGTTCGGGCAGAACCAGTCCTTCATGGTAAATCTAGGTTGGTTTCCTATTCAGGAGCAAGTGACTGTGGATTCACTCGGTGCATCACAGTCACGAAAGGGGCTAGCAGAATGGTGAATGTGATCCCGGCTAGCAGAGACCGGTCGGCCGCTAACTATCTTTGGATGAGCTTATAGCGAGCCTCTAACAGGCCTAACGTGCCGGTTAGTTATGATGAGGACATACTCTCGTATTGTTACTGGACACCGGGGTCGTCCATAGGATTAAAAAGCAATTTGTGGTCCTCCTAAAGTCCTAATCATATTAGTGCTATTGCCTTTTATTTGAAAGGATATAGAGACAGACTTAAGTCCACGACTATCCGGTGATTCCTTTCAAATGAAACATTCGCCGCATGCGGAGATAAATAATTCATCCCAAGTACATACATTGTGCGGGTCGAGTGTGCCCCCCGCCCTCCCCTCCCCTCTCCACTTTAGACAACAATAGGACTTCGATTTCAGCACTAGATTGGCATGGACAGCTCCCCCCCCCCGAAGGAGTCGGCCGCGCCCCAAAGAACACAGACCCCACCCTGCATGAATGAATGAATGAATGAATGAATGAATGAATGAATGAATGAATGAATGAATGAATGAATGAATGAAAACTTTATTTAACAGATTGCAGAATGGGTACAATACAGTACGGCTTAATATACACACAATTGTTAAGGGGATGCAGACCTGAGAAAGACGTTTGTCTTGTTTCCATCAGGGTCCCCAATTTTCAATTCAGTGACATTTATGACATACACGACAACATACATGACATTTATGGCATAGGGACATACATGACATACAGGTATTTAGTAGTACTGTTACATTTGTGACATATACGATATTCAAATATACAGTACTGTTACCCATAGGTCCTGTGACTGTGCAGTAAATTCAACACGTTATTCTCTTTTGAGCATTGGTACTTGATAAACTGGCTAAGTGGCTATAATAGTCTGCTTACTTTGGTCACAATTCATTCTGGACAATAATATACATCTTCCCCACTCTCTTGTGTTTTCACTTGTCCAAGCTACAGTACAATATTGGGAGACGGCAGAAGGCCTGCCTGCTATGGTTTACTTTTACATTCGTGGCTAGACAACATGTGACAGAGTGAAAGGTCAGAGTGCTTGGCAATGCTTCACTTGTTAATGGAAATGCATAGTCATTCTAATTAGGCCCCAAACGGCCTATTTAAGACCCCAAATGTTGATAGGATAGATCAATATAAAGGGTAAATCCACCCTAAAATAGAATAATGTAATAATACTGTGACGCTCAGGTTCAGTAGCTGAATATGAATTAGTCCCTCCTTAAAGGGGCACTTCCCCGAAAAACAACACTGATTTGTTTTGCACATAATCTCACACATACGTCTTCTATAAGGCTCTAATCTGTTTTGCACACATTCCTTTAGTTTGAATATCTCCTCCCGTGATGTCATCAGAGGACACTGACTCCTTGTGTTGTGTTAATTACATTTCAATTAAATTATGTATAGGTGAAAAAATAGCAATCCCTATCGCAATCCCTGTCTCTCCCTATTATTTAATCTACATAATTTCATTGAGCTGTAATTAAGGCAACACAAGGTTTCAGTGTCCTCTGGTTTGATTGATTGATTGAAAAGTGTATTAACAGATTGCAGAATGGGTACAGTACAGTACAGCTCAATACATACAATTGTTAAGGGGATGCAGACCAGAGAAAGACTTTCGTCTTGTTTACATCAGGGTCCCCCATTTTCAATTCATCATAACATATATGACATACATGACATACAGATAGACAGTACTGCTACATCTATACATTTATGACATATCAGATTTGCAAATACAGTACTGTTTGTGATACAAAAGTGTCCAGAAAAAGAGTGTATATGCATTTGACGTAGAAACTGTACATTGGAGGAGGTTGGGTGGGTGGGGTGGGGTTGGGTGGGTGGGTGGGGGCTGTACATTGGAGGTGGGGGGGGGGGACACTGTACACTGTACATTGGAATACTGACAAAGCCATACTTGGTCATTTACTGTACAACTGGGTTAGGACATTTGTAGGGGCCAGTTTCTAATTGCAGTCTCCCGTAGGTGTTTTTTGAGTGTTTTTGAAAGTGGGTAGTGATTTACATTCCTTTACAGCTTTGGGTAGGGCGTTCCACTTTGATGTGGCATAATTGCGAAACGTGTTTAGTCCCTTGTTTGAGCCGAATCTGGGTTTAACATGATTTGTGGAGCTCCCTCTGGTGTTGTGATTGTGGTATTCACTGACCTTTGGGAAGTATTTTGACATGTACATGGGTACCTTGGTCGCGTAGTGTATCTTGTAGACCAGGCCCATTGCAAGTTGCTGTACTCTGTCGTCTACTCTAAGCCATCCTAGGTTGTCAAAGTGGGCAGGGGTGAGGTGGGTTCTAGGAGTCAGGTCAAGCAGTAGTCTGACTAGCTTGTTTTGAGATGTTTGTAATTTGTTTTTTAGTGCCTTTGAGGTGCTTTGGTACCATGAGGTGCAAGCATAGTTGTAGTACCCTTGAATGAGTGCTCCTGCTAGAGTCTTCAGGGTATTCTTGTTTACCAAGAGAGGAGATCCGGTACAAGAATCGAGTTTGTTCGTTGACTTTTTTTATTACATTGGATGCCATTTTGTCACAGGAAAGATTAGCCTCTAGGATGGAACCCAGGTAGGTAATTTCATCTTTCCTTGTGACAATATTGTCACCCACTGTAACCGAGAAGCCGTCGGTCTTGCTGAGTTTGTTATTTGAACCGAAGAGAATGGACTCTGTTTTGCCCATGTGTAATGATAGTTTGTTGTCGGCGAGCCATATGCAGATTTTGCCTAGTTCTGAGCTGAGGGTTTTTTCAACCTGTAACTTGTTCTTGTCAGAGACCAGCAGGGCTGAGTCGTACGCAAACAGGAACAAGTTGCAGTCACAAGCTGACGACATGTCATTTGCATAAATTAGGAATAGTAGCGGTCCTAGTATGCTTCCTTGTGGAACACCACAGCTCACTGTGAGGGGGGGGGGATAGAGTACCGTTTACCTCCACCATCTGTTCTCTCCTCTCCAGGTAGGATTGTATCCAGCTCACTGATAGACTATCAAAACCAATTGCTTTTAGCTTGTCAATCAGAATGGTGTGACATCACGGGAGGACATTCAAACTCAGTAACTCCCCAGCTCTCTGTCAAACTAAATGAATGTGTGCAAAACTGTTCAAAGCCTTGGGATATGTGAGATTATGTGCAAAATAAATCAGTGTTTTTTTTTTTTGGTGAAGTGCCCCTTTAGGCCCGGGCCGAGGCTGAGTTCCAATCCATTACCTTTACTAAATAGTATAGAGACCATTATTGTTGGAGCCAAAATGCCCTTCTGTTTATTTAGTTTTATTTTAACTCACGGTGCAGAGGTTTGGCATTATCAGTCACCATGGCAACCACCACAGGGGGTGGTTACCCATATATACTGATCAGTGGGTGACGAGCCCCAGGTGCGCAAGGGGAATAGCCATACAGTTTTTGACCGTGTTCGAGATGTGCCGTATAGGTCGGCGGTCAGTGTTATTAGTAAAAAGAGTTTTTGTATATATATTTTGGTTGATAAGTCAATAAAAGGATTGGCATATCGAAAATGATAAGAGCTCTCTGGACATTGAATTCTTTAAGCACGCGTCTAACTCAAGCCAGTCCACTTGCCCCTCGCGGTAGGCTTATGTAAAGGAGTCTACATTAGTCAAAAACTAAGGCTCTTCGTTTGAAATGGACAATTGCCTTTGTTACTTATTGGAAGAAGAGGATAATCGCGCTCGGCGCTCAAGATTCATTCAAACAGCTGATCAGCGAGACAGCGCGCTCTGCGCTCAAGATTCAACAGCTGATCAGCGGGACGTGTGATCAGCTGTTTTGGTTCACCGTTTCGCTTGGAATTGCGCGGAACGTGGACAATCTGGACCAAGCTGCCCAGCACCAGCACCGTCGGGGAGCGGACGGACCGGGAGGAGCAGCCCACCACCGTCAAGGAGCGGACGGCATCACCTGCCCCAGCACCATTTGGGCGAGGGAACGGACCAGGGAGCTGTCCACGGTACCACCGTCAAGGAGCGGACGGCATCACCTGCCCCAGCACCATTTGGGCGAGGGAACGGACCAGGGAGCTGTCCTGCGCGCAAGCAGTTTATTGAATAGCGCTCGGACAAAGAGCGCTGTTTGATGTTGAATAGCGCTCGGACAAGGAGCGCTGTTTGAAGACTTTTCGAAGTTCAAAGAATAAAGTCAAACGGCCCCGACAGCGCTGCGCAACGAACAGGTATGTAGCGCGCTACCGGTATATCTTATATGGCCATATAAAAAACAAATGTGTGCACACAGGGTCAATTGAGAAAAATATAAAAAGGGAAAATTCCAATGCATTGGTGGTATATGATTGTGCAACCCGTTCGTGTGTGTGTCAAGGTTTGGTTAGAACGTCATGTGATGATTAACTGTGGGTTTGTTTATTGTGATTTAACCAAAGGTACCGTTTCATATTGAATCTGTTGGTCTTATATTGCTGATATGAATTCTGATAAAGGTGTTCAGAATCCAACAAAGACCAGCGTTATGGTTGAAAAGCCAGCCACGGCTGAAACTCATTGTAAAGAACCTTCATTGGTTGAAAAGTCACAGCCCACACCCACAGTGGCTGAAACACAGTCCAAGGTGGACACAGGTCAAATCACACACAATGTTGATACCGATCAGCAGGTCAGAAACCGCAAGAGCAAATTAACACCAAAAGCCCTATTGGATAAAATTGACACATTACATAAATTACATAAATCTAAATTTAACAAGGCTTCTAACTTGCAAAAAACGATTTTGGGGTTAATGCAAAGTGGATGCAAACAGGAGGTGCAATGCACATTTATGCAATATCTCCACATATGCAAGGAAGCAGAAGCAAACCAGGAGGCTCTGTTGCCAATAGTACCTCCTGAGGAAAGGGGAAAACATGACATTTGGTTCAAAGCCAAAATGATCAATGTCAATGACTTTATTGATCACATGAATGCATGGACAAAAATGACACAACCTGTGGAAAGTGTTAATGAGGATGAGGAGGATGTGCAAAATCTAATTAATCCAAATGACAGCATTTCTAATGTGGGAAGTAAAAAATCTGCTCACAAAGGTCACACAAGGTCTGGTACCAGCAGGTCCAGCAGGTCCAGCAGATCTTCTACCTCAGCAGCTCGCTTACAGGCCGAGGCAGATAGAGCTTCACTTGTGATTCGCGCTGCAGCGTTAAAGGATAAACACGCTCTGGAGGAGCAGGAACAAATTCTAAAAAAGGATAAACACGCTCTGGAAGAGCAGGAACAGATCCTGAAACACGCTCTGGAAGCCAAGGAACAGATCCTGAAAAAGGATAAACACGCTCTGGAAGAGCAGGAACAGATCCTGAAAAAGAAAAAGGAAACGATGGAGCTTGATGCACAACTGGCAGCTACCAACGCAAGAATAGCAGTATTTCAATCCCCCAGTCACCAAGCTCTTTCACTCACACAGTCCGATGGCATGGACTCCTACTACAGGAAAGGAACAAGGTTAAAGGAACCCTCAGTCACTCTCAATCCTCATGCAAAAGAATATACATCACTACCACAGCAACCGTCTATGCAACCACCAGAACTGCAGCAACCATCTGCACAGCAATCATATGTGCAACAACCATCACTATGGAAACCACAAGCTATGCAACAGCAACAAGCACCCATTCAACAACCACCACCCTGGCAAATACCACAAGCTATGCAACAGCAACAAGCACTCATTCAACAACCACCACCCTGGCAAATACAACAACCTATGCACTTGGTGCAGCCAACACCCATTCAACCGCCCCCATTTTGGCAAAGACAACAATCTATGCTGTTACAGCCAACCCTCATTCAAACACAACCGCCATCTTTACAAAGACAACATGTGTCTTGGGATGGAGCACAGGACAATACAACTCACATGGAAGCTCCTGTGCAGCTAACGACCCCAACTGTAATTTCACCCCAAAGCAATGAAACCTCAGTTGTATGTAACCTATTAAAAAGGCAAAATGAGATAACAGCAATGCTAGTGGAGCAGCAAACCACTCACTTACTGCCACCAAGAGAGATTCCATATTTTGATGGGGATCCTCTGCAGTACAGAACCTTTGTCAGAGCCTTTGTTCATTGTGTGGAGAAGAACACGAGAAACAGAGGTGATTGTTTGTACTTCTTGGAGAAGTACACCAGGGGTCAGCCTAAAGAGCTTGTACGTAGCTGTCAACACATGGCTCCAGACAGAGGCTATGATATGGCAAAGTACCTACTTGAACAACACTTTGGAGATGAATATAAAATCACAGCAGCTTACATGGAGAAGATGCTCAACTGGCCGCTAGTGAAGGCTGAAGACATAAAATCTCTTCAAGCCTATGCTCTTTTCCTTCAGGAGTGCTGTAATGCTATGGAGAATGTCCAGTACATGAGGGAACTCGATATGCCAGCGAACATGAAAGTATTGATTTCAAAGCTTCCATACAAGCTCAGAGAGAATTGGAGAGTCTCTGTATGTTCGATAATGGAAAAACACCATCGCAGACCACAATTCATGGATATTGTCACATTCATTGAACGCCAGGTAAAGATTGTCTCAGACCCAGTCTTCGGAGACATTCAAAATACACCACCAAGTACAGGAAGTAGACCTATGAACATGAACAGAATGAAGTCACAAATTAAACCCAAATTCAAAGGAGACAGTTTTGCAACCACAGTTACTACCATCGAAACCCCTGCAAAGCAAAGAAATTAATCTGCTCACAACACCAACACTTGTGTATGTTGCTCTAAAAATCACACTCTGGATCAATGTCCTCAGATGGAGGAGAAGACACACAGGGACAAGATTACTTTTATAAGGCAAAAAGGAATCTGTTTTGGCTGCCTTCGCATTGGACATCTTAGCAGGAATTGCGAGAAGCGCTTGACTTGCAAGGTGTGCAGCCAAAACCATCCCAGTGTTCTTCATATTAATCAGAAGGAGAGAGCAAGCAACACAAACCAGCCAAAGAAACCTTCGGTGAGTAACGCACAGATCTCTTTGCAAACATGTGGACAAACAGGGGCCGGAAGCAGCAATGGGACTCTGTCAATCTTGCCTGTACAGGTGAAGTCCAGCAAGGGAGACAAAATCATCACAACATATACATTTTTAGATCCAGGCAGCACTGACACATTTTGTTCAGAATCCCTAATGAGAAGGCTGAACCTTACAGGAAGGAAAACACAAATCAGCTTACATACCATGGGTCCAAAGGCATCTGTGTCCAGCTACATACTGACAGACTTGGAGATCTCCAGCCTCACTGGGAGGCAGTTCTATGACCTGCCCAAGGTCTACACCCAGAAGAGGATGCCTGTAACCACGAGTAACATCATTAGCCAAGAGGAGTTGGCTAAGTGGCCATACTTAGATGGGGTTGCCCTTCCTCTGATTCAAGCTGATGTGGAGTTATTGATAGGTACCAATGCCTCCAAATTGCTTGAACCTTGGGAAATTGTGAATAGTCATGGCAATGGGCCATATGCCATTAAGACCCTATTGGGGTGGGTCGTTAATGGTCCCCTATCAGGCTACAGTGAGCAGCGGAGTGAGAATGTCAACCCCGCTGCTATTGTTAATAGGATCTCTATAACAAATCTGGAGGAGTTGCTGAACAATCAGTACAACCATGATTTTAATGAAAGGTCATCAGAAGACAAAGAGGAAATGTCGAGGGATGATATGAAGTTCATGGAAATCATGACTGATTCATGCAAACTGCAAGATGGACATTACACCTTGGAGCTTCCCTTTAAAAGGAAAGAAGTGTCTCTGCCAAACAATCAGTTTGTTGCTAGGCAACGCATCCTTGGACTGAAAAGGAAGTTTGGGAGAGATGAGAAGTTCCACCGAGAATACACCAACTTTCTCGACGACGTAATCAGTAAAGGATATGCTGAACGTGTTCCTGAACATCAAGTGGAACGGTGTGATGGAAAAGTGTGGTACATTCCACACCATGGAGTGTACCATCCCAGGAAGGGCAATCTGCGTGTCGTATTTGACTGTGGAGCAGAGTATAGAGGAAAATCTCTCAATAAGGAGCTTCTACAAGGCCCTTACCTCACCAGCACCTTGTTAGGAGTCCTCACACGTTTCCGGCAAGAACCTGTAGCCTTAATGACTGATGTTAAAGCGATGTTCCATCAGGTCAATGTGGCACAGAAAGACAGAGATTTTCTTCGGTTCTTGTGGTGGCCTGACGGCGACGTATCCCAAGAACTGGTAGAATATAGGATGACTGTGCATCTCTTTGGGGCAGTGTCTTCTCCTAGCTGTGCTTGTCATGCCCTCCGAAAGACAGCAGAAGATAACCACAACAGTTTCCCTGCTGAGGTACTTGACACGGTCAACAGCAACTTCTACATGGATGACTGTCTTAAGAGCTTGCCATCAGAAGAGGAGGCTGTTAAAATGGTCAAGGATTTGACAGATGTTTGTCAAAAAGGAGGCTTCCATTTGACAAAATGGATTAGCAATAACCGTGGAGTGCTGCTATCCATCCCAGAGGAAGACCGATCCAAGAATTTGCTTGACTTGGATCTCGACAGAGACCAACTGCCAGTGGAGAGGGCCCTTTGACTTCATTGGTGTGTTGATACAGACACTTTTAAGTTCAAGTTGGCACTCAAAGAACAGCCTCATACTCGACGTGGGATTCTATCGATGGTCAGCTCAATCTATGATCCTTTAGGATTTCTTGCCCCACTCACACTTCCAGCCAAGCTCATACTGCAAGATATGTGTAGGAGGAACTATGGATGGGATGATCAAATTCACCCAATTCTCCAACAGCAGTGGACGAAATGGTTGAGAGACCTGGAAAGAGTGATGGCATTCAAAGTTGAAAGATGCCTCAAGCCGGCAGATTTTGGAGAAACCATTCGTGGTCAACTACATCACTTCTCTGATGCCAGCGAAAGTGGATATGGCACTGTGACCTATCTGAAGATATGGAACAACAGCAACAGGTGTCATGTCTCTTTTCTGTTAGGTAAAGCCAGAGTTTGCCCACTAAAGCAAGTCACCATTCCACGCTTGGAACTCACTGCAGCTGTTCTTGCTGTTCGTGTGGACACCATGCTCAGAGGCGAAATTCAGCTTTGCCTTGAGAAATCTTGTTTCTGGACTGACAGTACTTCAGTTTTAAAGTACATCAGAAATGAAGACAAGAGATTTCACACCTTTGTGGCAAATAGGATTTCTACCATCCGAAGAACATCTGAAGTCACGCAGTGGAGGTACATTCATACCACTCAGAACCCTGCTGACAAAGCCTCAAGGGGAGTTACGGTGGATGATTTGCTGACCAACAGAAGTTGGATTGAAGGCCCTGAGTTTCTTTGGAAACCAGAGGAAGAGTGGCCAGATAGTATCTTGGAGTACAACATTGCTGCTGATGACCCTGAGGTCAAAAAGGATCTCGCCATCAACGCAGTAATTGTCGATGCACCAAGTGCCACACACCAACTGATCACCTACTTTTCTGACTGGAAAAGGTTGAAAAGGTCCGTTGCTTGGATCCTGAAATTACGAAAGACTATTGGAGATGAGTCGTAAAAGAAGCCAACTGAGTCATGAAGATGCAGACAAAGTGGAACAGGAAATGCAACAAAGTAGAGCTGCATTGGGAAACCAGAACTTAACACCAGATGATCTTTCTACAGCTGAGTCTGCCATCATTCGCTTCACTCAACAGCAAAGGTTCCCTGATGAACTTGCTGTGTTGACATCTGGAAAGGGTGAAGTAAAGAAAGACAGTCCCATCTATAAACTGGACCCCATTCTGGAGGATGGCTTGCTTAGAGTTGGAGGGAGGTTGAGTAGGGCAGCAATGTCTGAGGAATCTAAACATCCTGTTATCCTCTCGAAAGACCTCCATGTATCGACTCTCATACTAAAGCACATCCACGAACAGATGGGTCATGGTGGGAGAAACCATGTTCTCTCCAGATTGCGCCGAAAATATTGGATCACTAGTGCCAATGCAGCAACAAGAAAGGTCCTGTCTGACTGTCTTCTGCAAACGCCATAGAGGAAAGTTGGGTGAGCAGAAGATGTCAGACTTGCCTCTAGAGCGAATCGTTGCTGATCTTCCTCCATTTACCAATGTTGGAGTTGATTATTTCGGCCCGATTGAGGTCAAGAGGGGACGTTCCTTTGAAAAGCGCTATGGAGTCATTTTCACCTGTATGGCAAGTAGAGCAGTCCATTTGGAAGTCGCTTATTCATTGGATACGGACTCCTGTATAAATGCTCTACGCAGGTTTGTTTGTAGAAGAGGACCCATCTCTCATTTAAGATCGGACAATGGAACCAATTTTGTTGGTGCTAAAAGAGAGTTGAGGGAAGCTCTCGCTGCTTTAAACCACAGCAAAATACAATCAGCTTTTCTGGAAGAAGGAATTCAGTGGAGCTTCAACCCACCAACAGCTTCTCATCATGGAGGTGCATGGGAGCGCATCATACGGATGATTAGACGAATACTAACATCAGTTCTACACCAGCAAACCTTGAATGACGAAGGATTTCATACAGTGCTGTGTGAAGTCGAAGCCATTCTTAATGATCGCCCCATAACTAAGTTGTCTGGAGATCCCAACGATCTGGAAGCTCTCACTCCCAATCACATTCTCACAATGAAAAGAATTCCAATCTTGCCACCTGGATTGTTTGAGAAGTCTGACCTCTACCTCAAAAGGAGATGGAGACAAGTCCAATACATCTCAGACCTTTTTTGGAAACGCTGGCTGAGAGAATACTTACCTTTGCTACAGGAGCGGCAGAGGTGGAGTAAGGAGAGACGAAGTCTTGTCCCTGGAGACATTGTATTGATCGCAGACGCTACAGCTCCACGTGGTTCCTGGTTACTTGGAAGAGTCCTGGAGACCTATCCTGACAGGAAAGGACTGGTGCGTTCTGCACGAGTGAAGACAAAAACGAGCACACTGGATAGACCAGTAACTAAACTTTGCTTGCTTCAAGAAGCTGCAATTTAAAGCTTCTAATTCAAATAATTGTTTTTTGAGTTCTTTTGTATACATTTATTGGCTCCATTATGTAAATATTATTTTGAATTGTTCCTGGCCTCCTGCCATTCTCAATTAGGGGCCGGTGTGTTGGAGCCAAAATGCCCTTCTGTTTATTTAGTTTTATTTTAACTCACGGTGCAGAGGTTTGGCATTATCAGTCACCATGGCAACCACCACAGGGGGTGGTTACCCATATATACTGATCAGTGGGTGACGAGCCCCAGGTGCGCAAGGGGAATAGCCATACAGTTTTTGACCGTGTTCGAGATGTGCCGTATAGGTCGGCGGTCAGTGTTATTAGTAAAAAGAGTTTTTGTATATATATTTTGGTTGATAAGTCAATAAAAGGATTGGCATATCGAAAATGATAAGAGCTCTCTGGACATTGAATTCTTTAAGCACGCGTCTAACTCAAGCCAGTCCACTTGCCCCTCGCAGTAGGCTTATGTAAAGGAGTCTACAATTATAGTTTTGGGTCATTGGACAACAATTATCAAGATATAATTAAGAGGAATCCCATAAATGGGTGGAAAAAGGTTACTTTGCTTTGATTTCTGACAAGTTACACAATCGTTCTTGGTGTCAGGTTTTTAGTGTTGGGGGGCGGGGCCTTTTAACCAGACAAGACTTATTTGATGATGTCATAAATCCTGGAGCTTTTTCATAGATGGTGAAGAGTTGACTCCTAGACCCATGAATCTACTGTGTAGCTTCTGGTTCAGACCTATAGGACACTCCTAGCCTCTGATTCAGACCTATAGGACACTCCTAGTGTCTGGTTCAGACCTATAGGACACTCCTAGTGTCTGATTCAGACCTATAGGACACTCCTAGTGTCTGATTCAGACCTATAGGACACTCCTAGTGTCTGGTTCAGACCTATAGGACACTCCTAGTGTCTGGTTCAGACCTATAGGACACTCCTAGCCTCTGGTTCAGACCTATAGGACACTCCTAGTGTCTGATTCAGACCTATAGGACACTCCTAGTGTCTGGTTCAGACCTATAGGACACTCCTAGTGTCTGATTCAGACCTATAGGACACTCCTAGTGTCTGATTCAGACCTATAGGACACTCCTAGTGTCTGGTTCAGACCTATAGGACACTCCTAGTGTCTGGTTCAGACCTATAGGACACTCCTAGTGTCTGGTTCAGACCTATAGGACACTCCTAGTGTCTGGTTCAGACCTATAGGACACTCCTAGTGTCTGGTTCAGACCTATATGACACTCCTAGTGTCTGGTTCAGACCTATAGGACACTCCTAGTGTCTGGTTCAGACCTATAGGACACTCCTAGTGTCTGATTCAGACCTATAGGACACTCCTAGTGTCTGGTTCAGACCTATAGGACACTCCTAGCCTCTGGTTCAGACCTATAGGACACTCCTAGTGTCTGGTTCAGACCTATAGGACACTCCTAGTGTCTGGTTCAGACCTATAGGACACTCCTAGCCTCTGGTTCAGACCTATAGGACACTCCTAGTGTCTGGTTCAGACCTATAGGACACTCCTAGTGTCTGGTTCAGACCTATAGGACACTCCTAGTGTCTGGTTCAGACCTATAGGACACTCCTAGTGTCTGGTTCAGACCTATAGGACACTCCTAGTGTCTGGTTCAGACCTATAGGACACTCCTAGCCTCTGGTTCAGACCTATAGGACACTCCTAGTGTCTGGTTCAGACCTATAGGACACTCCTAGTGTCTGGTTCAGACCTATAGGACACTCCTAGTGTCTGGTTCAGACCTATAGGACACTCCTAGTGTCTGGTTCAGACCTATAGGACACTCCTAGTGTCTGGTTCAGACCTATAGGACACTCCTAGTGTCTGATTCAGACCTATAGGACACTCCTAGTGTCTGGTTCAGACCTATAGGACACTCCTAGTGTCTGATTCAGACCTATAGCACACTCCTAGTGTCTGGTTCAGACCTATAGGACACTCCTAGTGTCTGGTTCAGACCTATAGGACACTCCTAGTGTCTGGTTCAGACCTATAGGACACTCCTAGTGTCTGGTTCAGACCTATAGGACACTCCTAGTGTCTGGTTCAGACCTATAGGACACTCCTAGTGTCTGGTTCAGACCTATAGGACACTCCTAGTGTCTGGTTCAGACCTATAGGACACTCCTAGTGTCTGGTTCAGACCTATAGGACACTCCTAGTGTCTGGTTCAGACCTATAGGACACTCCTAGTGTCTGGTTCAGACCTATAGGACACTCCTAGTGTCTGGTTCAGACCTATAGGACACTCCTAGTGTCTGGTTCAGACCTATAGGACACTCCTAGTGTCTGGTTCAGACCTATAGGACACTCCTAGTGTCTGGTTCAGACCTATAGGACACTCCTAGTGTCTGGTTCAGACCTATAGGACACTCCTAGTGTCTGGTTCAGACCTATAGGACACTCCTAGCCTCTGATTCAGATTCAGAGCCATAAACCCTACATCTAAATTAAACTCATTTGGATGTAATAGTTCAAACAAAAATTCCATGAGCCCAAAAAAATTGTCATTAATTCATTATTAAGGAATCAACTCCAAAAAGTGTCACTTGATGACATCATAAATTCCAAGTCTTGATGCTCTGATTTCCAGTTTACTATATTATGAGATATTATATTATTACAATTTGTATCTCACACACATCCAAAAACAGCTTGCACACATTAAAACCATGAAATGATGTAGATTGACCATGAAATTATGTATATTAATAAATAGCAATACCATGTCTTACAGGGACTGCCACCTTATCATTTCATTGAGCTGTAATGAACACAACACAAGGAGTCGATGTCCCAGATGACATTGCTGACATTCAGACTAATTTACTCTCAATAACTGTCAAACCAAATTCACATGATGTGCAAAACTGTCTAGATATTCCTTTACATCATTTCATGGTCAATCTATCATTCCATGGTTTTAATGTGTGCAACACTGTCTCTAGAGATAAGATGAGAAAAGACATTCCTTTACATCATTTCATGGTCAATCTAGCATTTTACGGTTGTGCGCAAAAAACTGTCTAGAGATAAGATATTCCATCACATCATCTCATGGTCAATCTATCATGTCATGGTTTTAATGTGTGCAAAACTGTTCAGAGTCTTTGGATGTGTGTGAGATTATGTGCCCCTGTAATTGTCCGTGTCTACCCGCTGTACCCCCTGCCTGCACACCACGTCCCTGTTCTCTGCATACATATATTGATATCATCATCCATGATGTTTACTTTCTGGAGCTCTGCATCTCATTATAAAACTAGTTTTGTGCCTCAGGAATGAACATGTTTGATGTTCGTTACGTAACCCCTCCTCCCCCCTCCCCCCTCCTTTCTTTGATGCTCCCCCATATGCCCACGGCGCCCCCCCCCCCCTCTCTCATTTCAATATGGGTCACTGCATAATCGCTGTGGAAACCACCCTGTGTGACATTTCCATCGTGCTGTTTGTTCCTTCCATACCGTCAGTCTTGTGTTATTAGCAATATAATAGATATATGTAATTAAGACCCCCCCCCCCCCCAACAAAACACCTGTCCATCATCCTTAATTATTCACTGTGATGAACGTATTGTCTGTGTAATGTGTGCGTGTGAGAGAGAAAGAGAGAAAAAGAGAGAGAGATAGAGAGAGAGGGGCAAGGGGAAATATGCATGAAGATAAGATAAGATAAGGGACATTTGGGCATCATAGCAACATGGGGGGGGGGGGGGGGGGCAGGTACATGGACTGCATTTATATAACAGCTTTTATACAAAGCGCTTTACAATTTCATACCTCAAATTCACCCATTCACTCACACATTCACACACCGACAGCAGATGATGCAACCACGCGAGGTGCCGACCTGCTCATCGGGAGCGGTTAGGGGTTAAGTGTCTTGCTCAAGGACACTTCGGCACGCTGCCGGGAGGAGCTGGAATCGAACCGGGAACCTTCCAGTTACCAGATGACCAGGTGATGATCGGTCTACCTCCTGAGCCACTGTATGGGTTAGGGGTAATAGTAGAACGACATTAATATAGGTAATAAAATTAGATCTGCATATAAAAATACGAGAAAGAATAAACAGTGTAAACAATATGATCGACTCTGAATATAAAAATACGAAAAAGAATAAACAGTGTAAACAATATGATTGACTCTGAATATAAAATTATGAGAAAGAATAAACAGTGTAAACAAAGGTGCAGATGAGGGTCTGTATGCCCTATCGGTTATATTATATGTTGCAATAAATATAGGCAATAAAGAATTTTAATCGGAATATATATATATACTATGAGTAAGGGTAAAAGTATACGGTATAAACACAAGGTACCCTAACTGGTACGTTTTCTATGCGGAATCCTTTTCTTCAAAGTAACTAGTAACTGATGGGTTCAGATAAACGTAGTGGAGTAAAAGTAAGGCCACAGCTGCTTCCTAGAGAGAAAAAAGAGAAAAGCCCGGTCGACCAATGGAAAGAGGACGGATATCTGGGCGTGCCGGGGGCCATGTGCCCCTGGCTGCTGGGATATTCTGGGACATACCTAATAGAGGTTACAGATAAGTGGCTAAGTGAGCCTTCCATTGTGTCCAGCGTCGCGTCTCTGGGTCTATATCATACTTTCCATGCAGGAGTGGTCAGTGACCAACCGTTTGAATAGCTTGAATGAAGCCCACATTCTATATCCGTCCGCAGCTTCTCATCTGAAATGCCATTCGCTCTATATGGAATCTGTCTCCACATCAGCCAGGGATGTGGCGGGCAGGGGGGGGGGGGGGGGGGGGGGGGGGGTCAGGCGAGCAGTGCCCTCCACCCACACATGCATGTGGGTGTGAAGTGTGTTTGTGTGTGTGTGTGTACACGTGCATGCATGTGGGTGTGTGAAGTGTGTGTAGGTGTGTGTGTGTGTGTGTGTGTGTGTGTGTGTGTGTGTGTGTGTGTGTTTATGGTCTCTGATGGTAAATGACAGATTAAACACACAGACAGAGGGAGGGAGAGCGCAGGCGTCGAGATTTTAGGTTTTTGAATTACAGCAGTGACTCATGCAATATGACTGAGACCTGTACAGCAGGGGAGAGAGAGAGAGAAGTCAAGTCAAGTCTAGTATACAGTGAAATGCGGGGGGTCTTGCCCGCAACGATTGTGCATAATACAATAATAATAATATAATAAGAATCCAATAGAACGACATTGTGCAATAATACAAGTAATCAAAGTAGGGCATATCGGTATATGTACATGAGTTTTTACAGAGCATGGTAGGACATGCTAGGTCCTGTGATAGTGCAATACACTGTTAGCTACGGATGAGGCACTGGGTCTTTATGTACACTGCTATACAATGCTATATTATGCAATCTCAAGTTATACTATACTATTTTTAAAGTGACCTTTCCTTTTGTAAAGTGACCATAAGTGTGAGCGTGTGCAGCATGAGAGTGTGTGTGCTCATGTTAAAGTGGCTGCTAGTGTGTGAGCGTGTACAGTGTGTGTGTTGTGTGTGTGCTCATGAGTGCTTGTGTGTGGAGAGTTCAGTGTTCAAGGCTCTGATGGCCTGGGGGAAGAAGCTGAGCCGAAGTCTCTCTGTCCTAGCAGCTGGTGTTCGCAGGTGTTTGCCTGACCGCAGCAGCTTGAACAGGCTGTTGTTGGGGTGGTGAGGGTCTTTCATTATTCTGCAGGCTCTGGATTTGCACCTCTTGTTATATAGGACCTGCAGGGGTGGTAGTGCAATACCCGTGATACGCTCGGCTGAGCGCACCACTCTCTGTAGGGCCTTCTTGTCCTGTGCCGTGCTGTTTCCATACCAGACAGTGATGTTTCCAGTCAAGATGCTCTCTACAGCTCCGGAGTAGAAGGACTGGAGTATCTTCCCAGATACTCTGAACTTCCTTAACTGTCTCAGGTGGTAGAGGCGCTGCTTCGCCTTTTTTACGACTGAGTCTATGTGTGTTGTCCATGTCAGATCCTCTGAGATGTGGACCCCCAGGTACTTGAAGCTGCTCACCCTGTCCACGGTAGCCCCGTTTATCCTCAGTGGTGTGTGTCTCCTGCTGTCCTCTCCTATAATCCACGATCAGCTCCTTGGTTTTACCAATGTTCAGGAGCAGGCTGTTGTCCTGGCACCAGCGTTCCAGTACCTCAACCTCCTCCCGGTAGGCCTTCTTGTCGTTGTCCGAGATCAGCCCCACCACCACTGTGTCGTCCGCAAACTTCACTATGGAGTTGGAGCTGAACTTGGCCACACAGTCATGTGTGTATAGTGAATACAGCAGGGGGCTCAGAACACAGCCCTGGGGGGACCCGATGCTCAGGGTGATGGTGTTGGAGGTCTGACCCCCCACCCTGACCGCCTGGGGCCTTTCACTCAGAAAGTCCAGTACCCAGGCGCTCAGAGTGGAGCTCAGACCCAGCTCGATCAGCTTGTCCACCAGTCTGGTGGGGACTATGGTGTTGAACGCTGAGCTGTAGTCAATGAACAACAGTCTCACATAGCCCCCCTTCTGGCGGTCCAGGTGAGAGAGGGTGCTGTGCAGTACTTGGGAGACCGCATCATCAGTGGACCTGTTTGGCCTGTATGCAAATTGCATAGGGTCCATATCTGGGGAGGGAGGCACAAATGTGATCCTTAACCAGCCTCTCAAAACATTTCATGGCCACAGAGGTGAGTGCCACCGGTCTGTAGTCATTGAGACCTGTTGGGGAGGATTTCTTTGGTACCGGGATAATAGTAGACACCTTGAAGCAGGCAGGTACCACGGATTCCGCCAGGGATAGATTAAATATGGTGGTGAACACAGGGGCTAGCTGGTTAGCACACGTCCTGTTATTCCATCTGGGCCAGCCGCCTTCCTGGTGTTCACCTGCATAAATGCTCTTCTCACACTGTGTTCCGTCAATGAGAGAGCGTCCCCGGCCCCTCGCGGATGCCCCCCCCCTCCACAGCTGGCGCGTCGGTGACGTCACTAGCCGGTGAGCTAGCGTCGCCACTGTTTGCACCAAACCGTGCGTAGAAAGAGTTGAGTTTGTCCGCGAGAGAGGCGTCGTCGCTCCCCATTGAGGGGGCGCTGACTTTGTAGTCAGTTATCGTCCGCAGTCCCCGCCATAAGCCTCTTGTGTCATTCTGTGCCATTTGTGCCTCCATCTTGTCAGCATACGTCCTCTTAGCAAGTTTAACAGCCTTGCGCAGAGTATAGACTGTTGCCTTGTACTCCTCCATATTTCCTGTCTCTCTGCCCAGGTTGTAAGCAGTGGTGCGAGTTTTCAGAGCTGCTCTGATAGTACTGTCCACCCACGGTTTCTGGTTCGGGAACACCCTCGCCTTTTTTGTGGGGACGATACTATCAGCTAAGGTTGCTATGAAGCTATCAACAGTATCTGCGAAATCCCTGGAACATTCCCCAGTCTACGTCCTCTAGAGCGTCCTGAAGCGTGGCCTCTGATTGGTCGGACCATCTCTTTACCTCACGTGACACGACGGCGTCACGTGATCTCTGCCTGTAGCCCGGAAATAGGAAAATGGAGTCATGATCGGACGTGCTTGTAGCCTCCGCTAATGGCGGAGCCGGTACCGCTTTATAGCCGGCTCTGAACGGGGTGTAGCAATGATCCAGCGTGTTTCCTCTCCTGGTGGAGCAGGCGATGTGCTGAAAAAAGGATGGCATCACTTTCTTCAGATTCGCCTGGTTGAAATCGCCGGCTACGATCATGGCTGCGTCCGGGTGCTTGATCTGGTGGATGTATTTTTATTTTTAATTTTTTTATTTTTTATTATCTTTTTTCCCCCTCCTTTTTTCCGATTTTTCTCCCATCCCACTGTTAGTCGTTATGCCAATTCCCAACCCCCTTCCTGGTTGTTGCGCACCCCCCCTACTGTTGGTCCGGGAGGCCGGAGACTGTCACATGCTTTCCTCCGACGCATGTGCAGCCAGCCGGCAGCCAGCCTGGCAGCGCAGATTCTCACTGGGAGAGTGTAACGTGTGGAAGGTCGCACTACCTCTCTCCAGATCCTTCCCTTGCTGAGCAGGCGCCCCGACCGAACTGTAGGGGTCGCTGTCCACAACGCCCAGGACCCACCCACCAGCTTTCCCACCCCTAACACTGCCAATTGTGTTAGTATGAGCGACCAGCCAAGCTCGAACCCAGCGTCTCCAGCGTTGGTGGCGAGCGCCTTGCCCACTACACCATCTAGCCGCCCTGATCTGGTGGATGTTGAGCTGCCCCTGTAGCTCCGCCAGGGCCCTGACGGTGTTCGCTTGGGGAGGGATGTACACCGCAGTCATGATGATGGCGGTGAATTCTCAGGGGAGATGAAACGGGCGTCATTGAATGGCCAGATGTTCCAGGTCCGGGGAGCATGAACTGGAGACAGGGAACAAAATTAACACCCGCCAAGCGCCAATGGCGTGTAGATTTCCTCTTTGGCTGGTAAATTACAGAGGCTACTCAGCCACTCTGGCTTGTAAAAAAATTGGGAGCCATATGGACATATGAGAGTATTATGTAAGGGATAATGTATGGCTAGGAGGTCATTGTCGCAAAATAATTGACCGACACGGAGTTTAAAATACCGAGGCGCCGCGCCGAGGTGTTTTAAACGGAGTGAAGGTCAATTATTTTGCGACAATGACTGAGTAGGCTATACATTATCCCGCTTATTACATGGCTAACTTACTAACAATATACCTAATTCATTTGACAAATCGCAGTTGTTCTGTGGCTCTGTCAGCCCAAATAAAGTGATTATTATTATCGCGCGGGCAGCAGCTCTGTTCTGGCTCCGCTGTGTTCGGGCTCCGCTCGGCGCTCCGCCCCCTGTCATCGCCGGCAGCAGTGTGTGTCAGTGGGCTTGATTGCCAACAGCTGCGCTCTGCGGTCATTATTGAAAAATCTGCGGTCATTATCGAAAAATAATGACCGCAGTCGGGGGGCTGTTGACCAATCACAAGCAAGCATTTCGGCGAATGTGAAAACGCCATGTAATAAATAGTAATAATAATGATTGCGATATACTAAAAAGCTATTTATCATTTTTGGCTGGTAAAAAAATCTGCCTGGCTGGTAGTTTTTTAAATCTACCAGCCACCTTGGCTGGTAAGTCAAAACGTTTATTTTGTTCCCTGACTGGAGAGTATCTTAATCTCCTTTGGGCTTACCCAGCCTTTGTTCGTGAGGAGACAGACACCCCCGCCAACGCTCTTCCCGGAGGCTTCTGCACGGTCCGCTCGGAAGACGGTGAAGGAGTCCGAAGGAGAGACGCGGTGATCCGGAGTCGCTGGTTTCAGCCATGTCTCCGTGAAGCACATGATGTTACAGTCTCTCACCTCTCGCTGGAATCGAACCCTCGCCCGTGAATCATCCATCTTGTTCTCCAGCGAACGTGCATTTGCCAGAAAAATGGATGGGATCGCCGTCGAGATCGAGAGAGAGAGAGAGAGAGAGAGAGAGAGAGAGAGAGAGAGAGGAATCAGCAGCATTAAAGGGCAAATCAATATATCATGAACATAAAAGAGAATCTTCTGCTCTGCCAGAGAATGAGAACCCAGCTGGAAAATCCCTGCTACAGGGACTATAGCTCTACTGCGGCTCTTTGATGGAGACACAAGTGTTCTTCACCTCAGACACAAGTGTTCTTCAACTCACACACAATCCAAACCTGTACGGCTTCTGACTATTAAATAATCACTGTTCTCTGAATGCTCTGAATGTTCAAAACGCTGGGTCTTAAATACACAGTCGATGCACCTGGCCTTGAGCGCTCTCTCTCTCTCTCTCTCTCTCTCTCTCTCTCTCTCTCTCTCTCTCTCTCTCTCTCTCTCTCTCTCTCTCTCTCTCTCTCTCTCTCTCTCTCTCGTACATGTTATGCTCATAGGGATGGATATTAAGATGTTTATGTTGTATTTGTATATTGTTTATATATATATACAGTGTTTTTGTATTGAAACAAATCTTTATAGTTCCTCCCTTGTGAAATATGGGTTCGCCTCTATCCCATTTATAAAAAGTTCTCTCGCTCTCTCTCTCCCTCTTTTATTCTCTCCCTCTTTCTCTTTCACTCTCTCTCTCTATCCCCTCTCTCTCACACTCTCTCCCTTTCATTCTCTCTCTCTCTCTCTCTCTCTCTCTCTCTCTCTCTCTCACAGCGGAGAAGGTGTCCTCCTTGGGGAAAGACTGGCACAAGTTCTGTTTGAAGTGCGAGCGCTGTAACAAGACCCTGAACCCAGGGGGACATGCAGAGGTAGGGGCAGAGCTGGGACAGAGGGGTCAGTGTTGGACTGAGGGGTCAGTGTTGGACTGAGGGGTCAGTGTTGGACTGAGGGGCAGTGTTGGACAGAGGGGTCAGTGTTGGACTGAGGGACAGTGTTGGACTGAGGGGTCAGTGTTGGACTGAGGGGTCAGTGTTGGACAGAGGGGTCAGTGTTGGACAGAGGGGTCAGTGTTGGACTGAGGGGTCAGTGTTGGACTGAGGGACAGTGTTGGACTGAGGGGTCAGTGTTGGACTGAGGGACAGTGTTGGACTGAGGGACAGTGTTGGACTGAGGGACAGAGTTGGACAGAGGGGTCAGTGTTGGACTGAGGGACAGTGTTGGACAGAGGGACAGAGTTGGACTGAGGGTCAGTGTTGGACTGAGGGGTCAGTGTTGGACTGAGGGGTCAGTGTTGGACTGAGGGACAGTGTTGGACTGAGGGACAGTGTTGGACTGAGGGGTCAGTGTTGGACTGAGGGACAGTGTTGGACAGAGGGGTCAGTGTTGGACTGAGGGACAGTGTTGGACAGAGGGACAGAGTTGGACTGAGGGACAGTGTTGGACAGAGGGACAGAGTTGGACTGAGGGACAGAGTTGGACAGAGGGGTCAGTGTTGGACTGAGGGACAGTGTTGGACAGAGGGACAGAGTTGGACTGAGGGACAGAGTTGGACTGAGGGGTCAGTGTTGGACTGAGGGACAGTGTTGGACTGAGGGGTCAGTGTTGGACTGAGGGTCAGTGTTGGACTGAGGGGTCAGTGTTGGACTGAGGGTCAGTGTTGGACTGAGGGACAGTGTTGGACTGAGGGGTCAGTGTTGGACTGAGGGGTCAGTGTTGGACTGAGGGACAGTGTTGGACTGAGGGACAGTGTTGGACTGAGGGACAGTGTTGGACTGAGGGGCAGAGCTGGGACTGAGGGACAGAGTTGGACTGAGGGGTCAGTGTTGGACTGAGGGACAGTGTTGGACTGAGGGGTCAGTGTTGGACTGAGGGGTCAGTGTTGGACTGAGGGGTCAGTGTTGGACTGAGGGTCAGTGTTGGACTGAGGGACAGTGTTGGACTGAGGGACAGAGTTGGACTGAGGGACAGAGTTGGACTGAGGGGTCAGTGTTGGACTGAGGGACAGTGTTGGACTGAGGGGTCAGTGTTGGACTGAGGGACAGTGTTGGACTGAGGGGTCAGTGTTGGACTGAGGGGTCAGTGTTGGACTGAGGGACAGTGTTGGACTGAGGGACAGTGTTGGACTGAGGGACAGTGTTGGACTGAGGGACAGTGTTGGACTGAGGGACAGTGTTGGACTGAGGGACAGTGTTGGACTGAGGGACAGAGTTGGACTGAGGGGTCAGTGTTGGACTGAGGGACAGTGTTGGACTGAGGGACAGTGTTGGACTGAGGGACAGTGTTGGACTGAGGGACAGTGTTGGACTGAGGGACAGTGTTGGACTGAAGGGTCAGTGTTGGACTGAGGGGTCAGTGTTGGACTGAGGGGTCAGTGTTGGACTGAAGGACAGTGTTGGACTGAGGGACAGTGTTGGACTGAGGGACAGTGTTGGACTGAAGGGTCAGTGTTGGACTGAGGACTACAGGGAGAAACCAGTCCAGTGGACAGAGTTGGACTGAGGACTACAGGGAGAAACCAGTCCAGTGGACAGAGTTGGACTGAGGACTACAGGGAGAAACCAGTCCAGTGGACAGAGTTGGACTGAGGACTACAGGGAGAAACCAGTCCAGTGGAACCCTGCTGACAGAGTTGGACTGAGGACTTCAGGGAGAAACCAGTCCAGTGGACAGAGTTGGACTGAGGACTTCAGGGAGAAACCAGTCCAGTGGAACCCTGCTGTCTTTTCTTCTTCTACTGCAGCGTTTCACCTCTTTGTTTTTGAATCGTTAAGCTCAGCTCACAAATTCCAATGTGTGCATTTTATGCATATAAACTAAACGGCAAAATAAACTTGAATAGTAGATCTGCACAACATGGTGTTGCTCCAAGACGTTTACATGTAACACTGTAGACACGACATTTAAACCTCACCAGGTCGTGACATTTTACTTTGTTGTTGTCTTACCCTCTGTGTCACAGCAGGGAACACATGAATAAGACACTTCCTGTTGTCATCATGATTAAGACACTTCCTGTTGTCATCATGAATAAGACACTTCCTGTTGTCATCATGAATAAGACACTTCCTGTTGTCATCATGAATAAGACACTTCCTGTTGTCATCAGTGAATAAGACACTTCCTGTTGTCATCATGATTAAGACACTTCCTGTTGTCATCATGAATAAGACACTTCCTGTTGTCATCATGAATAAGACACTTCCTGTTGTCATCATGAATAAGACACTTCCTGTTGTCATCAGTGAATAAGACACTTCCTGTTGTCATCATGAATAAGACACTTCCTGTTGTCATCATGAATAAGACACTTCCTGTTGTCATCATGAATAAGACACTTCCTGTTGTCATCAGTGAATAAGACACTTCCTGTTGTCATCATGAATAAGACACTTCCTGTTATCAGTGAATAAGACACTTCCTGTTGTCATCATGAATAAGACACTTCCTGTTGTCATCATGAATAAGACACTTCCTGTTGTCATCAAAATGCATATGATCGATATAATGTTCCACCATGAATGCATGAAAGGGGGGGGAGCGGGGGATGTCGTTTCTGATTATTGATTACCAATAACGGCGTTAGCCTCAGTAGCCACATTCGCTGAACGCCTGGTTGGCTAAAATAACAAGGCCTGATCAGCATGTAATTTAGGTGAAAAAGATCTTACCTGTGGCCGGTTGGATCCCAAAAAGGATTTCCCAGTTATCGATCGCCATCTGGTA